>NC_043702.1:145939041-146069041 GCF_006229205.1 Suricata suricatta
AGGAGAGACCTAATGGAGAACCAGGGGGAGCGGAGGAGGGAGAGAGAGTTGGGGAGAGAGAGGGATGCAAAACTTGAGAGACTATTGAATGCTGAGAATGAACTGAGGGTTGAGGGGGAAGGGGGAGGGGGGAAAAGAGGTGGTGGTGATGGTGGAGGGCACTTAAGGGGAAGAGCACTGGGTGTTGTATGGAAAACAACTTGACAAATATTATGGAAAAAATGCAGCTAATCAGGTCACTGACATTCCCTCAACAAACACTGAACAATACTCTGCACAAAACACTGTGCTAGATGACAAAGGAGAAAAGTGAGATGAGAAACAACTATTCCTGTTCCTCAAGGAGATTATAATCTAGCTGAGAAAGTTAGATAAGCACAAGTGATAACGTTAGTCAAAGCAAATGCTGTGATACCATAGAGTTATAAAGTGCTTTGAGTTTAAGAGAGAAGTGATACTTCCTTGTCAGAGCAAAGAAAGTTTTGAAGGAGTGGTTGTATTTAAGCCTAATTCAAATGCAATGTGCACCTAAAATAATTTTAAAGCTTCAAACATTTTCAGAAGCTAGATATATGGGGGAAATTATTTCCATAAGTGTGCTACATTATGTGCATAATTGTACTGCTTTTCCATGACCTAAACAATGAGCTTTAAATTAGGGGCCAGTAAGCTTTTTCTATTAAGGGCCAGATAGTAAATAGTTCACACTTTGTGGACCATATGTGATCTGTTGTAATTACTCCATTCCACCACAGATAGTGCGTAAATGAATGAGCATGGCTATGTTCCAATAAAACTTTATTTATGGACATTGAAATCTGAATTTCATATAATTTTCACATGAAGCAAAATACTATTCTTTTTAAAATTTGTCAATTATTTAAAAATGTAAAAACTATTCTTAGCTCACAGACTACAAAAAAACAGATGGTGGGCTAGATTTAACATATAAGCTCTAGGTTGCCAGCCCCTGTTTGCTTTACAGTCTTAATATCTCATCTTAGACACATAGAACTTTGTAATTTTCTACCAATCACATCTTCGGCAGACTTTATCTTTCCAAATAGCCTCCACAGTAGATCTGTAGACAAATAAAAACCACTTCCCTCCCTAAACATGTTAGTAGTTACACTTCTCTGAAACTCTCCTGTGATTTTCTTGGAACGAATCGCCAGTTGTATAGTTTCTAAAAGGGAAGTGCTACAATTTTTATTTCGGTTTTACTATAATGTCCTTCCAGATGATGGTCAATATTTTATTAAATTCCTTTAGCAACAACAACATATGGGTCAAATATGATACATGTTTAATATGCTGAAGAGTTTGTTATAAGTACAGAAAAACATGAAGCACAAAGGATAGACTGACCCTAAAATGGAATTTGAAAGAACTTTGTAACATGAATGCTCATTCTGCAGGGACGTAAGGACCTCTTCTTGTGATCTGCAGGAAAGCATTTTTATGGGACACATTCTATGAATCATAGTTCTATATTATCTCATTTGATCTCACTTGATTCTCACTTTAACTGTGTGAGAGACAATTTCTACCATTTCCACTTCTGAAATGTTGAAGAGATTAAGTGACTCATTTAAGTTAAGATAGTAAGTGGTAAAAATAAAATGTACACCTAAACTTCCTGTCCCCAAACTCCAAAATGATTTCATTTGCTGTTTCACTTCTGATCTGAAGTCAAGGTTTATCTTAGCCTGTATTTTTTATATAATTAAATATTAATAAACTAAGCAGATAGAATGCTCATATAAACACACATCCATGTTTATTATAGTCAACAGGCCTATCACGATTTAATAAACTTTTAGCACTTAATAAATATATTAAATTATTGAATTACATAGCAGATAGATAGGCAACAACATCATCCCCTGCACTGTGGAAAATAAGGATATCTCTGTACCCTAATTCTGTTTTTTTTATACAAAGTAATCCTGACTGAAGAAGAAAAAACCTTAATGGTTGATACTTTATTACTAAATAAGTCACCTTCTATCTCCACAATGATTCAAAAACTACCCCTATAACATCATTTTTGCCTGAAAGGATCACTGGGTAGAAAAGAAAAACATTCAAGTAATACTTCAAAAGAACATTAGATATGCACAGATATGAAGAAGAGAAATACAGTGGGACGCTGCCATTCCTTCTAGTATGGCGATAGAAATGGCACATGACCTCAGTCTCAAAGGTAAGGTCCGTGAAGGAGTTTCCAGTTTGGTCATCCTTTGCAGAGAATCTATCAGTTTTAATCAGAATCCAGAATTATTAAAAATTAAATAATAATATTGTAAATTTAACAAAAATTATAATCTCCACTTTACATCAATGATGAAGGAATATCAAGATGCAGAATTTATCCACAAGACAAATAAACAAAGCCATCAGCATCCATTTTTTGACATTA
Source organism: Suricata suricatta (assembly GCF_006229205.1). Lineage (NCBI taxonomy): Eukaryota > Metazoa > Chordata > Mammalia > Carnivora > Herpestidae > Suricata > Suricata suricatta. The sequence goes on from NC_043702.1 coordinate 145,941,464, forward strand.
TAGGATCTCAAGTGTTTGTTCCTTTTGATTTTTTGCATATTATAAAAAAATAGTTTTTAAGAGAAAAATTGATTTTCTTCAAATTTCTAATTGTTTAATAACCTTATAATATATGATAATGTGAAAACTCAAAATAATGAAAATATTTTAGCTCAGGAATGGAGCCTACAGATATTCCTCTAATGAGTCTCACTGAATTCCTCCACAAATATTCTAGTAAGAAAAACATCGGAATTTAACTTTATAATAACAAGAAAGGGGAGCCTAGGTGGCTCATTTGTTTGAGTATCCGACGTTGACTCAGGTCATGATCTCGCAGTTCATGAGTTTGGGCTCTGTGCTGACAGCTTAGAGCCTGGAATCTGCTTCAGATTCTGAGTCTTCCCCTCTCTTGCCCCTTCCATACTCATGCTCTGTCTCTGTCTCTGTCTCCCTCTCAAAAATAAATAAACATTATAAACAATTTATAATAACAAGATAAAATTATTTAACTTAATTCTACTAAACATAGGGCAATTATTTTGCTTATCTTTTCTTCACTTCCACTAGGGAACCCAGTGGTAACTAGACACAATGCTTCCATGATGGTATTATTCTCTCTAGTGAAATAATTCATAACAAGAGTCATTTTATTCTATACATCTGAACTTGTATGAATCAGCTGCTTCTATATAATACATCATGTGTCTGCATAACAATTGGAGATCAAGTAATCAGTAAAATATCTTCATATAACCTAAATAGCAACCAATTAGCTATATGTTTCTTAGAATTCTAAACTATACATCCAGATATTTAGTATAATATTAATATAGATATTTTCCATTTCTGAGTCATGTTTACCTGGACTCCATGTGCCTTTTTAATTTTTTAATGTTTATTGATTTTTGAGAGGAGAGAGATAAAGAGAGACAGAGTGTGAGCAGGAAAGGGGCAGAGAGAGAGGGAGACACAGAATCCAAAGCAGGTTCCAGGCTCTGTCAGCACAGAGCCCAACACAGGGCTCAAACTCATGAACAGTGAGATCATGACCTGAGCTGAAGTTGGACCCTCAACCAACTGAGCTGCCCAGGCGCTCCTTGATTTTTTTATACTAGTTGAGAGCTGTTTTGTACCCCAGTATGTGATCTATTCTGGCGAATGTTCCACGTGCACTTGAGAAGAATGTGTATTCTGATCCTTTAGGATGAAATGTTCTGAATATATCTGTTAAGTCCATCCAGTCTAGTGTGTCATTCAACATCCTTGTTTCCCTGTTGATTTTCTGCTTAGATAATCTGTACATTGCTATAAGTGAGGTGTTGAAGTCCCCTTCTATTATGGTATCATTACCAATGAGTTTCTTTATGTTTGTGATTAATTGAGTTTTATATTTGAGGGCTTTCATGTTTGGGACATAAATATTTACAACTGCTAGATCTTGTGAGTGGATAGACCCCTTAATTATGTATAATGCCCTTCTTCACCTCTTGTTACAGTCTTTATTTTAAAATCTAGTTTGTCTGATATAGGTATGGCTACTCCAGCTTTCTTCTGATTACCATTAGCATGACAGATGATTCTCTACTTTCTTACTTTCAATCTTCAGGTGTCTTTGGTTCTAAAATGGGTCTGTTATAGGCAGCATATAGAATGGTCTTGTCTTCTTATCTATTCTGATACCCTATGTCTTTTGATTGGAACATCTGGTCCACTGACATTTAGCGTGAGTAATGAAAGATGAATTTAGTACCATTGTGCTGCCTGCAGAGTTGGTGTTTCTGGTGATGTTCTCTGGTCTTTTTTAGTCTTTGTTGCTTTTGGTCTTTTTTGCTTTGTTTCATCTTTTCTCCACTCAAAGAGTCCCCCTTAAAATTTCTTGCAGGACTGGTGTAGTGGTCACAAACTCCTTTAGTTTTTGTTTGTCTGGGAAACTCTTTTATCTCTCATTCTATTTTGAATAACAGCCTTGCTGGATAAAGAATTCTTGCCTGCATATTTTTCTGACTCAGCATGTTGAATATATCCTGCCATTCTTTACTGGACTGCCAAGTTTCTGTGGATAGGTTTGCTACGAACCTGATCTGTCCTCCCTTATAGGTTAAGGACATTTTTCCCCCTTGTTGCTTTTATAATTCTTTTCTTGATTGTGTATTTTGTGAATTTGACTATAATATACCTTGTTGATGGTCAGTTTTTGTTGAATCTTATGGGCTTCTTGGATTTTGATCTCTGTGTTTTTCCCCAGATTAGGAAAGTTTTCTGCTATAATTTACTCACATAAACCTTCTGTCCTTTTTATCCTCATTTCATCTTCTGGGACTCCTAGGATTCAGATGTTATTCCTTTTAAATAAGTCACTGAGTTCTCTAAGTCTTGTACTGTGCTCTTTTGCCTTTGTTTCCCTCTTATTTTTTGCTTCATTATTCTCTATAATTTTGTCTTAAATATTGATGATTTGTGCTCTGCTTTGTCCATCCTTGTTGTCATGCCATCCATTCCAGATTGCATCTTGGTTGCAGCATTTTTAATTTCAGCCTCACTAGATTTTACTGCCTTTTTCTCTGCAGAAAGGGATTCTATGCTTTTTTCAACCCTGGCTAGTATCCTTATTATCGTGGCTCTAAATTCTAGTTCAAACATCTTACTTATATCTTTGTTGATTAAGCCCTTAGCTGTTATTTCTTCCTATTCTTTCTTTTGTGCTGCATTCCTTCATTTTTTCATTTTATAGGATGTAAAAAATTAATAAAATTAAATAATTAAAACAAAACAAAAAACAAATAAAGCAAGCTAGATCCTACATGTGTTCTGGTCTGTGTTGAAAGAAGCTTGATAGAGGAAAAAAGGGAAAGATAAGAAAGGAAAAAAGTTGAAAATAAAAAGTCATATAATAAAATGAAATAAAGAAAATAAAATAGAATAAAAAAGATTTTAAAAATAAAGTAAAAACTAATTAAATATAAAAATATATTTGAAAAAGAAAATAAAATTTCTTTCTATATCTAAAGAAAAAGGAAAAAAATTAAGAAAACAGAAGCAAAAAAACCAAATTGCTAAATGAACTAGCAAACCAGTTCCATCCAGTTTTCCCTAGAACTGAAGCTATAAAGCACTCTATAGTCCATAACTAAGCAGGTAGAGGGACTTGTGCTAGTCTTCTAGGGGGTGTGCTTGGAGGGCACAGTTGGGTAGGACATGGTGTAATGGCTCCATTCTACATTACGTGGTGCTCCTTAGCTTACTGGGGTGGATGAGTGTGGTGCCCATGTGCATATGCAGAATAGGTGGAAATGGCTTCACCCAGCTCCTAGTCTCTGGCACAGGAACTTGGATCTCTCACCAACCCCCAGTCAAGCTCCCCTCCTTTGTTCCAGGCCTCCATTCACTCCCTGCCTCTACCCTGTTCATGTCCAAGCAGTCTGCCATGCAACACCTCTCTCCAGCATTTTATCTCTGATGGGGTTGTGTTTCAAAACCCCACACTTCAGAGACATCTGCAGCTTGGAGCTGCACCAGCTTTCTGGAGGAGGGTCTCACTGAGCAATGGCTGGGTGCCAGCTTGCCCCAGAAAATGTTCTTGCAATCACACAATAGCAGAAGTCCAGAGATTATGGCAAACAACAACACACAGCCGGCACCAGGTTTCACCACACTCTGGCATCTTTGTCCCAATACCAGTAAATGTGGCTGCTGTCTTGGGTCCTCTGAGACCTTTGCCTGTGGGGAGGCCAGATGGCCTCTACCACATGCTCTCCAAGCAAGGGAACTGCTTCTGACCATGTGGCACACAGACCCCTTGGGCCCCACTGCTTGTTCCTGAGGGAACACCCTCACCCTACTTCCTCACTCCAGCCCCACCAGGCACTGAACTCTGAAACTTCAGACCCTGTGCTCCACTGTTTATAGAATCCTGGTGGTATTGAAACCCTCTCCTTACTTCCCATTGGTGGTTTTGAGGAACAGATTTCTTATTTAGTCCCCTGTGTTTTCATTCTTTCTCTCTCTTTGTCTCCAGCTACTTTCAGAGGAGTGTTTGTCCTACACTCTCCTCATGTGCCACACTCTCCCCCTTTCTCTGTCCTCTCTAGGCAAAAATAGCTCGCTACCCTCTGTGGCTTTTCTCTTCCCCAGTTCACCCCTCTGCACCATGTACCTGCCTAGTTATGCAGCTCATGTTATGCAGACTGTTGTGTTAATCCTAAGATCAATTACCTACGGTGTGCAAAATGGTTTGGTGCTGATCTAGCTGCTTCAGGGATGAGACAAGCTGAGGATTTCCATGCTGTTTGTCCACTTTTAATTTTAAGTGTAATCAAAACAATCCTTAATCATAAACAAATATCAGTTATTCTTCATTATTTCTAAAATCTAGTTCATAATACGTGTGTGTGTAGCTCTCCTAAAATGAAATATAGTTGACCCTTGAACAACATGGGTTTGAACTATGAGAGTCCACTTATAGACAGATTTTTTTTAACTAAATACAATAGAGTACCATAAATGTATTTTCTTTCCCTTATGATTTTCTTAGTAACATTTTCTTTCCTCTAGCTTATTTTATTTAATAATATGGTACATAATAATATAACATATAAAATATGTATTAATCGACTATTTATATTCTCAGTAAGGCTTCCAGTTCTGGTCAACAATAGGCTATTAGTAAAGTTTTGGAGGAAACAAAAGTTATACATAAATTTCAACAGTGCAGGGGGGTTCAGTGCTTTAACACCCTGTTGTTCAGGGGACAACTCTACTGTCCACCAGATTTACTTCCAAAATCTAATCATATTTTAAGACTCATCTCAAATATCCATCTCTCTAAATTTTTTCTTCTTTTTGTTAAATTTTAGTTAGTTAACATGCAGTGCAAATATTGGATTCAGGAGTATAATTCAATGACTCATCACTTACATACAATACCCTGTGTTCATCACAAGTTCTCTCCTTAATACTCATCACTCATCTAGCCCATCTGCCACCCACCTCCCTCCATCAATTCTGTTTGTTCTCTATCATTGAGAGTCTTTTGTGCTGTGTTTCCCTCTCTTTTCCCTAGATTCCCATATGTTCATCTGTTTTTTTTCTTGAATTCCAAATATTGGAAATCATGTGGCATTTTCTTTCTCTGATTAGCTTATGTCATTTAGTGTCATGCATTCTAGTTCCATCCATGTCATTGCAAATGGCAAGATTTCATTATTTTTGATGACTAAGTCATGTTCTATTGTATGTATATATATGATGTGTATACATATGGTGTATATATCACATCTTCTTTATCCATTCATCAGTCAATGGACATTTAGGCTCTCTGCATAGTTTAGCTATTATTGGTAATACTGCTATAAATATTGGAGTGAATATACCCTCCTCAAAACTGCATTGTTGTATCCTTTTCTTAACTGTTTGATTCCAGGAAATCTCATATTTCTAACACTTCCTAGGGCCCAGTTTATTTCATTGTCTGTCTTGGACAAAAGAAGTACATGAATGACCGACCATATTACACCTGCTACAGGGTGGTCTCCTTGAGCACAAAAACTGTTTCCTTTGCAGCTGTCCCATCATTATATTTTACTACTATTACTACAAAAACTACTACTACTATTAATAATGAATAATAATAATGTAATAATCATGCTTTCAAATAAGTATGAGTTTACAGTTTACTTTTTATTTAATTCTAGTAACAACTCTCAAAAATGTGTCCATTAATTATTATAATTATTTTCAGTTTACAATTATTTGATTTGACAAACACTCACATAACATTTAATATGCCCAAGCAGTAAACTAAGTGCTTCACATACTATCAACTCATTTAATTCCACTGGTGAGGAAGATATTACTATGGTCCCAGTCTACAAATGAGGAGACGAAGACAAAGTATTTGAATAAGTAGCCCAAGATCACCCAGTGTTACACATTGAATGTTTGTGTCTCCCCTAAACACAGATGTTGAGATTCTAAGTCTGAATATCATGGCTGATTAAGCCACAAGGGTGGCACCTTATAAAAGAATAGAATTAGTACCCTTATAAAGGAGACCCCTCAGAGCCCTCTTATTCTTTCACTGTGTACAGACCAGAGAGCCACCTCTGTGAACCAGGCCCTCCAGAGATAATGGTCAATGAACAAGGAAGCAGGCCCTCACCAGCACTGAAACTTCTACACCTTGATGTTGGACTTTCTAGCCTCCAGAACTATGAGAAATAAATGTTTGTTCTTTGTGCTGCCCCATCTATGTTTTTGCTATAGCGACCCAAATGGGCTAAAACACCCAGGTAGAAATGGCATAACTGAGGATCACCCCTAGGCAGGCCAGCTCTAGTGAGAGCACAGCAAACCACCAAGCTATCATGTGTCGCCAAGAGTGGTGAGCAGCCAACAAATAAATGAAGAAATTGAAGATAAATAAAGCTTATTTGTGTAATTCCATGTGTCAAAGAGATATTTTAAATATTTGGGGGGGGCTGGCTTTCCTCTTTTGCCTTAACCCCTCACCATGTACCAGTGAACTTGGATTATTCACAGGGCTTGCACAGGACACAGAAGACCATCTTGGGCTCCTCATGGCCTGGAAGCAGATACAGCAAAATTGTTAATATATTTTTTAAGGCTTTAACATATAATTCTTTGTTTTCAAAAATCTAAGTAACAATAATCTGCTTTCATAATCATAATTTTTGATATAATTATTCTTCAGATCTGTGACTTTTTTGAATTACCAGGTATCTCCTCTGGACATTAGCTTTTCTTACTATTACTATCAACACATGTTTATTAAATGCCTACTATGCATGGCACTGTCCCAAGTATCAGATACAGAAATAAGACATTATTTCAAATGCTTTATCATCTAGTTTTCTCTTTAAAAATGATCATTTTTCCTTAATTCTTTAACTGGGGGTGGGGGGTGGGGTCTTAACTAAAATACAGTCTACATATATTCCATAAAAAGGAGATAATATATTGTAATGTTTTATATGTAAGCACTAGAGCTAACATATGGCAAATTATTTGAGGCAAAGGCTATGTATAGATAATTCAAACTTTTTTTTTACTTAGTTTACATTTGTATTGTTCTAACTATTTTTTATACTTCTTACAAGGAAAATAAATCCCTAATTTTCATTGTTAGGTAAAATTGATAAAACACGTGGAGAATATTTTAGATATACAGGAAGAATCATTTTTTAAACTGCTATTTTTTTTTACCTCTTTCCTCTTATTGATGCAAATACCTATTCTTTATAATGGCATGTCTGTTCTATTCCATGTGTTGTATTAGGAGCAATGAGTGACCTCTCTGGGCCTCTGTTCTTGTATTTGGAGACACTGTAGGATGTTGCTCGCCTCCTGTCCCCTCAAAGGCCAAAGTTGAACACTATATTATCTGGGCAGACGACACCTTATTCTTATTCCTCAACAATTCTAACAACTCACAGCCCCTCTCAGTCCCTTTATGAACACAGATGTCATTTTAATGGGGGGAGAGCTGAAGTGACAAGAAGGTGACCTGTGGGTGAACCCAGGAGCAGGTGAGGTCTGTCAGTTTTTAATTTGAAACTGGTGTCAGGACTGAGGAATGGCTGGTATAATCACATTTGTAACTGATCTCCTATAAACTCAGCAAACATTGAGGGGATGACTGTTGTAGGCAATATGAAATTAACAATTCATGTGGAGGTCTCTGGGCACCTAACTAAATCACATGTATCTTTGAAAACTATATAAACATCATATGTTTTCCAGATGACAAGACTGGCATGGCAAAAAAAAAAGTTCTGACTATGCTCTTAATGAAAGAAAATTTTGTGCACCAATTTATAAAGACATAACCTTTTAAAGAGACAATTACCATTTTAAGGCATAAATTTAACTTACTGTATAGTTCAAGTAAAAAATGTATAAAATTAAACTCATAATTTCCATCACATAATCAATTCCAAAACTTATGCCCTAATATATACCTTTACAAAATGCTTCCTGTTTTAAATTTTTTCCATTCAATCCATTAAGATTTCATTTCCAAAAATGAACTCTAAGTATTATAAGTATTGTTATTTATTAAATATGCCTTAAAATACAATTTTGAAAACTTTACATTTAGTAAAAAGCCATTCTTTTTTTTAAAGTTTATTTACTCATTTTTGAGAGAGAGAGAGAGAGAAAGCATGAGTTAATGAGGGGCTGAGAAAGGAGGGAGAGAGAGAGAATCCCAAGCAGGCACCGTGCCATCAGCACAGGGCTCGAACTCATGAACCGTGAGATCATGACCTGAGCTGAAATTAAGAGTCTGATGCTTAACCTACTGACCCACGCAGGAGCCCTTAGTAAAAAATCATTATAACCTGGGATGTGCTACAAAAGTCTAATTCAAATGTTCCATATGATAATAGCATTTCCACCTAAACAACAAAGTATTCAAAAACTCTCCAGGATAAAATGTCCTTCTGCATTGAGAGGGTAATGTGACATTTGGCATTAAGCAGTACTAACTGATAGATACTGAAACAAGATTGTTGAGGCACAAGAGATTTGTCACTTTACTCCCACAAATCTAGGATAACCATAATAATTGCTAATATCTTAGTAATTATTTGCTGGAACTATTGTAAGCATTTCATACGCGTTGACTGAATCTTCACAACTCTGTGAGAAAGCTCAGTTTATTATCCATATTTTACAGGTCAAGGAAATTAACACAGAGCAAACAAGTAGCTTAACAAATTATCAACGGTGAGGCCAGGACATGAACCCAAATCTAACTCAAGAGCCCTTGCTCTTAACCACTCTTTATTGCCCCCTGGGACATGTAATTTGTCATCTCACTGCTTCTGTGGCACTGAAGAACATGAACATGTAGTCTATACAAAAATATCATCATTAAAGGACATGTGAGATAGATTGACAATTACATATTTCCTGTTGGTGGGAAATACAAATTAAAACCATGATGAGATACCACCTCACACCAATCAGAGTAGCTAAAATTAACAATTCAGACAACAACAGATGTTGGCAAGGATTTGGAGAAAGAGGATCTCTTCTGCACTCCTGGTGGGAATGCAAACTGGTGCAGCCACTCTGGAAAACAGTACGAAGCTTCCTTAAAAAATTTGAGACAAAACTATCCTACAACCCAGCAATTGCACTACTAGGAATTTATCCAAGGGATACACATGTGCTGCTTTAAAGGGGCACATGCACCCCAAAGTTTATAGCAGTGCTACCGACAATGGCCAAAGTATGGAAAGAGTCCAAATGTCCATTGACTGAAGAATGGATAAATAGGATGTGCTATATATGTACAATAGAATATTAATCAACAATGAAAAATGAAATCTTGCCATTTGCAACAATATGGTTGGAACTAGAGTGTATTATGCTAAGCTAAATTAGAGAAAGACAAATATGACTTCACTCCTATGTAGAATTTAAGATACAAAACAGATGAACATAAGGGAAGGGAAAAAATAATATAAAAAGGAGGAGGAGAAAACATAAGAGACTCTTAAATACAGAGAACTGAGGGTTGCTAGAGCAGTTGTGGGTAGGGGGATGGGCTAGATGGGTAAGGGGCATAAGGGAGACACTTGTTGGGATGAGCACTGGCTGTTATACATAGGGGATGAAACACTGGAATCTACTCCTGAAATCATTCTAAATTGTATATAATTTCCTGTTGGTGGGCCAATGAACTGTTCTTACTGTATGCCCTTAGAACTCAGTCTTCTTAAGAACCATTTCAGGTGACATCACTCCCTAAATTTTGGACACGTGGAATGCCTACACTTTCAAGTGGTCTATCTCACATTCTCTTTTCTTTTAAAACTGGTCATATGTCTTGTAGAAGAAAACCTGTTGTAAGAAAAAGAGCTTAGATTGTGAAGTCAAAGAACCTGTCTGTGAATCCTAGATCAACAGCTTTCTATCTAGGTGAATTTGCTCAAATGACTCAAACCTACTGAATCATAATTTCTTTATCTTCAGAGTGGGGAGAATCTTATTTGCTGGTATTTTTCTCAGAGGGTTATTATGAGACTCAAAAGAGACAATGGACGTAAAAGTGCTTTGTAAACAGGGAAACAAAAGGCAGGCCTAAAGAAAGAACCTACTTGAACTAGTGATGTCACCTAGAGACCAGACAAAGAAATGGCATGACCCCAAATTTCTTGCCTACCACTTCTTTCCTTTCCTGTTGGGGGTACTTTATATAACTAATACCCTACTCTTTTCCTAAGCCATGTGGACGAATGATTATGGTGCCCATTCTTTGGCTTCAAGACCACAAAAGCCAATTCAGTAACAAAAAAATATATATACCTGTGCTAAAGAGTCTCCAACATCTCAAATTTCCAGGATTTAATCTAGGCTATTCCCTTTCCTTCATTCATCCTATATACTTTCTTCACCTGTGTAATTTCCAAATAACCTTCTAGAGTCCATTTAATTCACTTTCTGTACGCTGTCTGCTCCCATGAGCCCCCATATAAGTCTAAATGTTATTTCCCCAAGTATCTAATAGCATCTGTATTCTGCTCCTACTATTGCACTCGAAACACTATATTTTAACTATTCACCTTTCTCCCTGGCTTGAGTGCAAAACCCTGGAAGACAGGCAAACTTCTTGAATTTGCCTGTGTATTCTTGGTATCTAACACAGTGCCTGGCATAGAATTAGAGGCTCAACCAGGGTTTGCTGAGTGGAGTCTGGGATCCATGGTTTATAGCCAAGTAGACATGAGAAATGAATTTTGAAAAACAAAGGAAGGGCATCTCAAGTGAGGCAATACATTAAACCAATGAACACAATATGAATAATAGACAAGTAATTTGTTGGAAACTGTTCTGTATCAGCAGGTTAAGTGGAAGAAAAGATGTATTTTGAAGAGAACAGACAGTATTTTGAAAACCAATTAAAATAATTTAGACTCAATACAGTAGGTTACTCACTAATAAATCCATGTATTCATTCAAAAAGCGTTTTTGAGTGCCCACTATGTGACATTTACTAAGTCATAAAAATGAATAAGATATGGTTTCTTTCCTTGAAGAGTTTACTATAATGTAATTTCATACAGAGCATTTATGGTAAACATCATAGTACAAAACTGCAAGACCATCCATGACTAAATGTTTAAAACCCATTGGGTTAAGTGTGTGTCTGGCGGGTACTCAAGCCAAGCAAATCAGTAGAGCACATTCACTCTTCCTCTGTCTCTACAACAATCATCAGGCAAAGGTTTAGGTCCCTTGCTATTTGCTCTCAGCTAATTTGCCTCATCACAGAGGAAGTTCCCAGGAAACATGTCCCCACAGCAAGTCACTTCTGTTATTAACAAATTCCATGCAGAGAATCTCATTTTCACAGGGTGGCTTCCAGGGGATTTATTTTATTTTATTTTATTTTATTTTATTTTATTTTATTTTAACTCTTCCTTTTCTTCTTTTTCTTCTTAACCCCTACAACTATTTTGATCTTTGTATTTGTTTGCTAGAGTTGCCATAATAAAGTACCACCGACTGGGTATTTATTTGTTCATAGTTCTGGAGGCTGGGATCTGAGATCCAGATGTCAGCAGGGTTGATTTCTTCTGACACCTCTCTCCTTGGCTTATAGGTAGTCAGCTTCTCCCCATGCCCTCACATGTTCTTTTCCTTTTGTGTGTGTCAGTGTCTTAATTTCCTCTTTATACATATCCATTTGGATTGGATTAGGTCCCAGCCTAATGACTTCATTTTAATTTAATTAACTCTTTAAAGACTTAGCTCTTTAAAAATTAAACTTTAAAAAAATTTTTTTCACATTTATTTATTTTTGAGAGACAGAGCACAAGTGGGAGAGAGGCAGAGAGAGAATGAGACACAGAATCTGAAGCAGGCTCCAAACTCTGAGCTGTCAGCACAGAGCCCGACACAAGTCTCAACCTCACAAACCGGTATCATGACCTGATCCAAAGTCGGACACTTAACTGACTGAGCCACCCAGGCGTCCCTAAAAATTAAACTCTTTAAAGACCAAATTTAGTCACATTCTGAGAAACACGAGATTAGGACTTCAACACACAGATTTGGGAAAGGCACGGTTCGGACCGTCCTCCTAGAATCAGCTAATGTAAAGGCTGTAGCCCCAGTGCCACTTCTGCCTCTAACTGGACATGAATCTATAAGCCCAGCTTCAAAAGAGAATTTGGGATCATGGGTTCTCCAAATTGGCCTCACTTTGGAGAGACTCAGAAAGTTAAAAACAAACAAAACAAAACAAAACAAAACAAAAAAAATCCCTCATACTCAGAGATCTGTACCCAGACTGTAGCCTGAGCATGGTGATCCTTAAAAGCTCTCAAAGGGATTCAAAAAAGTAGCTAAGGGTGACAACCAGGGAAAGGACTATTTGAGTAAAGGGGGGATGGGGATTTCATGTAAAAATCAGGGGGCTCTAGATGAGGAGACGGCCATTTAAAAAATGTTTTTTACTATACAATACACTTCAGCGGAGTTGGGAGCCTAACTGACCTCACCAGTAGCTTCAAGTATTTCCCACAATCAATGCTAACTTGATCATTCACCAGTAATCAATTCATCAGTAACTGACCAGAGGAAAAGTGCCAGTGAGGAACACTGCCATAGGCAACACTCTTTAGTGTTTGTTATGCCTTGAAGAACCCAAAGCTGGAGTGGAGCGAGGAAAGGAAGACAGAAAATCCACTTTCGTGGTCTTGACTGCTTTAAGGAAATACAAATATACCCCCAAATAAATTATTTCAGGGGCTTCTCCCCCCCATTTTCCCATTCCAAAAGTGCTGTTTTTAATAAATGTCATAAAGTAAACTTAAAAATAATTGTCAGAACTCTCATGTAATTTATTAAAAACTAGGTCTTTAGCTAATTTGTTTACACTAAACTCTCATTATATCCTCAATTTAGCAGGTACATAAGCATGGCTGGTTTTCTTAAAAACATCAGCAGATATGTGTATATTATGGCTCAGATGCTACATTTGAGTTCAGAAAAAAGAAAATACATACTTTACAGGAAAAAGTTGCAAATTTATAAAATGGTTAATATCTGCAAAATCTACAATTCCTGGCTTCTAGAGTATGTGACTTTGAAAGAGTTGCAGTTTATCATTAAACTCTTCATTCACTGCCCAAATAATTGGGAGTCAAAGTTGGGGTTAGATAGTGAAGAAAAGTTGTAAAAAAGAAACTCACTTTTAATTAAGCTTAGTATCAACGAAATGGACTTCCATAATTACAAAGATATTTGGAAGTTTTGAAAAGTTTCCTGAATGGTTTTTGAAGGGCTTTAAAAAAACAAAGCTCCAAACTTCAGCATTACACAAACTACAAAGGCTTCAGCATCATGTTCATTTTCACATAATTCATTTTTCTACATAATTCATTTTTTACCTTCAGAAAAACTTAAGAGAAATATTCTTGGCTCTTGAATTCCATATCATCTTTCTTATTTTACATGTGAACTGTGATTCAAACACCATATTCTTCACTAGGAATTTCAATCCTCTGGTCCATATTTCTACACACACACATACACGCACACACATTCAAAGTTTAATGAAATGAGAATTACTTCTATACACTGGGTGGAAAATAGCATTGCCACCTGACAAGCCAATGCGAGAAATCTTCAACTGACAAACTAGTCTCCCTCCAAGGTCCAGGTGTGATGTGGTTGTAACTTAAAAAAAATATTTTCCTCTAGAAATAATTTATAAAGAGTACTTATAATTTCAGGCCTGTCAACAAACCTCCTAATTGAGGCCTGTGCTTTATTTATTATTTATTAGCATACTAGTGTGGACTTGGTTAGTATACAGTACATCAAGAGCCAGATTATAAGAGAAAAAGAAAGGATTTGCTTCCTCTTTCCCAAGTTCTAAAACCATTTACTTATCCCTCTCTCTCAGTCAAAATGTACAGTATCTCGGTATAGTTTACTGTATCCAGAAAGCACAGGTTACTTCCATTCATCCCACCGGAGCATCATCAGAATTTATTCCCATTTTACACCAGAGTAATCTATGGGTCAAAAACTTGAGAAGCCTTAACTAAAGAGAACAAACAGGTAGTTACCAGAGGGGAGGAAATGGGGGATGGGCGAAATAGGGGACGGGGGTTAAGGAGGGCACTTGTAGTGATGAACACTAGGTGATGCATGGAAGTGTTTAACCACTCACTATATCATACACCTGAAACTAATATAATACTGTATGTGAACTATACTAGAATTAAATTTTCTTAAAAAAGAGAACCTTGAGGATCTTGTCTAAGGTAAAACTGACATAACTGATAGATGAGAATTCAATTCACATTGTTTTGACTTCCAACAAATCAAAGAAACCTAGTAGGCTTCCATATACTAATGTGTGTGTGATAAATCATATTTCCTAACTTGGTCACCTCCAAAGGTCTCTTTTTGGTCCTGATTTGGGGGGTTTGATACTATTTATTAATCCATCCACTTGGCAACCATTATAAGCAGGCTCAGAGTTTTCCTCACACTTTCTCCCAACTTTATCCCTAATCTGTTGGCCTCTACTTACATCAGACCAGAGACTGATAATGTTTGATTTTCCCTTTGGTTACGTTAACCACATTCTTCTTTTCTCCCTCTCCATATTCCCCCTTGAGAATTCCAAACATTACCCTATTATAATCATCATTCATAGGTTGATGCAAATCTTATTTCTAACCTAGATTTGTGAGTTCTAGAACTTTCCTTCCAACAACGAACTTGGAAGTTTCCACCTGGATAAACCCACAGTTAACTCAAATTCAATATATTCAAAATTGAACTTATTAACCTCTCCTAAATAACATCTGTGTCTCTTGAGTCCCAATTTCATTTAATGGCATTATAATGATCTATCCACCCTTTGAAGGTATACATAGGAGTTATTCTTGACTTCATGCTCCCCCACATCTTCCAGTCATCAAGTCCTATCAATCCTACTTCCTAAGTAAATATTCCTGAATATATTTCCTTCTGTTTTATCCCAATGACTACATCATCTATCATTGCGATTATTTAAATATTTTTAAGTAGTGTTCCTGCTACCAATCTCACTTCATTCCAATCAGGCTTCTTCAATGTTATTATATTTATTAAAATATCAAAGACCTGGGGCACCTGGGTGGCTCAGTTAGTTGAACGTCTGACTCTTGATTTCAGCTCAAATCATGATCTAATGGTCATGGGATAAGCCCCATGTCAAGCTCTGCACTGGCTGTGGAGCCTGCTTGAAATTCTCTTTCCCCCTCTCCCTCTGCCCCCCTCTCTTTCTCTGCCTCCCTCTCTTTCTCTCTCTTTCTCTAATAATAGACATTATTCAACAAATAAAGCGCCTATCATGTACCAGCAGTACCATGTACCAGCTAGGTCTTAAGGATATAAAATTTAAAAGGTACACCCAATATCTCAGAAAGTTCACAGGTCCTACGGAAAAGGTAATAATGTAAGAGAGTATCTTTTAAGATGTATCAAAATAGAAGTAAGCACAGATTTTAAGAAGGTCAAAGAGAAAAGACATTAACCTAGACAGGAGGTTAACTTTCATTCATATGTTCTCAACACTCTGCACATATCTCTATTTTGATTCATTCAACACTGTAAAGCAATTAAAAGAACTTAGAGCTACAACCAATAATCAGAAGTTAAGAGGATCAGACAGCAGAGTAGGAGAATCCGATCAAACAGTGAGGGGATGCAGAGTTTGTCTGGGAACAAGTCTGAGGAAAGTTTCCAGGGAGCTAAACTATTTTGAAACTTGATATGAGATGTGGATTACACAGATGTGTACATTTGTTAAAACGCATTTAACTGTAACACTACATGTCAACTCTATGTAACTAATACCTCAATTTTTTAAAATAAAATTCTTAATTTTAATTTCAGTATAATAATCATCAGCTTTGTCACATCATCACCAAGGAAGTAACAGTGCAGGAATGCATATGAAAGACACAATCTGCAAACTTGTATCTAGCCTTTCCAGTCAGTGTGAAACTGCTTGTAAAACTTATTTTGACGTTTGCCCCTTCTTTACACCTACTAGCAGAATTTCCAACATGGCATAGCCATTCCTAGAGTAAACAGTGAACTAAAGGATCAGGAATAGGTCTATCTGATCTACTTATAAAAACAAACATGAGCCATCTGCCCTGAATCATAAGCAGCATGACTTTTTCTTATTATGAAATATCATTATATGAGCACCCCTCACCAAGGCAATTTACACAGGACTGCTCTCCTTAACAAAATGCCCTTTAAAACAATACTCTATATTTGCTTGAAATTTCATATATCTTAAGAGAGGGAACAAAATGAGGAGGAAAATAATTTCTTCTGAAGAAAACTGCTGCAAGGAAATTTGCATGTTAAAAATCTGAAAGACTATGTCAAAATATCTTCTATTACTGGCAATTAAAAACTGCTATTACCAAGAATGTCATTCTGCGAATCAAATTTCTACATTATCACACGGTCTGGCTTGTTGTTTCTCTAGGCCCAATAACTTCTTAAATAAAAATGTCTAGGACTTTTTCCTAAAAAATCAGATTTTAACTTCGTAACCTATATTATATTTCCACAATCATCTAGATTTCAATACCTTAATTATAATAAAATAGGCACTTCCTCCCCCAAGATATTTTGTGCTTAAAATTTCCTACCGATACAGTCAAATCTTTTGCATGTTTTTAAATATAAGCAACAAATGAAATTTTTCTGGTAGTAAAAAAAAATGAATAAGTAAAAATTCATTCTACTTGTCAATTATTCAACATTTGAGTCCTAGAATAGTATCAAGGTTCAACCCAAGTGATAGTTCATATCGGAATAAAAATCAGACCTTTTTCAGCATATCTCTCAAGCAGGCAAGTGAGTATCTAACAAGAAATGACAGGTTAAAAGTAAGAAGCGTTCCAATTCATTGTGGATATTTACATATTTCACAAGTTTCTACTATCATGTCAATGCATTTCAAGCCTTGCCAACAAACTAAATCAACCTAAGTTTTGATACGCGGTCTTCCTCTCACTCTCTAACCTACATCATGCATTCTTTCACAACTCTATAAAGCATGTATTCTTCATTTAAAGAAAGTTCCCATTCCTAAAATTTTAATAATGTCTAGTTTTATAACTTTGGACTTAAGGCAATGATTTCTTCAAATGTGATTTTTTTCCCCATATAAATAATATTCCAGAGGGGAAAAAAGGAAACCTGGTTGTGAACAGCACCACTGGCATACGTCCACTAGATGTCAGTCATGCAGTTAGCATCAATTTACATTCCTAATCCTAATGGACACAAACAGAAATTCTATTAAATCTATCCCCGATTAAATGTGGGCTAAAGCCTTGTGCCGAGAAGAGTGGCTGTCTTCTAGAGGGGACACAAGCCATCAGTGAATGCAGGCTCTTTCCACGTACCACTGTTAGGTGAGGATTATCACGCTGGGGACACTTGAGGGGATTCAAATCAGTTTACAAGAAAGAGTGATGTGCTAATCATTTCAGGGAGCAATGTTTTGAAAGCCTTAGCTTGTAGAAACAGTGAACCAGAAAGAATGTTCCTTAGCTTATGTAACATTTAGAGTATTTCAAATAACACTGTCCTACACCCCACCCTCAAAATGTTGATTATATTAAAAATAAGATATTTGGGGGAAATTGACTTAAGAAGATGAAACACCTTGGGTTGTTGCCACCAAAATCAGAAATTAGTTCCATTCCTTCAGACACCTGATGTCCTCAGTAAAATAGTGTGAGGTTTGTAAGGAGGATTCTTAAATATTCTCACAGAAAAGAACCATACAAGGTACTTACTGTTTCTGGAAAGGGAATAAAATGACTGCTTACCCAATTGTCATATCATCTCCGTCAGTTCACCATGTTCATGGTCACCATGGACTATGTTTGTACTCCTTTCTAAATGAGCAGTCTCCCCATAACACTGAGCATTCCATACAATTCCTAAATAAATGTGGGAGACAAAATTAAATAAGGCTCATAAAAATCTTTGAGAAAGTCTTGAGTTCATTGACAGTACAATTAGACTGAATTAGGTAGTTTCATGTTTTCCTTCCGGCTCTACCATTTTGTGATTCTATGATGCAAAAATGTTCTTTTCGTCAAAATAATGGAAATTCTTTCTGATGATTAGCTGTAATGTGTTAGTTGTTCTTGAAGATAGAAAAATGTAACTACATGTTATCAGTTACATTGCTCACCAATAACCCTGATCCCTGGCTTTTGTGGTCTGAAAGTTTAGAATTCTCCTCACCCTCACATCAACGCAAGTCAAGGACTTCTTTTCCAGAGTTCTCTGTAAGTTGCCTCTACTCCCATTTCTCATTTCCCAACTCCAAGTCATCCCCATTCCTGCATTTCCACACCACACAGGATCCTCTATGAAGAAGCATTAGTTTGGAGATTATAAACCCCACAGCAGATAAGTTCATGGTCAGGAGAAAACCCATTTTATAGTGTTTCCAATGTGTTAGGGGAAGCACATGACGCCTTCAGTGCTATGATGATGAACTCTCCCAATGCTTGATTTCATAACTGAGAATCAAAGAAGCACACAATCTGAATATCGTACATGCTGAGACAAGAAATGAAATGTGGAATTCTAAGTTGTGTAGGTCTAAGACACACCCTCAATCTGGGTATCATTCCATTTCCAGGCATTGTGCTAATAAAATCATGTATTCATTCAGTTCTTCAACAAATACTTGTGCACCAACTCTGTGCCAACATGACACTGAGCATTGGAGATGAGCTAGGAAATTGGCAGGAGTAGTCTGCTCTCGAAGAATATAACGCCTCATACAGGATAGTGATGAATTAAATCACGTGAGGTTCTAGCAGGAAACAACACTGCAGGCAGGGTTATTGTAGTTACAGTGCTGCAATAGTAGAGTTGCTAATTAAATGGAACTATATACATAAAACAGAATACTGTGCTGAACAGGCCTATAGATTCTCCCAAGTAATGTGTCCTAAATTGCAGGATGGTTGTAATGCAAACTCAGAATCATAGTTCTGGAATGTCTAGAGCACCCCTTTCTCCTATTCCTACTTTAGAATTCTGGGAGCCTGCATGAACCTAAGGAACATATTCCTTAGAGAAGAGATTCTAAAGCATTGTTAATTTTACTTTTGTTTCCTCAAAAACCTTATCAGTGTGTTGCCACTGCAGAGAGAGAGAGAACTGAAATGAAAAGCCATCCCTTCCTTCCTTTATACTTTTGATGCAAGACTCCCTAGGAAAGACTTTAAGTAGAAAACTCGGGAAGACCTCAAAGTCAATCCTGCTGTCACTTTGCACAACTTATAGAGGAGAAAATAGCTAATAGGCTGTCAGAAGGGAGAAGTTTATTAAACCAAGCAATTAGCCTGTTACTTTAAAGCAATGCAGTGAGACTAAATGAAGTCTAACACACAAGGTAATTTAAGCTTTTTGAAAGGAAGGACAAAGTATTCAGGGCTCTAGGAATAAAGGTACCAAGATTTAATGAACACCTGTCTCACACTTTCCACTTTGTAAGTAGCTTTCACTTATTTTATTAACCCCTCACAGCAACCCTATTACACAGGCCGGGCAGATACACCTCTCGCTGTGGTCCCTGAGTGTGGGTCGCCTAAGCCACAGTGAAACATGTGCTCCACGAGTTTGTGTAAATGCACAGCGACTGGGAGAGGGATACTGCTGAGCAGCTAACAAGATCACAGCAGATGGAAACATGAGCGGCCGTGAATGAAGTCATCACAAACAGGAAGGAGAAGAATGTCTGGGCAAGTGTGACTCTCAGAAGGCAGACTGAGGACACATTAGACACACATTAGCCACATTTCAGAGAGGTTAAAATGACTTGTCTAAGATTACCTAGCCAGATTAGACCTCTGCTATTAGATGTCCAGCTTAGTGGTCTTTCTAATATACCACACTTTCTCTAAAACAGCTCTTGAAGTGAGAAAGGGGGTGGAAGATTGGCCTTTGCTGCAGGTCTGCTCTGGAAAAGAAAATCTCCAGATGCTCGGGGTACACAACCTCATGTAATTCTTACACCAACACTGTAAGATATTATCTCAGTTTTACAGATGATGAAACTGAGGGTCCGAATTTAAGTAATTTACCCTACGGCACCTGGTAGGAGGAAGACATGAAGGCAGGATTTGAATCCAGGTCTTTCTTTTCAAAAGTTTACTTAAAAACAAACAATGTTGCTGCCCATCCTACTATGTGTAGTTTTTATGCTTATTCTACAGGACCTCTCTCTAATATTTTCTAGGAGACTTAATATATGTTTTCTGAGTTAGAACAATATTTGCTAGACCTTAAGATATATGAGGTGGCTTCTTGCTAAGTTAGCCAAAGGAACATTGAAGAAAGCATTAAAATACTTAATTCAAAAATCAGTGGGATAGGAGGACACACATGAATAGAATTAAATAGATAAGTGGATACCTATACAAACCATTGAGCAACTGAATAATCTAAACTTTTAATTACTACAAATAAACTAATGCTTTTAAGAGATTAGGCAAATATTTGAGTATCAACTTGTTTGCATCACTTAACATTCTAAGGAAATATGAAATCATATTGATAAAATTAAAATTTTTATATACCACAAAATCTATTCACAAAAAAATATTTTTAGCAATATATAATGCTTCAGAAAAGATGTCTGGATATTAATTTTTCTTAAATGACATTTTTAGTGCCCTAAGGAAAAAAATCCTGTCAATTCTCTTAGAAAGTGAAAAATTGTATTATAAGACCAATATGTTACCCCTTATCCCAACTGTTTTAAAGTGGAAGATACTCCTTTTCAGATACTGATCACATCCTGGCACAAAAAATAAGTAGATTGCTCTTAGACAACAGAGATTGTAAACTGAGTTTACATCATCCCAAAAATGCTTCACCCTAAAGCAAACAACCAAAGGATTGTTCCCCATCCGGAAAATTGTTCATCTATATCCCCTCCCATTTCCTCAATATTCTGACCTTACCCCAGCTGGTGAGCCAGCCCAACAATCCATTTAGACTGCACAGCAGAAATAAAATGCACATATACTGTAGCTGTAATTCAATTAATCTTCTCCTTGGGTTTCCTCTGCTCTGTGCCAGGGTCATTTGTAAGGCCATCACTCACTCCAAACTGTTGCACCTGTGCTGCTATTGAAACACCCCTTCCTCCTTTCCCCCCCTCCCTCATCTCTACCCACCCAGGCACAGTGCCCTAATCACCTTTTTCCCAGGCACAAAAGCTTTCCTCCTCTAGCGAGGAATGCTAGAATTCCCCCAAGCATTGGCAAGGAAATATTTAAATGTAATCAGAGGATCTTCCTTTGTTTTATTTTCTTTCTTAGGAAATTAATCTCTCTAAGGTATTCGATGCATTCTTCTGCTCTTCCGTGAGGCAGCATCATCATACAGTGCTGAAGGGGTCACAGCTTGCGAAGGCTAAATATTTTCTTCTCCTTCGCTGCTGACACAGATGATACGTGCCTGGTTTCCTCAAGCATCTCTAATTGAATACTTTTGCTTCATTTAAATTGTTTTAAACTTGGCTGTGAGAAATGTGTGTATGGATATCCTATCCCTCCCCCGCCTATGGAGTGAATGCTCCATCATTGGCAGCTGTGGCTCCCCCATTCGCTGCCTTCTGCAACCTGTAGTTCCCTGCTTCTAACAAGCTTGAGAAATGTGTCAGCTCAGGTGTTCCCAGTCACTCCAAGTCTTGGGTCCTTCCAATCTCACGTAGTTCCCAGTGGGAAAGGTAGCCTCTACAAACCTTAATAAGGTCGAAAGTCAAACTGGGTTTAAATCTCTATTCTACTTCTTTAGAGCTAATGTGGGCTTAGATAAATTATAAATTACCTGACCTGTCTGAACTTCAGTTTCATTATTTGTGAAGTGGTAGGATAATATCAACTGCAGAGAGCTGATGTGAACATGAAATGGGATAATGTATATAAAATGTCTAGCGTAATCCCTGGCCCGTTCTATGCACTTAATGAATAGAAAGGCCCCTCCTTCCCATATCATTACTTAACAATTACTGAGTGTCCTCAAATTGTAACTAGATATCATGGGCAAAAACCCAGGCAGATCTAACTCTGTTGCTATCAAACCAAGAGGCAGACAGACCCGAGGATGTGTGGGGAGTCAAAGCTCTAAGGCAGTGATCCGCAGACTCTAGACAGCATCAGTATCACTAAGAGTGTGAAAACAGTTCACTGAGCCCCACCTCCAGAGTTTCAGATTCAGGATGTCAGCTGGGCCTTTGAGAATTTACATTACAAGCAATTCCCCAGTGTTTCTGCTACAGGCTTAGGGACAATATTTTGAGAACCATCTCTTTATAGGATGTGAGAATGAGCAGTCTGGGGAAAATAACTAACATGATACAGTAAAGAAATATCTCATGTTGAATAGAATCAAAATGTGGGGTTTTCAGGAGGCATTACCTAAGGAGATCCCCTGCTTCACAAAATCGGCCTAAATTACGTAGGAAGAGCTCTCTCCCCAGGCCCAGGGACACACTCTAATCTGTTTTGCTGTCGTTTGTTTTGTTCTGGGGGTTGCGAGTTATTTTTTTTAGATGAACATTATTTACTTCCTCTACCCCACATTTTATAGGGCCAGTGTGAAAGCTTATAATTTATCCTGCAGAAGTAAATTACTCTGCATCCTACTTTGATGACAAACAGAGGCCAACAATTATCACCTAACAATCAAGTGCAATGCGTGCTGAGCACCACTTCAGGCAAGTGTGGAAAGCCATGGGCACTGACACCTTAGAAAGCAGTTCTGGGGGCATTATACTGACTCATTTAATCCTAACTAGAACTCTGTAAGGAAACTATTACCATTTCCAGAAGTAGGAAACTAAAGCGTAGACAGCATAAATCACCTGCCTGTTTCCCCAATTATTGAGTGATGTAACCTGCCTTTTTCAGGTCTGACTTTGAGACTTTATTTCCACTGTAGGGGCACCTGGTTGGCTCAGTCCGTTAAGCACCTGACTTTGGCTCAGGTCATGATCTCATGATTTGTGAGTTCGAGCCCCATGTCAGGCTCTGTGCTGACAGCTTGGAGCCTGAAGCCTGCTTCGGATTGTGTGCCTCCCTCTCTCTCTCTCTGTTCCTCCCTCACTTGCACTCTGTCTCTCTCTCAGAAATAAATAAACATTAAACCTTTATTTCCACTCTGTCATCTCCATTCCTTTTCTGTAAAATGAGGGAGATTAAACTATGATCTAGTTCCTTCTGGCTGCTTCATTCTATGATTTAGCAGGTTTCCTCTCCTAAATGTATAGTGAATTTTTTTTTAGTCCATACATTCATGACATGGCCACAGAAATAGTGTCACTCTTTTAAACTATCAAAACGCAACTCAGGGCATTTAATAACAACAAAAATTTTTCCACCTGCACTTGGTTTTCAGCCTAGATCCTTCAGCAGGGCTGTTGCTCCTTCCCCACCACCCTCTCCCCCTCACACACACACAAGTTGCTATGAATGAACTGAAGAAACATCAGTTAGTTGATAACCTCTGATGAAACAATGTGGACTATAAGTGGGATTGCCAGATTTAATGAATAAAAATACAAGACACCAGTTAAATTTAAATTCCAGATAAGTAGTAAGTAATTCCTTAGCGTGCATTTATCCCATGCAGTGTATGAAACATAGGGACACTGGAAAATTAGCCTTTATCTATCTGAAATTCAAATTCAGCTGAGCATCCTGTATTTTATCCACAGCCTGCCATTAAAAGCTTCCTCAGGGGTCATGCTTAGGCTCTGCATTGTCAGAAAAAAAGAGCTTCGAAGTGAACAATGTGTGCGATAGGAACTGATGACCAAGGAAAGCCCCTCCCTCCTCTGTGAGCCGCCCCTGCTGCTTCCGCCTCCCGGCGGCACTGTGGTCAGGGGGACGTGCTAACTACGGCCCCAACCCCACTTTATAAATCATTACTCACTTCCCGTCCATTAGCATTGTCAAACAGCGAGGGACATTTGTAAGCTATTATCCTGAAGCCAAGCCCTTGCTTAGAGGGACATCAGGAATACTAGTTCACGAAGTATGTTCATACATTTCCATATAGGATTGCTCTTTCCTAAGTCAAATTCTAAATCCTTTCTCCACCTTTTTAAATTTATTTGCCCAAAAATGCCCTACCTTATTTTTCTTTTTCAAGATATGGTTATCAAATAACCAGAGTTTCCCATTTTTACCATTTGCCCATCATCAATGGAACAAAGGCATTAAAACACCTAAAACTATTAGACAATATGTAAAGATAATTCAAAACATGAGATCTGCTCCTGAGAACTTTGCTACAGGCTGAGCAAAGATCGAGAAGATACCTGATATGGACTGAATTGTGCCCCTCCCCTGAAAAATTCACATGTTGAAGCCCTAATCCCCACAGTGAGATATTTGGCCTTTAAGAGACAATGAGATTTCAGCAGCTGATGAGAGCAGCCCTCATGATAAGATTAATGGCCTTGCAAGAAGAGACACTAGAGGGTTGGGGCGCCTGCGTGGCTCAGTCGGTTAAGTGTCCAACTTCGGCTCAGGTCATGATCTCTGGTTTGTGGGTTTGAGCCCCGCATTGGGCTCTGTGCTGACAGCTAGCTCAGAGCCTGGAGGCTGTCCTCAGATTCGGTGTCTTCCTCTCTCTCTCTGACCCTTCCCATGCTTGTGCTGTCCCTCTCTGTCTCTAAAATATAAATAAAAAACATTAAAAAAAGAAAAAGAAGAGGAGACACCAGAAAGCTTGCTCTGACCCTCCTTCTCCATCTGCCTTGTGCAAAGAGGTGGCTATCTGCAAGCCAGTAAGAGTCCTTATTAGAAGCTGACCAGGCTGGCACCCTGAACTCAGACTTGCAGCCTCCAGAACTGTGAGAAAATACATGTCTGTTGTTTAAGTCACCCAGTCCATAATATATTGTTATGGCAGCCTGGTTAACATAAAACCCTTTTGCAAACCCATTTAAAATTTCCTAAATATTAATATTCAGTACTTTTGAACCACTGAAATACCTGCTACCCATTCAATGCGCGATTATTCTTCTCCTGGAATTTCCTTCCCTTCCCAGATAAGTGGATCCTAGAAACAATCTTAGCAGCCTCCTTATGTCCCCGACAGCTTGGCCATGACCAATTGGACCAGCGTACACTCCTGATGCAAGCAGCATTGATTTTATCTCTTTGCCTGGGAATTTAGGTTTGAGACTGAAAAACAGCCACTCAGCCTCTGACTGTGGTGGGAATTCTGACGTGGAAACTGATGGGTGCCATTCATGCTTTAAAACATTTTTTAAAAAGCCAATCTATAGAGAAAAGAAGAAAGCAGAGAATGAAGAGAGAATAGCTGTGTTTTTACTCATCCATTTGCTCAAGATACCTTTGTTTAGCGCCTGCCATGTGTCAAACACAGGTTTAGACTCTAGGAACAGAGGAGTGAAGAGCCAAATCCCCAGCCCAACGCTAACAATAAGTATATAAATTAAATAAATAAATAAATTTAATAAATGAAAAAAGAAAGAATATAGTATGTCAGATGAGTGCTAAAATAAAAAATTAAAAAATGGAATAGAAATAAGAAGCTTTAGAAAAGTTTAGGACAATTTCAAATAGAGTGGTCAGGAAGACCTCACTGAGCATGAGATGTTTCAGAAAAGACCTGAGAACAGGAAGCCGTGAACATCTCGGATACACTGTGGCACTTTGGGGATATCCTGAACCCAAACAAGGAGACAGCTGAC
Organism: Suricata suricatta; assembly: GCF_006229205.1. NCBI lineage: Eukaryota > Metazoa > Chordata > Mammalia > Carnivora > Herpestidae > Suricata > Suricata suricatta. The sequence continues at coordinate 145,967,271 of NC_043702.1, forward strand.
TTCAAATCCTGAAGGCTACAGTACATTTGCACACACCTTCTCACAGAATAGCCATCTCCTTTGCCTTTGGCAGATATTTAGCAAAAATTCATTGTGTGCTTAGTGTGTGAATTCAAGGCAGACAGACAGAGCGTATGTAAAGCAGTGACCTAGCGGTGCTGATATCAAGGACAAGAAGGGACAGAGTGCAGGGTATCAGATGGCAGGAGGAAGGCCTTCTGGGTATGCAGTACTGTGGCCTGGGTCATATACCTCCCATGTGGATCATACAGAATGCTCATGGCCCATGTATGCCCCAGTCCAGAACTAGGCAAGACACAAGAAAAGGAGTTGCTACCACTTAACCTACCCCTCAGAAAACAGTTATTCGGGTGAAATGACAATGTCCAAGTAAAATATGCAAGTTGGTCTAGAACCTAGGTCAGAAGAAGCTACTATGTTTAAAGACTTTGTATGAATAGAGAACATTTTGTGCTTCCTGATGATCTAAAGGCAAAATATATTTTATGCTCTTGCTTTATTTAAATAAGATATATTAGGGTCACCTGGCGGACTCAGTGGGTGGAACATGCTTCTCATGATCTCAGGGTTGTGACTTTGACCCCTACGTTGGGTGTAGGGATTACTTAAAAATAAAGTCTTTTAGGGGCACCTGGGTATTTCAGTCTGTAAAGTGTCCAACTGTTGATTTTGGCTCAGGTTAGGATCCCAGGATCGTGGGATGAGCCCCACATCAGGCTCTGCACTGAGCATGGAGACTGCTTCTAAGAGTCTCTCTCTCACTCCCTCTGCCCCTCTCCCTTGCTCATGCTCGGTCGCTCTCTCTCTCTCTCTCTCTCTCTCTCTAAGAAAGGAAAGAAGGAAGGAAGGAAGGAAGGAAGGAAAGAAAGGAAGAAAGAAAGGAGGAAAGAAAGAAAAAATAAACAAAATATTTTAAATGAAAAAGTATGTACTAAAAGAAAAGCTATGTATATTTGTGGGAGATCAGACTATATACCAACTTAAAATATATGTTTTTATGATGCCATGAAGTCAAAATAATCTGCATAAGAAGCAAGTGAAATTTCCTTTGGATAAAAAAATAAGGCATGACAAACATGTCTTCACAGGTTAATACACAAATTACTCTCACAGCAAGATAACTGAAAGAAAAGACAAAGAAAAGACAGCACAGTAAAGGAAAACAAATAATGAGGTACAGCAAATCACTTAATGGTGGGGGGGAGGCCTGAAATTGAGTTACTAGAGCAGCTGCAGAGAGCCCAACCACCAGCTCATGACTAGGGATGCTGAAGATTAGAACAGTTCTCCTTTCCCCAGGAGCCTGCTGGTCTTCTGGCACTACCTCAAACAAGTGATCTGTCTGAATTATTATGCAGCATCCAGTATTTTGAATCACTTCAGGCTTCATTAGGTTACAGTATCACATAAGTCATATTACACTGCGCTTGGGAGAAGTGGCACATATTTATTCCTTTTCCAGAAGTTAACATATGTGGGTTTTTTTCTGATTCTTTTAAATCTACCAATGCCAAAGATCTGAACACTTCACTTTAGACAATGTATCAAAATAAACCTTAGGTATAACTATCACTACACCATACCAAGGTCAAGATAAACCGATGATATAATCCTTCAAATCATGATCAAATCCCACCAAATCATCTCAGATTTAGGACAGAGTGGGGGTTGGGGGTACAGAATAGTTGCACATTATTCAAATGAAGGAAAAAGCAAGACTAAAGATGAGGAATTGAGGAAAAGGCAGAAGAGACCACCATTATAGCAAGGGCAGGGCTCCGGCATGGTCTGGCCAGTGCAGCCTGCCTCACCCCATCTCTCCCTGAGCTCTAGTCACAATGATCCTCTTGTAACCATCACACTGGAATATTTCAAAATGTTTCTCCCATCCATACAGTTGATATTTCTGCTCTTTCTTCCTTAAATGTCCTGCCCTGTTGTATACCCACAAACTCTATCTTTTAAGTTACAGCTCAATCAACATCCCCCTAGAAGTTTCTGAAATATTTGTCTCCCTCCCCTGGAATATAGAATTGATCACTCCCTCCTTGGTATCTCCCTTCTCTACTGTGCCAATATACAGTCCTAACAAAACACCAGTAATATTTTACTAGAGGTGAGTCCTCTTCCTACCAGATTTAAAGCTCATTGAGAACAAAAATAGTATTATTTTCATTATACTTACCGAAATCTATCAACTAAAAAGCAAGCAATTCCATTATATTTAATTTTAATTCTCATTGACATCAACTAGTATCTTTTTGATAATCCTCTGATCAATAGAGAATTCAAGCTAAAACAGATGATGTCTTTTTTCCAAGCCTACAAACTGAGCTTTAGCCTTCAAACATGATCCCAAGCATAATATGTTAGGAAAGATGCTACTAAAAAGCCAACTCCAACAAACATGAGATTACCATGGGCCACCTCAGCCCTCTCTGGAGGAAGGGGAGTACAGTAGCCATACTTATATCAGACAAATTAGATTTTAAAATAAAGACTGTAACAAGTGATGCAGAAGATCATTATACATAATTAAGGGGTCTATCCATCTAGAAGAGCTAACAATTGTAAACATTTATGTTCCAAACATGGAACACTCAAATATATAAATCAACTAATCACAGACATACAGAAACTCACTGATAATAATACCATAATATAGGAAACTTCAACACCCCACTTACAGCAATGAACAGATCATCTAAACAGAAAATCAACAAGGAAACAATGGCTTTGAATGACACACTGGACCAGATGGAGTTAACAGATATATTCAGAATATTTCATCCTAAAGCATAAGAATATACATTCTTCATAAGTACACATGGAACATTCTCCAGAACAGATCACATACTGGGACACAAATCAGCAATCAACAAGTACAAAAAGACTGAGATCATAGTGTGCATATTTTCAGACCACAACACTATGAAACTTGAAATAACCACATGAAAAAATTTGAAAAGACAACAAATACTTGGAGACAAAAGAACATTCTACTAAAGAATGGATAGGCTAACCAAGAAATTAAAGAGGAAATTAAACATTACATGAAAGCCAATGAAAACTATAATACCACAGCCGCAAACCTCTGGGACACAGCAGAGGCAGTCATAAGAATATAGTAATCAATAAGTACATAGTAACCCAGGCCTTCTTAAAGAAGGAAGAAAAGTCTCAGATACACAATCTAACCTTACACCTCAGAGAGCTGGGAAAAGAACAGCAAATAAAACCCAAATCAGCCAAAGACAGGAAATAATAAAGATTACAGCAGAAATTAATACTATTGAAACCTCCCCAAAAAAAGAAAAGAAAAGAAAAACAGTAGAACAGATTAATGAAACCAGGAGTTGGTTCTTTAAAAGAATTAACAAACTTGAGAAACCCCTAGCCAGTTTGATCAAAAAGAAAAAAGAAAGGACCCAAATAAAATCAAGAAAGAAAGAGTAGAAATCACAACCAACATTGGAGAAATACATACAATAATAAGAGAATATTATGAGCAATATAGAACAAGAAAATGGGCAATCTGGAAGAAATGGAAAAAATCCTAGAAACCATATAAACACCTAAACTGAAACAGGAAGAAATAGAAAATTTAAACAGACCTATAAGCAGTAAAGAAACAGAATTGTAATCAAAAATCTCCCAAAAAACAAGAGTCCAGGGCTCGATGGCTTTACAGGGGAATTCTACCAAACATTTAAAGAAGAGTTAACACCTATTATCTTGAAGCTGTTCCAAAAAATAAAAATAGAAGAAAAACTTCCAAACTCTTTCTATTAAGCTAACATTGCCTTAATTCCAAAACCAAAGACCCCACTAAAAAGAAAAACTATAGGCCAATTTCCCTGATGAACATGAATTAAAAAAATCCTCAACAAGATAATAGCCAAACGGATCTAACAATACATTAAAAAAATTATTCACCACGACTAAGTGGGATTTATATCTGGGATGCAGGGCTGGTTCAATATCCACAAAACAATCAATGTGATACATCACATCAATAAAAGAAAAGACAAGAACCACATGATCCTCTCATTGATTGACAAAGATTAAGCATTTGACAAAATAGAGCATCATTTCTTGATAAAAACCCTTAAGAAAGTAGGGATAGAGGATCATACCTTAAGATCATTAAAGCCATATATGAAAGACTCACTGCTAATATCATCCTCAATGGGGAAAAACTGAGAACTTGCCCCCTAAGATCAGGAACATGACAGGGATGTCCACTCTCACCGCTGTTATTTAACATAGTATTGGAAGTCTTACCTTAGCAATCAGACAACACAAAGAAATAAAAGGCATTCAAATTGGCTAGGAGGAGGTCAAATGTTCACTCCTTGCAGATGACATGATGCTCTATATGAAAAACCCAAAAGATTCCACCAAAAATCTGCTAGAACTGATCCATGAATTCAGCAAAGTCACAGGATATAAAATCAATGCACAGAAATCAGTTACATTCCTATACACCAATAATGAAGCAACAGAAAGAGAAATTAAGGAGTCACATTTACAATTGCACCAAAACCCATAAAATACCTATGAATAAACATAACCAAAGAGATGAAAAGTCTATACACTGAAAACTATAGAAAGCTTATGAAAGAAATTGAAGAAGACACAAAAGAAATGGAAAAATATTCCATGCTCCTGGATTGGAAGAACAAACATTGTTAACATGTCAATACTACCAAAGCAATCTACATACTCACGGCAATACCTATCAAAATAACACCAGGATTCTTCACAGAGCTAGAATAAACAATCCTAAAATTTGTATGGAACCAGAAAAAAACCCTGAATAGCCAAAGCAATCTTGAGAAAGAAAACGAAAGCTGGAGGCATCATAATCCCAGACTTCAAGCTGTATTATAACATTGTAATCATCAAGACAGTATGGTACTGGCACAAAAACAGACACTCAGATCAAAGGAACAGAATAGAGAATCCAGAAATAGACCCACAAACGTATGGCCAGCTAATATTTAATGAAGCAGGAAAGAACATCCAATGGAATAAAGACAGTCTCTTCAGCAAATGGTGCTGGGAAAACTGGACAACAACATGCAGAAAAATGAACCTAGGCCACTTTCTTACACCATACACAAAAATAAACTCAAAGTGGATGAAAGACTTAAACATAAGACAAGAAGCCCTCAAAATCCTAGAGGGAAAAGCAAGCAAAAACCTTTGACCTCAGCCACAGCAACTTCTTACTCAACATGTCTCTGGAGCCAAGGGAAACGAAGCAAAAATGAACTACTGGGACCTCATCAAAATAAAAAGCTTCTACACAGTGAAGGAAACAATCAGCAAAACTAAAAGACAACCAACGGAATGGGAGAAGATATCTGCAAAAGACAAATCAGATAAAGGATTATATTCCAAAATCTATAAAGAACTTATCCAACTCAACACCCAAAAAACAAATATTCCAGTGAAGTAATGGGCAAAAGACACTTCTCCAAAGAAGACATCCAGATGGCAAACAGACACATGAAAAGATGCTCAACATCACTCATCATCAGGGAACTACAAATCAAAACCACAATGAGATACCACCTCACACCTGTCAGAATGGTTAACATCAACAACTCAGGCAACAAAAGACGTTAGCGAGGATGTGGAGAAAGAGGATCTCTTTTGTACTCCTGGTGGGAATGCAAACTGGTGCAGCCACTCTGGAAAACAGTATGGAGGTTCCTCAAAAAATTAAAAATAGAACTATTCTCCAACCCAGCTATTGCACTACAAGGTATTTATGCAAGGGATACAGGTGTGCTATTTTGAAGGGGAACATGCACCCCAATGTTTATAGCAGTGCTATTGACAATAGCCAAAGTAAGAGTCCAAATATCCATCAACAGATGAATGGATAAAGAAGATGTGGTGTGTATATATATATATACAATGAATTATTATTCGGCAATCAAATGAATAAAATCTTACCATTTGCAACTACATAGATGGAACTGGAAAGTATTATGCTAAAAAAATCAGTCAGTCAAAGAAGGGCAAATATCATATGACTTCACTCATATGAGGAATTCAAGATATGAAACCAATGAACATAAGGGAAAGGAAGCAAAATAACACAAAAATAGGGATGGGGACAAAACATAAGAGACTCTTAAATATAGAGAACAAACAGAAGGTTACTGGAGGGTGGTGGGAGGAGGGGTGGTCTAAATGGGTGAGGGGCATCAAGGAATCTACTCTTGAAATCATTGTTGCACCATATGCTGACTAACTTAGATATAAATTAAACAATATTTTTTTTAAAAGAGGAGAAAAGGAAATTAAAAAATAATGTTACCCTAAGCTAATCAATATTTCACAAGATTGATTTGGCCAAAAAATAAGAAAGAAAAAAGAAAAAACTTTGTTTTCTCCATTGAAATGAACATTTGCTGATAATCAATTGATTATGTCTGTGTTATATACTCCTAGAATATCTTTTTCACTTCAGTGACCCATATGTCTGCTATGAAACCAATATTACACTGTTTAGATTACTAAAGATTTATAACAAATTTTATAAATCCTCTAAATAAATAAAAATTTAAAAATAAAATAAAATATTTAAAATATATAGGCTAATGTTCCTCATAAGCAAAACAGTCATTTAAATATTACCAAATCAAAACTAACAATATATAAAAGGGACAATAAAATAGCAAAGCTTCTTAACATTTAAGAACTAATCCAAATAATTCATATTAGCATAGAAAAGGTATGTGATCTTCTCAATTAATACAGAAAGATAATTTGACAAAGTTCATTATCTATTCATTATAAAAACTCTCAGAAAAACAGGAATAGAAGAGAATTTCCTAAATTTGGTAAAGGGAATCTATAAAAACCTACAGCTAATGGCAGAAAACTGAACATGCTCCCCACCCTGACAAGATAGGGAACAAGGCAAGAGTGTCCTTTCTCACAGCTCCTACTGAAGGTAATACTAGAAGTTCTAGCCAGTGTAAAAAGGAAAGAAAAAGAAAGAAGTCATTCAGAAGGTAAAGGAAGAAATAAAACTGTTTCTATTAGCAGACAATATGACTGTTGACAAAGAAAATTCCAAATAATCCCCAAGACCCTCTAAAACCAATATGTTTACCTAAGTCATAAAACACAAGGTCAATATGGAAAAATAAATTGTTTCTTATATAACAGCAAATAATAACTATAATACAATTCGTTTTTTAAAGTGTCACATACAATAGCACCAACAAGCAAAAAAAAGAAAGAAAAGAAATACTAAGATACAAATCTAACAAAATATATATAGGATCTGTATGCCAAATACTGAAAAATACTGAGAAAATAAACCAAAGACCTGAAAAGTGGAGAGATGTATCTGTTTATGGACTGGAAGAATCAATATAATATTATAATAAAATACTATCTAACAATATAATATTATACAATATTATAATCATATTGTCATTGTGTTATATTATATGGCAAGTGTAATATAGTTTTATAATAATTATATAATACTAAAATATAAAATATTATATCACAATTTTGGAGAATATTGTAAAGACTGAAAGTGACTTATAGATTCATTATATCCTCAATTAAAATCCAAGCAAGCTGGATTTGTTTGTTTGTTGGAGAAAGGTGATGGGCACAGAGACTGTCACACTGATTTTTAAATGTGTTATGTAAAGCCAAAGAAACCAGAGGAGTCAAACAATTTTTAGAAAGAGCAAAGTTGAGGACTCACACTATCCAATTTCAAGACTTAGTATAAAGCAATAGTGACAAAGATGATATTACCATTCAACAGAGAGACACAGTGATGGATAGAAGTCCAGAAATAGACCCATGGGATGGGATTTCAACTGAATTTTTAAAGAAAAGTTCAAAGGCAAGGCAATTGTACAGGGCTGAAAAAACTGGACATTCTTATAAAAAAGAAATAAATCTTGATCTATACCTATATGCAGACGCTTATAGAGCTTCATTCACAATTATCAAAAACAGATTTCTTCAACTGGTGAATGTATTATAGATAGATAGATACAGATATAGATGACAGTGATAGAGATAGAGTAATTGATAAGTACTTTTCAAAAATATCAAGGTCATGAAACTCAAAGACTGGTAAGATGTTATAGATTGTAGGAGATAAGGAGGCACAACAACTAAATGCAATGTGAGATGCTAAATTGGATCCTGGAACAAAGGTGGAAAATTTAAATAAAATCTGTATTTCTGTTAATAGTATTGTACTAAGGGTTATTTCCTGGTTTTGATAATTTTACTATACTTACATAAAATACTAATATTAGAGAAATCTGGATGAAAGATATATATATATAAACTTTATACTATTTTTTCAACCTTTCTGTAAGATGAAAATTATTTTAAAATAAAAAGTAAGTAAGTAAATAAACCCATTTAGAATCTGCACTTAGTTTTACTTTAATATTCACTAGATTTCAGTACCAGCACAGTTGGCACAGTGATACATATATCTGTTCTGAGGAAAGTTTGTTTGATTTGGTAATCAAGTTTTTCTGTATTTTTTTCCTGACAAATAAGGGAAATATTTCCATCTCAAGTGAATTAGTATGAAATGGCCAAATTCAGAGAAAATGATACATATTTTCCCCTCAAGAACATCTAGCACCTCAGAAGGGTAGACAAAACCTTGGGAAATCTTTCAAGAGATTCCTAAAATCAGACATTTCTAATGACATAAATGCTTTAGATAAAGCATCTTTGTGTTACTTCTCAAAGAGCTTATTGCTTACTATATTAGGGAACTGAGAGCAAGCTTCCTTTTGGAGAAGTCACACTGTACTTTTACAATATGGCTTCCAATAACATCATTGTTGAGATTTACAATCTTAATAACTGTATGGAAGTCTCAAAACATTTGATAGAAGTCCTTATGAGACAATCTAATGAAGGCATTAACATATTACAATCAGTGTCTATCTTGTAATAATGGGCATATATGAGTACTATTGCAAATACTTGGTATCCTAGGTATCTTTAGTTAAATCCTCAGAATATTATATAATTTCCAGGATTCAATTTCCTGTGAATGTTCAAGATCACCTAATAGCGATAATGTGCTGACTGCTATGACAGTTAATAAAAAGTATGCTAATGACTTTGTGGTACACAATCTCTCTAGGTGGTCTTTATTCTTATAGAATCTTTAACTTACTTTCTTAAACATTAAATCATTTTCTACAGCAATTCAACAAAATCTGCTCAAAAATTGGTATTTCTGAGCTGAGCTGCAGATATTCTGAAGCATGCTCTTCTGATATTGGGTTGTCCGTTATACTATGTTTTATAATGTATAAAATGACCAGTATTTCTAATAAGTTACTCCTTCAATTACTCTCCCAAGTATTGATGAGGGTCACTAACCAAAACTTTCTCTGGGGTCACCTGAGTGGCTCAGTTGGTTAAGCATCCTACTTCAGAGCAGGTCAGAATCTCAGGGTTCACAAACTCGAGCCCCGTGTCGGGTTCTGTGCTGACAGTGCAGAGCCTGGAGCCTGCTTCACATTCTGTGTCTCCCTCTCTCTCTGCCACTTCCCTCCTTTTGTGCTTTCTCTGTCTCTCTCTGTCTCTCTCTCTGTCTCTGTCTCGTTCTCTCTCACCTTCTCTGTCTCTCAAAAAATAAAATAAAACATTAAAAAATTAAAAAACAACAAAAAAAACAACATTTTCTCTGGCTCTTCAAAATGTTATGCAGGTTCTTCCTGCCCCCTGCCACCCGAAAGTAGGGCATTCCTGCAAAAGCATTATTTGTGAGCTGAAAAAGTCTAGGGGGTGTAAGAGTGTAGTTTCTGGGCAAGGAGTTTGGTGGGTCCACTCTCACTGCTCAGAGTGGGTACCACCCCTAAAAAGTCCCTGAAAAACAGATGCTCAACATTATTTTCCACTTTTCACCCTTCTTTGTAGAAGTAAAAATCCTCTCTGGACTCCCTTTGGTTACCAAAAACAGATACTAATGTAGGTCTTTTGTAAAAGTGGAGGAATCTGATGTGAATTTTCAGAAAGCAGGGGATACCTGTATTTGGTTGAGTGAAGAGAGATCACTGGAAACTATCAGCTTCAAGTTCACATAATGTAAGTGGGCAAAGCAAGCATTTTTTTTAATCTCAAAAATTAGAACTGCCTATCTCTTATAGGCAGAATCCCCACAAGGTTCTTATTAGCGACTATGAGATAGGCACAGAGAGAGGTGAAGTTGGAGATACTTATCATTTCAGTTACATCACAAGTGTTTTAAAGCCTTAGCTTAACAGTTCCCCATCAGTAAGCATCACGAGGTACCTCTACTCAGTGGCTTCTGTTTCATCTCCTTTGGCAAAAAAAAAAAAAAGGATGACTACATGTGAATCTAGAAAGCAGGGTGGCACACCCTTCAATAGCTCAGCTGGTAAAGCAGAAGACTGCAAACTGGGTATGTAGACCTGGGCAGGACAGACCTGAATCAACTATACACAAGCCAAATATTTTAAGCAGAGAGCCCCAAAACTTTCAGAGTGGAGATTTTATTCAATTGTTGTTTAAAATGCAATGAAAAATGCATACTTTCTATTTCTTGAGCTTTCTTTGGATCTGTCCCCAATCCTTAATACCAGAATACATACTGTGATAGGAAAAAGTTAATTCTGAAGAACAAACAAATAACTATACTTATCTTAGGTGAAAAATATATCAAGGATAATCACATCTTAAAAACTTCAAGTCTACCCTGGCAGCAACTCAGAACAATATACTAACAGGGTCATTGCTCTCAGTTCATATAACAATTCTGTGACAATGAAAGTGTTAGAAAAAGCAGTAATTGTCAACTGCCTGTCATGGCAGGTTGTAGTCGATGCAGTCAGGTCTCCTGGTATATTTACTTAAATTCAAACCCAGAAGTCAGCCAGCAAGGTGAATACATTTGGCTTTGAAGAGGTAGATTAGGACTGGCATTTACTACACATGTGCAGAAAAATAAACTCTAATCATAATACACAAGACTTTACTATAAATTCAACTCAAATTGTATTCAAAGCAGGAGTCGATTTTGTTGCATTTTCCACACGCTTGTTTCTCACCTATGTGAGAGTCTTTATTCCCTGGGCTGTTGTTATATCCTCAGTGGTCTCATATCTCAAAATGGCTATTACTGAACCTTTTAGTTTCAGTGAGCATCTTGAATTCTCGAATGATCTGTCTTCAACAAATGTGTTACACATGTTAAGATCTTTTCCTTTCAATTTTTAAATTCACACTTATTTGGAGGAGAAATTTATATATGTGTTTAACTGCTCACTCTTATTTTTTTAATTTTTTTTAATGTTTACTTGTTTTTGAGAGAGAGAGGAGAGAGGAGAGAGGAGAGAGAGAGAGGAGAGAGAGAGAGGAGAGAGGAGAGAGGAGAGAGGAGAGAGGAGAGAGAGAGAGAGAGAGAGAGAGAGAGGAGAGAGAGAGAGAGAGAGAGAGAGAGAGAGAAAGCACACGGAGGAGGGGCAGAGAGAGAGGGAGACACAGAATCCAAAGCAGGTTCCAGGCTCTGAGCTGTCAGCACAGAGCACAAGGCGGGACTCAAACTCACAAACCACGAGATTATGACGCGAACGGAAGTCAGATGCGTTATTAACCAACGGAGCCACCTAGGTAACCCCCTAACTGCTCACAAATCACCAAGGGAAAAACTGGTGGTAGTTATTTGATCATCTTTCTAACACACTGACACATTTTCAGAAAAATTTTAAAGATATTTTAATATAAGAAAACTCTTTCCTTTTTTTTTTCCAGCTGGTAGCTAATGTAGATCTTCAAATCTCAGCTCATATGCAGATGTACCTGTCCCATGATTGAAATAACTTCTTAACCTGTAGACAAGCATTTATTTAGCCCACAAAGCAATTTCTTCCTTCATATTTTGTAATCAAATTCTAAAATGTTTTTCAGAAATATACTGGAAATACCTACTATATCAAGAGCAGTGTGATTCAGAAATATGCAAACCTACAATCCTCCTTCAGTCTGCATTTTAAATGTAGAAACATCTGACCTCTGAACCACTACCAGTTCCAGTCAGGATTCTGAGATAAGCTATACTAATCCCTGGTCTTTAAAAAATAATTTTAGGGAAACTTAGTACCTAGAAAATGCGAGTGAATTAATGGAATTAACTCAAATATATAAAGGTAGTTGAAACATACTGATGGAGACACCTTAACTAGATGTCACACGTAATGTATCTAGGAGCCCCATTTCTGAGCCTTCTTAAATGACCTACTATTTTTACCAGAGCCTGGATTTTCTACCTTTAATATAATAGCAAAATAGCAATTCAGCATGTTCCCAGAGTAAAAACAAGGATTGTACTGATATTATATTTACAACCACAATTTCCCTGTGTTACTCTTTTATCTCTTGCCCTGCTCCGGGTCTTTTATCAGTCAGTCAGCTAAGGTCAGACTCACCTCAATGGCTCAGCACACCAGTCTTGTCTCCATTACATTTGGAAGCAGAAAATCTGAATCTTTACAATGCTGACCTTATTGTTTTACAAGCTATTGATTATGGCTATCAAGTTCCAACAGTTCACTAGGGTCAGTCTCTGGAAGAGAAAAGGCAGAAAGAGAAGCCACATTCCTCTTCTTCTTCCAACTGCACTGACTTCCCCATTAGTTAGATTTTGGTGTAATTAGAATGAATCACTGCAAGACGCGGCTGCTGTCTATTCTATACCGCCACTCTTGATTCACCTAGATTTTTGGCCATACATCAGAGTACACATCTGGTATGTAATGAGGAATGTACAGAGTGGAAAGGGGAGGTCAGCGAGAAGTGAATGGGTCCTCCATAAGAATGAATATAGAGTTACTGACACGCAAATACATGGCATGTATCACAATCCACAACACTTAGGAAGTGTAAATCTCATATTTGACATACCCTTTGGCAAGAGATAGACTATATGAATCTTTTTCACATCACTAGAACAGTTTTATACAAGGATACCGTGTCCTGACATAACTCTCAACCTCAAAATGCTTTTCTTATCTATCAGGAATATATTTTTTCACTGTAATTTTTTCAATGCATTATACCTTTAATACAATAATCATTAAGCCACAGCATTTTAGCTTCATATGTGATTTTCTCCCTGAAATGCTCTTTTTCTAATCTTATGATTTCTTTAATAATACTATTATTTACTAAATACTTACAATATTCTAGGCATGGTGTTAGGTGATTTATGTAATTATCTCATTTAACCTTAACAATCCTACAAGGCAAAATTATATTATCTCATTCATAAATGAGATGGCTAAGACAAAATGAGATTAAATACTCTGCTCATAGCTACACAAACATTAAGTGCTAGACATTAGAGTTCTAACCCAGGAAATATATCTCTAAGCCTGAGCTTAACCACTCTACTGTACTGCCTTCTTTTCACTAATTGAACACATGAATGACTAACCAACTACCCACCCACCACCTTGTGCCTGCCTCTTCGCTTGGTGCCAGGAATACAAAGGTGAATCTGTCATTGTCCCTTAACTATATTTCAGAAAAAAACAACATGTGCCAAATAGTTTCATTAAAAGGGCATAATTATAATAAAACAGCCAGTATTTATTGCTCATTATGTGACAGACACTAATTGAAATGCCTTACCTACTTTATCTAATACAAGCCTAACAATTCACCAAGGTAGGCACTATTGTTATCCCTACTTCATAGATAAGAAAAACAAAACAGAGGAAAACATAACTGCTTGGTCAAGGACAGCCAAAGATTAAGGGGTGAATGTGAGATACAAAGTAAAGTCAAAAGTGCCACAAGACATATAGATAAGGGGTGAGATTTCACAGAAGAACAGACAAGAAAAATCAGAGAAAACTTCATGGCAGAGAGAGCATTTGATCTAGACCATGAATTCTTAGAGGAGGTAAGAGAGTGAGCTAAGAGACCGAAAAAAACAGGGCAAATATGAAAAATAGTGAATACTCCAGAGGGAACTATAGCCAAGAACAGTAATAAATAAAGATGCTATGCATATTTTGACACTCATGGTATTCTTAAAGTAGTGTTATTAAATGATATAATGGTAGATAGGCTAGAGAATTTAACCTGAAACTCCCCGTAAAAACTGAGGCAAACATGCCCTTACAAAAACTGTTGCACACACTTTCCACATTAGACCTGGATTCTAGTGTATATTATAATGACATGCCATCCAGTGTCTTCCAGTTACTGCCTCTGTCCCTGGTATGACCTCAGAACAGATTTTCTTACCTCAGTGTTTATCAAGCACTGTATCAGTCCAGGGTCCAATGAGACAAACAGCACAGCCATAATGGGATGATTTGAGGAAGGTTTGTTTTCGTGGAGACTATAAACTTGTGGGTGGAGTACTGGGTGAGCACTAGGGATGATGGAGGAAGCCGGAACCAGCAGGAATGGCGTCTTTCCTTCCCTCAGCTTACGGGCAGGAGGAGAGGGAGAGGAGACACTCAAAATGTGAGAGAATCAGTAGAGAAGGTGGCCTTGAAGGCAGCAATGACCTTCAGTGGAAGGAAACGGTCCGAGAAAACCTTGAAGGGAGCCAAGAGAATAAGTGTCTTATTTTCCTTTAAATGTTGGGGTGTGTGCCTGGGATTTCTCATTGGCCTAACCCAACCAGAAGACAGAGGGCATGGGCACCGCAGAGGTAGTCCATAAAAGTCACAGGCAAAGAAGGGTGATGGGGGCACCTAGAAGGGCAAAAGGAAGATATTGAGGACCTGTACGTAAAAATGTGCTCTGCACATATATAAGGACTGCTAATTTTTTAGAAATAGTGGTTTGAACAATTATTAAAGTATGAGGAGATGCTCCTGACTTATATTGAATCTTTTAGATCATTATAGAGGATCTCCTGAACTTAGTGAGTACCTTAACAAACTACTTCTTATGCTTTCATAATAAATATACACTTCAGGCGCTAAGATAGTCAAGCAATTATGCTGTAACTTTTGATTCAGACAAAAGAAACCTTAAAAAAAATCATGTGATATTTATTTTAATGGCTGAGGGTTTTTGAAATAGGTATAGAGTTTTTCATGAAAACTTCCCATCTAGGTTGCTGGTGTGTAAATTGTAGCTACACCGTAAAATTACCCAGAGAGATTTGAGGAGACTAATAATGCCTGGTACCCACCTCAGAGACCCTGTTCTATCTGGCCTGGGTTTCAGCCCAGACAACAGAAGCTCTAAGATATTCCCCTGCAGAGTATAATTTGCAATCAAGGGTAAGCACCTTTGATTTCTTCTATGATCTTACTGTTCCTGTCAACTCAATATGACATTTAGTCCTCTTTAAAATCAACTAAAAGTCAATAAACTACATGCTCAACTGAATCACTGAATAAACTGAAATTATTACACCTTCCCTTTAGTTTCACTCCATGCCAACTTCACCTGAATCAAGCAATTATGTTCTACATGAGAACCTACATTTTATCCTAAAGTTGCAAAGGAGACAGGTCATTAAGGTATTACTGTATTTATACTATGGTCCTGATAGCTTGGGCATAAGAAGGAATTACAAAAGTGAAAATATTAAAGGAGGCTGCCAGACATAAAGAAAAGAGCATGGGCCTTTGGAATCTGAAAACCCAGGTACTAATTCTGATACTATCTCTTACTACCTTACTAATCAAAGTGTGGCCCGTGGACCAGCAAGCAGCATTAGCATCACCTAGGATCTTATTAGAAATGCAAATTCTGAATTCAAAGGAAACATGTATCCTTGTGTTTATAGCAGCATTATTTACAATCATTATTTACAGCAGCATTATTTGGAAGCAGCCCAAGTGTCTATGAATGAATAAACCAAGAAGCAGACCAAAATGATGGTCACCACAGGGTAGGTGGGTGGAAGAGATGGGTTAAACAGGTGATGGTTATTAAGGAGTACACATGTTATAATGAGAAACGGGTGACATGGAATTGTTGAATTGTTGTATTGTACACCCAAACTAATATAACACTGTAAGCTAACTATACTAGAATCTAAATTAAAGATTAAAAAAAAAGAAATGCAAATTCTGAGACCCCACCCCAGAACTACTGAGTCAGAATCTACATTTTAATAAGTCCTTTAGGCAATCTGAATGCACACGCGAGTCTGAGAAACACTCATATACTAGTGGTCCTGGGTAGAACTGCCACTGTCAGGAATTGTCAGTTCTTAACAATGATTTCTCTCACAATCTAAAAAGGCTGTTAGATCACTATCCATCATATCTATGTTCCTGCCAGCAGAAAGAAGAAGAGGGGTAGGAGTGCAGGGTAAAGATACACACTCATTTTTAAGGACACTTTTCAGAAGTCACACATATTTATCCACATTTTATTGGTCAGAACTTAAGCTCATGGTAACAACTAGCTGCAAGGAATACTTGAAAGTAGTCTTCATTCCAGGTATTCTTTCTTTTAATGATTATTTATTTTTGAGAGAGAGAGAACATGAGTGGCAGAGGAGCAGAGGGGAGGGAGACACAGAATCCAAAGCAGGATCCAGGCTCTGAGCTGTCAGCATTTGGACTCAAACTCACAAACCATGAGATCATGCCCTGAGCTGAAGTTGGATGCTTAACCGACTGAGCCACCCAGGCAACACCCCCCCCCAGGTATTCTTATAATAGCTAACAGGCAGGAAAGTTTATTACTGAAGAAGTAGTAAACAGTGAATATGAGAAACAGCCAGCCTTTCTATAACATGGAGCCTTGAGCATATTACTTAACCTCCCTAAATCTCATATTCTTCTATGTAAAATATAAAAAATAATACCCACATAAGTTATTTTGAAGGTAAGATGAATGTAAAATATCTCATGTATAGTAGGAACTCAATAAGTAATAGCTCTTATTATGCTAGAAGGAGTGGTTCAGGAGCTCAATCTTCATATAATAAACAATGCTGGTTAAAAAGTAACAAGTAAATGCTAAATGTTAATGCAAAAATTAAAATTTATTTCATAATATTATCTTTAAAAAAAAACAGCTACAGGGGCACTTGGGTGTTACAGTCAGTTAAGTGCCTGACTCTTGATTTCAGCTCAGGGCATGATCTCACAGTTGTGAGTTGTGAGATCAGTCTCCGCTGGGCAGGGAGCCTGTGTAACATTCTCTCTCTCCCTTTCCCTGTACCCCTCCCCCACTCACATGTGCTTGCTCTCTCTTCATAAACAAACAAACAAATGAATAAATAATGAAAACTAGCTAGAAGCAGATCCTATGGAAGGTTTTCTTTGACTCCTGTGGCAGTTTTCCTCCACTGCAAAATGTCAGTCCTATCCAGAATACTTTATCACTCCTAAATGGAGTTCTACATATGAGAAAAAGCAGCATAAGAGTTAGGAGCTGGGCTCTGAAGCCAGACAGAGTGAGTCTGAATTTGACTCCATTGTTACAACTAGGCAATTTTTGCCATTGCTTTTCAACTTCTGTAAAGCTAAAATAATAATACCCACCTCACAGGGCTATCATGAGGATTACTTGAGTTAATATGAGTAAAAACACTTAGAAAAGTGCCTAGCCCATTAAGAGTTATGAGTGTTAGCTATTATTATCAGCCATGCAACTTGGGGTGAATTAGGTGCTAGGAAAATCTTTTTCACCAAAAGGACTTTTCTCTTAATAATGCATCAGTTTACCAACTAGGATTTAGTTAACATGCAAAGGTCACTCACATAGCTAATACTTGGCTTTAGAAAGTATATGAAAAAAAATCAATGAATACACAATTAAAAAGAAAAGGAATTAAAGTTTTCATATTTACATTGCCATCTCTCTTAGGAGCCTTGTTGATAAATACTAACTGATACTACAATCAATAAAGGGAAAGATTTGAAGATCACACCTCTCAAGAAATAGGCAGCAAATGCAGAGAAAGTTCATTTAAATCCTCTAGGATATAAAAGAATAGTTAATTTCTGATCAAATATTTACGTAAATGAGGGTGATTCAAAAAATGCCTTGGTTATAATAAGTTGAAGGTTTTCCTTTTGACAGGGGACAAGTTGTGCCCCATTTGTATGCATGTGGTTTATATTGTTCTTACCTAATGAGATATAGAATACCTCCTAAACATTGACACATTAGAGGCATGCTTCACTCAGCATGAAGGTTTGAGACATCAAGGATACCTTGAGCATCCTCAGACTCCAACAACTTGTCAGACAAATTAGCACCTTCTCAACCAAGGGTAAAATTGAGTTTCACGTTTCTCCCTGGTGGAGGGGGGGAGTGGAGAATGAAGAAGAAAATCACTCTGGTTTAATACCTCCCTTGCTACGACAAATACAGAAAGCCTTATCATCTCTGCATGGCTCTCCCTGACCTCCTGATTTTTAATTCATTGGTTTTAAATGATGCTTGACAGTGGAAATCCTTTTGTCAACTTTGATATGCTTACCACAGAAGAAGACGCTCTGGCCTTTGTTACCTGTTTCTGTTTGTGTGCATTTGACATGCTACCTTAAAAAAATGAAATTCTGCTAATATGTGATACAAAAATAGATAACACATCATAAATAAGATCACACTTTAAATGTCATATATGGTCAGTTTTTTAAAAACTTTTACAGGTACTTAAAAAATTCAGTTCAGTCCAGTTTGTGGGCTGAGTTAACCACTTCAGGGAGTAAAAAGATCTCATTAGCAGCTTTAAAATTTTTCTGTGGAAGCTTGACATAAATGCCTTGTAATTCAGTAGAGAATGAATGTATCATGTTCATCCTTCTTTTCTACAAACAACTCTTCATTTTGTAAAAAAAGAATGAAATATATGAAAAACACTTTGAAAGATACTTTGTCCATTATTGTCATAGTGAAGCCATATCCTTCTAGAGAGTAATGTTACAGGATCCCTAAGCCTCAAAGAAACTTGAGAAAATTATTCAACACCCAAAATAGAACCTCTTTGTGGCTAATCAAGCCCCACATACTTAGCAATAGATGGCCATTCAAAAATAAAGATGATGTGATTCAGGAGGGCCTGACTGAAGCGGGAGGGTGTTCTTTGACACACTGATTGGTCCGCTGGCTCTGGGAGAAGGATGAGCTGTTACTGACAGCATACCCATTCTTAGTAAACTACTTTTTCCATGGAACTTAAAGCAGGTAGGAGAATAAACAAAATGCAGAAGGAGCAAGAATAAGATATGGAAGGAGAACAATCATATAATCAGAGAACTGGAAGAAATCTGAGAAATCATCTCCTCTAATCTTATTTTTCAGGAAATAGGAATCTAGAGGCACGGAGTGACTTTCCCATAGTCATATCCTTACCCTGACTCCCAGAACAACGCTTTTGCATTTTCAGAAAGGCTTCAGGGATCTGCAGGAATAGTGGCCATGACAGTAGGTGCAGCTAAAGCACTATGTAATTAGCAGTGGTGGGTGCTCCCAACCACAGATGCTGTGGCAGCAAAGACAACGAGCAACAGAGTTCCAGAAAGTGTGATAGCCCTGCAGAGGAAGGCTCCTCGATGGAGCAGGGTGGAGGGTTACTTAGCACCCAGCAGCATCAGGACCATCCAAGAGCTACTTTAAGGACATAGATCATTTATAAGACTACTGACCCATTGCCTAGAAAGCTCAATCAATCTTGGCTAATATTTTCACCACCTCCCTGCCCTACCACTGAGTTCCTTCACTGATTCATTTTATAAACCCAGGTGTTATTCAGAAAATAAAATATGAGGTGAGGGATTACCTGAGAAATGTGATTCATCACACAGACACTGGAAATAACTACAATATTATTTTTACTTGTAATTAAAATGAAACTGACATTTTCTGGATGTCTATTGTGTGCCAGGAACTGTGCTGTGGGTTTTCATTTAGAATATTTTATTTCCTCTTCACAGTAACACTGCAAGTCAGAGTCTTATTACTACCTAGCTGGGGAAACTAAGGTTCAGGGATGTCTACAAAATATATCACAAGTCATACTGAGCTGAGTTACTAACCTAGGATTTCTGCCCTTTCCCCCTGTCTTCTGACCATAAGTCCTCAGATTCTTCACAATGTCATACTAAAAAGACACATGGAAAAACAGAAGTATATTAGCTATGGAAGAAGATAGTACTGGACCCAAATCTCAGTTTGAAACTCACTAACCATGAGATCATGAATGAGTGACTTAAGCTCTCTATGCTTCTTTATCTTCTTTATAAAACAGGGAAAATAAAATCCGTCTTGAAGAGCTGTTGTAGGTAAGGATTACATGACTCCAATTATATGACCCGAACCAACCCAGATTACAAAATATGTGATGTGTGTACATTTCTGTCCATTTTCTTACTGCACTAAAAAAAACTTGGCACTCAAAGCAGTATTTGGCATCTATACATGTTTAATAAATATTTGTGAAATAAATAAAAATGAAATCACCTGACTTGCAGGAGTTCGATAAATGACAACTATTATGCAAAGGATGGAGAAAAATCTGTTCCCGTGTTACTTTTGCAACATTATCATCTCCTTATAATGAATAATTTAGAGATTTTAAAATAAGCTCTTCCCTAGCAAAAAGTCTTCAAATGGTAATAAATTCTCAATCTTCAATGCCTACTAGAAGACGGAAGCAGGAGAGAAGAATTTGTCCAGGTTGACGGTCAGGTGGCAATATGGGAACTATTTTTAGTCAGTCATACAGTTATTCTGCATAGCGTGTACTAACAAGAGAAGAGTGATAGCAAAAGGGAAGATGATTTCTAGACACCAGAGAAAACAAATGGGAGAAGAGGGTTAAGCAATCAATGCGCTAAATCATTGAATCATTTACATTAGCAGTCTAAGACTGAACTATATTCTCATCATTCTTTCAATCATTAATTCATTCATTCATCAACAATATTTACTTACTTTTTCTCTTCTGATCCTAGCCCCTTCAGGAGTCACAGGCTTCAGTGCAAACATGGCCAAATCTGAGAACCATGTCATGCACAACCAGTCCCAAAAACTGGCACAGAAAAGGTGTCAAGAAACCTCAACCACAAAGATATGAGCCTTTTGAGGTGGTGGACCCTGTGTTCCTGAGAAACTTCCACTTTGTCTAGAAACACAAGAAGGACCTGAAGAAGATACAGGCCAGCAAAGCCAAGGCCATGAGTCACATCCTCAGGCTATCAAGGCTCTCCTAAAGTCCTAGGAAGTCAAGGCCAAGATCCCAAAGGGCATCAGCCACAAGCTCCATCAATTTGCCCATATTGCCTAGCCCAAACTCAGGAATCATGCTCATATCCACACCGCTGAGGCTCTTGGGCTCTGCCAGCCAAAAGCCAAGCCCAAAGCTCAGGCTGAGGCTGCAGCTCCAGCTCCCAAAGGCACTCACGATGCCTCCAGAGTAGAGTCCTATGTCTCCCATTGTGAGGATGGAAGGACTGGTGTGAGTCTGAGGGCTGCTGTCCTTCTGCGCTGTTTGTGCAAGTAAGCATGAGGCAGGGGAAAACATTAACCTAAATGACCCTAAAACATGTCAGCCAGCCAGAAAGATAAAGTAAATGCATTCCACAGAAGGTAGCATTTACACTCAATTTGGAAAGGTAAGTAGCTTTTCAAGGGAATAAACCAGAAGTTTCCATACTAGCAAAGAAACAAACTATTGAGAGAAGTTACCCAGTGCATGTAACCACCAATAAACCCAAAGGCTAAACCTACTGACTTACTGGACAGAGATGAGTTTCACCAGTTAAACAGGTCAACACAAAAATGGTTGTGTGCCATGCAACTTAGAGTTTAGATTTTACTCTTTAGAGATGTGGGACACTTGACAAAGGTGATTGCAATGTAACTTAAGTTAAAATCTTAGCACCTGCTCCTAGAAGACAGTAAACAATAATAATGAGAATTAGGATTTTTGGCTTTTATTCCCCCTTTCTTCTTTATTCCATCAGCTGCATAGTAGCAGTAATTTTTCTTAGATTTGTTTTCCTTAGCCACTTTCTTTCCTTCTAAGATATTATCATCCCTCACCTGAATTATTTTTTTAACATTTATTTACTTGAGAGAGAGAGAGAGAGGGCGAGTAGGGGAGGGGCAGAGAGAGAGAGACAAAATCCAAGCAAGCTCTGGGCTCTAAACTGTCAGGACAGAGCCCAGTGCAGAGCTCGAACTCACGAACCATGGGATCATGTCCTGAGCTGAAGTCAGACACTTAACCGACTGAGCCACCCAGGTGCCCCTTGCCTGAATTATTTTTATAGTTGTCTCCTACCCAGTTTCCATTCCTCAACCCACTCAAATAAATACTAATACTCCTCCTACATTGATCTTCAAAAGCTGCAGTCTTTTTAGTTCATTTCTCAGACTAGGACTCAGCGGGGTACCATACATTAACTCACATCATGTTTCAGTTAATCATTCTAAAATTTCACTCTATAACAGATGATACTTTTTGCCTTATTTCCGTTTTGCTGCTGTTTTTTTGTGTTTGTCTGTTGTTTTTTAAGTACTCGAACCCTTCCCTTATCTCCAAGCACGTCCACCACCTGATACTGCCCACACTTTAAGACTCAGGTCAAGTTCACTATTCCAGCCCATAGTAGCCTGTTCCATATTCCTATACTAATTCTACACTGCAGTAGCCAATTTTATGCATCAGCTTGAGTGGGCCACAGAATGCCCAACATTTGGTCAAACATTATTCTCTCTGTAGGAATGTGTTTCTGGATAAGGTTAGCATTTGAGTCAGTAGACTGAATAAAGCAGATTGCCCTCCTCTAACATGAGTGGGCCTCAACCAGTTTACTGAACATCTGAATAGAACAAAAGCCTGGGAAAGAGGAAACCCTTCCTCCACGATTACTTAAGCTGGGACGCTGTGGTTTGGGGGCCCTCAGACTCTGAAACATGGGCTCCTCTTGGGTCTCAAGCCTGCCAGCTTTTGGACTGGAACTTACGTCACCTGCTCTCCTTGTCCTCAAGTGTTCAGACCCAGACTAGACCTACACATCAGCCCTCCTGGGTCTCCAGCTTGCTGGCTGCACATCCTAGGACTCCGCAGCCCTGTGAGCCAAGTCCTTAGGATAAATTATACGCATGTATGATTTATATATCAATCTAATATACACACCTTCATAAATTTTTAGAAAAATATGTACTCTTCCATGAGTTAAGCTCTTTGAGGCTGGAACTGTCATCTACTTCTCAAAATATTAACCACCCAGTGTTACTCACAAAACTGGCATCAAAAAACTGCAACTACATTGATTTAAGGTAAGAATTCGACAGTGTGTCAAAGCAAAAATGATTAAAAAGCTTTTTGGATAAATTTTGGTTAATTTTGGCTAAAGACAGAAATCAGGTAATAATATTGGAACTCATGTCAAATGGACTAAAAATAGGAGATGATTCTAATTTGGCTTCTGACCCAGATGACCATGGGAAGTGCTGGCCTGGCAAAACACTTCTAAGACTATAATAACACTTCCCATTTAAAATGGGTGAGAAGTAAATGTGCTTGGGGAAATTTTGACTTTTTTACTTTCCACTGTACCTAGAATAAGTACATCAAAGCAGCTATTTGAATTCACAATCAACAGGCTTGGACATTTTTACTGAACTAGTCTTGTAATTATGAGATCATTATAGGCTCCTAATCGGGGGCACCTGGGAGGCTCAGTCGGTTAAGCGGCTGACTTCGGCTCAGGTCATGATCTCACAGTTTGTGAGTTTGAGCCCCGTGTCGGGCTCTGGGCTGACAGCTTGGAGCCTGCTTTGGATTCTACACCTCCCTCTCCCGCTCTGTCCTCCCCTGCTTGTTTTTATTAAAAAAAAGTACAGGTGGTACAACAATCATTGAAAGTCATTATCCAGCAACTTTATGTGAGGTACAATCCTGGACCAGATCCTGGACCAGAGACAATCAGCAAATCTAAATAAGATCTGAAGATAACTAAATTGAATTAAATCAATGTGAATTATATAATTTTGAGAAGATAGCTGAAGGATATTCAGGAATTCTTTGTACTTTTTGCCACATTCTTAGAAGTCTAGAATGATTTCAAAATAAAGAGTTAAACATTTTAATTAAATCACCATCTCAGGTATTAAGCACTCCATAACTCTGACAACTCTCTCCAGAGCTAGGCTCACAGCTCAATAAATTCATTATCATCATGATTTGTTTTTCTTAATTTACCACTTCCCATTTGCTGTGGCTGAAGTATTCAAATTGAATTTGGTTCCAATCCTGTCAAAGGGGAAAGAAAGCTGTTTAAGGTACGATGTGACCATGATGTCACAGGAGCTGCAATGCTTTGCCTGGTTGCCCAGGATGTGGTACAGTCAGGAACCAGAAGGACCTGCTCCTGTCTAAAGTTTGCACATCCTAAGTAATTGCAAAGCAAAACAAAACTGCAGTAGCATGCCATTTCCTCAGGAAACTCAAAATGTCATTCTTCAGCAGAAACTGCACAAAGCAAGTTCTAACAAAAAGATAGAAGTAGTTTCTTTGTCTATTGCTCCCCTTAGGTATTGGCACTGTTTAGCCCTGCCATTTCTGGCTAGAAACCCACACCAAAAACCAGGATGCTCACCCATGCTTGGTTTCAGGTAACACAGACTCCAAATCTCATGCCATTCTGTCAGTTATAACCTATCCATCAGCAATGAAATAGCTAGAATGTGCATTGTTTGCTGTAGAAAACGTTTTCTTTTCTTTTACCTTTTCTCTTTTTGGCATGTTTCTTGAGGAAAATAAATCAATGGTGGTATGAAAGAAATACTTGAGCCTCTCCCCCAACACCACAAGCAAATGATAAAATCAGGGGTTTGTCTTTGATAATCAGTCTTACCTTTTCTGCTCTGGCCTCCTGACTTCAGGAGGCCTGCACTATTTGGTTCCCAGAGATCCTAGCCTCTCTCAAAACCAGAAAGGACCGGATGCCTATATTTACGTTCTTGCCCATGTTAACTCTTGCAAGTGAGTTGAGACTTTTAACTTTGTGGAATGAAAACCTTTGTTTTGTCTAAAAAGGACCTCGGATGGGGATGAGGAGGGGGGTGACAGGAAAAAACTAGTTCTGCTGAGAAGCAAGGCATTCTTTCCTGACTCCAAAAAAGCAAAACATGTGCACTTCGCTTCTTCTAGAGAACCAAATAAGCTGAACCACAAAGTGAATCTCCCTAAAGCCTTTCCTGGCACAAACCTGAACTACTCACTCCTCTCCCCTTGTCAGCCCCCACATTCGGCAGCTCCCCTGTCTCATGTTAGCTCTCCCCTTCTCTGGCTCCATCCCTGCACAGCATCTTTCCTCTTCCCGTTTCTGAGTCTTCATGTGGTAACTTCCCTACTTCACACCTTACTGCACCACTTTTCCTCTGCTTCGAATGCTCCGGCATATTGAAAAATCTATAGATTAAGGTGGGAAAGAAGAAAAGGGGAGCATGGATCTGCTCAAAAAACTTGCTTGGGTAGAACCTTTCAAGAGGAGATTTGAAAGATGGATTTTTAATGCTGAAAGAAGAAAGAATTCATATTTTAAGTTGTAAAAAAAAAGGGGGGACTGAGGTCAAAGTAACCACCGTTGTGAATGAGTAACATAAATATTTTACCAAAATAAAATACATTTGAGAATTTCTGGGTGGTAGAAATGTCAGAAGTGAAGATGAAACAAAACAGGTTATTTGGAGAATTTTGTTGATTATGAAGAGAAAGCTACACAATAAAAATTCACATAAAATTATTGTAATTCTATTATTAGATTTTAAAAGAATTATAGAAATTCTCATTCAATGTCCCATCCAAAGGGGGAAAATCTTATACTGTAATCACAAACATTTATTTCCAAATTCAAGAGATGAGGTGCCAATCTACTAGCTGTGTGTTCTCAGGCAAAAAGATTACCTTCTCTGGGCCTGGAAGAAGGCAAGGGTTATCAGAACACCAGCCTCTCAGATTCTAAGATGGCATGCACAAAGCTTTCAATCTATGCTTATTTAGAAGTTGATATCAAAATGTTTATAAATTTCATTAAATATGTTAGACTTAATGTAAATTTTAGTTCAACAAAAGAACAAATCTTCAGTTCAAAGTACATTACTTTTCGTTACTTCATTCTCTGCTCTTGTAGAAAAATTCACAAGTAAAACAGAGAAATTCTATCTTGTGGGTATGCTGTCTTATTGACACATGTTAGTGACACTGCATCTGTGACAATAAATGACCAAGTTCATAATTCTGGGTCAGACCAAGAGACTCTTGGAGACCCCTCTTTTGGTTTGTGAATTTTCACCCAGCTCTGTGAGATCACCAATGTTAGGTTTTTCCATCACCCCTCTGCCAAAGCCACCAAATGAGGGGCCACTGATCACTCAAAAAAGAAAAGCCACACTTTTCTATGATTATGTATCCTTCACTGAAGAATGTATGACAGCAAGTGCTCAGGCAGGTGAAGAGAAAGAAATACAAAAAAGTTCCATGTGTACAATACCGAGCCACCACTTTCACTGGATATTGATGGTGATTGACTCACAAAAGTAGCCTCTCCAATCTAACCAGGCAAGGCTACTTAAATATGACATTTTTAAAGCTTTTTAAGGAGCTAATTAATTCATTTGTTGGTTAAATACAAATAAGGTCCATTTTTATTTTCTTAGCCTCAGGCCTTGACTCTCAGAAGGCTGTTAGGCCTGCATAATAACTTCATCTGAATTTCATTTTATTTCCAGGCTACTTTGGAACAATTACATGACTGATTTATATTAGTCATCTCTAAGGAATCTCAGACCATGTTCCCATCTCTAAATAGGTACCCCTGCCAGTGCAACTTTCCTCTGATTCACCCCTATGTGAAGGACTTGAGAATTCCACATTTATGGGTTCATGATGTTATTAACATTTTGGATCTTTTTGTGAATCTGTTCCTGGTAAGTTAATATAACCAAAGTGCAGGAAATTTTAGTGCGTTTATAAATTTAAAATTAAATTGAGTCTGTAAGGAAAACAGAAAGCTGATTTGACATCATTTAGCTCATATCCCAGCTGCTTTCTGATTATCCTCCTTTCCCCTAAACTAGCCTGAGTTAACTCCAATTAGGAAATAACAATTAGTGGCCTTTCACACTAGTCCTTACTAATGAACAACTCACTCCAGCTATATTGGAAAACTCAAAGAAGTCATGTTATTTGGTAAGTCCCCTTTGTCAATAAATAATTCTATGAGCCTCCCAGACAACAGAACAAAACAGCTTAGATATTAACCCAGCATTTGCCTGACTCAGCATAATCAGTGTAGTTTTTGAAAGGGGGAAATTGCTTTTACAAGCTCTCTTGTACTGAGAAAATTAGTCTTAGGGATTGACTTCATTCTATCCTAAGCCAATCTTTCTCTCTTATTTTCCCTTTTTTTCATTCCCTTTCTTTCAGTTCATCCACTATCCAGCCCTACCTCCATTAATTGCAAAGCACTAAACTGGTAGAGAGCAATGAACATATTTTGAAGGTCACCAAATTGGAAGGTAATTTTATTCAATAGGTAAAGGCACTACCTTTCCCTCTTCAATAAAATTTTGTCATGATTTGTTACGATTCCACCCTGTATTTCTATGTCTATGTTTAAAACCCTGTGAGTTCTATGAATGAAAATAGGTGTCCATTTTTTTAAATTATAACTAAAAGTTCTGGAGGTCCAGTTGCAAATCACCTAGGGGGAGGGCTCAATGTCTTACTATACCTGAGAGGAGAACTTTTATAATTTCTTTGCATCAAGGCAGTAGTTTACAGCATAGGATGCATAGAGGAAGTTTCATCCTATGCTTCTGGATGAAACCAGAACCCATTCATTCAAGAACTTTAAAATGATAAACACTATACATCTATGCATCTTAGAGATAAAGAGTGGGAGCTGATGTGTTCCCAACTGTGGCTCTCATTCTAAAATACTGTGACGTCCAAAAGACCCCGAATAGCCAAAGTAATATTGAAGAAAAAAACCAAAGTGGGAGGCATTACAATCTCAGACTTTAGCCTCTACTACAAAGCTGTAATCATTAAGGCAGTAAGCTATTGGCACAAAAACAGATACATAGACCAATGGAATAGAATAGAGACCCAGAGGGGTGCCTGGGTGGTTAAGTCAGTTGATTGTCCGAATTCGGCTCAGGTCATGATCTCACGGTTCATGGGTTTGAGCCCCACATTGGGCTCTGTGCTGACCACTAGTTCAGAGTCTGGAGACTGTTTTGGATTCTGTGTCTCTTTCTCTCTTTGTCCCTCCCCTGTTTATGCTCTGTCTTTCTCTCTCTGTGTCTCTCAGAAATAAATAAAACATTAAAAAATGTAAAAAAAAAAAAAAAGAATAGAGAGCCCAGAATTGGACCCACAAATGCATAGACAACTAATCTTTGACAAAGCAGGAAATAGGATCCAATGGGGGGAAAAAAGTCTCTTTAACAAATAGTGCTGGGAGAACTGGACAGCAACATGCAGAAGAATGAAACTAGACCACTTTCTTACACCATACACAAAAAAAAATTCAAAATCGATGAAAGACCTGAATGTGAGACAGGAAACCATCAAAACCCTAGAGGAGAAAAAGGGCAACAAACTCCTTGACCTCAGCCGCAGCAATTTTTTACTCGACACATCTCCAGAGGCAAGGGAATTAAAAGCAAAAATGAAATATTGGGACCTCATCAAGATAAAAAGCTTCTGCACTGCAAAAGAAACAATGAACAAAACTAAAAGGCAATCGATGGAATGGGAAAATATAGTTGCAAATGATATATGGGATAAAGAGCTAGTAAAATCTATAAAGAACTACCAAACTCCACACCTGAAAAACAAATAATCCAGTGAAGAAATGGGCAGAAGACATGAATAGACACTTTTCCAAAGAAGACATCCAGATGACCAACAGACATGAAAAGATGCTCAACGTCACTCATCATCAGGGAAATACAAATCAAAACCACCTCATGCCAGTCAGGTAGCTAAAATGAACAAATCAGGGGACTGTAGATGCTGGCAAGGATGTGGAGAAACTGGAACTCTCTTGCACTGCTGGTGGAAGGCAAACTGGTGCAGCTGCTCTGGAAAACAGTGAGGAGGTTCCTCAAAAAATTTAAAGTAGAACTACGTATCGCTACCTAGCAATAGCACTGCTAGGAATTTACCCAAGCGATAGAGGAGTGCTGATGCATAGGGGCACATGTACCCCAATGTTCATAGCAGCACTTTCAACAATAGCCAAATTCTGGAAAGAGCCTAAATGTCCATCAACTAAATGAATGGATAAAGAAGGTGTGGTTTATATATACAATGGAATACTACTTAGCAATGAGAAAGAATGAAATCTGGCCCCTTGCAGCAATGTGGATAGAACCGGCAGGTATTATGCTAAATAAAATAAGTCAGAGAAAGACAGATACCATATGTTTTCACTCATATGTGGATCTTGAGAAACTTAACAGAAGACCATGAGGGAGGTGAAGGAGGAAAAAATGTTAGAGAGGCAGGAAGGGAAACCATAAGAGACTCTTAAATGCTGAGAACAAACTGAAGGTTGGTGTGGGGTGGGGGAGAGGGGAAAGTGGGTGATGGGCATTGAGGAGGGCACTCGTTGGAATGAGCACTGGGTGTTATATGGAAACCAATTGGACAATAAAATAAATAAATAAATAAATAAATAAATAAATAAATAAAGACTGTGACCTCTCGGGGGCAGATATCTAAATCACATTACTTACCAAGGCGCAACTGACCTAGATTAAGGAGTCAGAGAAGGCTTTCTTGAGGAAAATATTCTTGATCTGAAGAATGAGTAATGGTTAAAAGTGAAAGATGATGAAGGGACGGTGGGGGTTCTAAATATAGGGAACAAAATATGCAAAAGTCCTATAATGAGCAGGGACATAGCACATTCTTGGAATCTGAGAAGAGTCCAGATTACAAAGAACAGAAGACACTGGAGATACAAGTGGCGGCCAAGGTATGGAGGTTTTATGGGACATCCACCTTCTGGTACTAAGAACACATCCAACTTCATATTTTACCTCCTCTTTGTTTTGTACCCCTGTAGACCATGGAGCCCAGTCATATTTTTTTTCTTCATAGTTAATTAGAAATTCTAAAGAAAGCTGCACTAGCATTTGCCTTAGGTATCAAAGGTGATGGCTGAGACTAAAAGGCGCTGCACATCTAGATCCAGATAAGCTGCTGGGTGCCTTCAACTAATTCTTGGCCTTTGATTCCATCAAAGCAGCAGAGTTAGATGCCAGTTAATGGAGGATAAGATTTCTGAGATATTGGCCTACTTCTTCTTTTCCTAGCATTTTCCCTTTCACTTTCAAGCAGTTGTGGGTACTATGATCTTTGCTATACAGAAGGGATATGACAGGCAGAAGAAAAAACAAAACCCAAGATAGATATATGCCTTCTAAAAGCACAAACCTTTAGAGAAACCTAAAGAACTAGGGTTTAGATGTTTAATTTTCAATAAATTAATTTTAAAAATATTTAAAATTTCATTCCTCAGTCACACTGGCCACATTTCAAGTGTTCAGTAGCCACATGGGACTGTCACCTATCTGTAGTGGATAGCACAGATAGAGAACATTTCCATCATCACAGAAGCTGTACTGAACATTGCTGGACTAGAGCTGAGGCAACATATTGGTGAGAAGCAGAGGACAAGACAAGTAGAGAATATCTTCTAATAAACTATCAGCTTCTTTTTTAATTTTTTTAATGTTTTATTTTATTTTTGATACAGAGAGAGACAGAGCATGAGAGGGAGAGGGGCAGAGAGAAGGAGACACAGAACCAAAAGCAGGCTCCAGGCTCTGAACTAGCTGTCAGCACAGAGCCTGACGTGGGGCTCAAACCCACGAACGTGAGATCTGACCTGAACTGAAGCTGGAGGCTTAACCAACTGAGCCACCCAGGCGCCCCTAAACTATCAGCTTCAATCTTTGAGATAGCAGAAAAAAAGACATTTATGCTCCCTCCTTCCCCTAGTAACCACCCCAAAACAACAACAAAAATGAGAACTTGAAATGTAAATGCTACCACTGGTGAAACAATGAGATGCTGTAACCCCAACCTACAACATATGAGGAAAGCCAGCCAAGATCTAACAGACACGTGGGAAGATAACAGGAAGAGATATCTGTGGCTGCAGGTTTGGGAGAAAGCCTATGAAGCATAATTACCAAAGCAAGTGATCAAGGCTTAAGAGTGAATCCAACAAGTCTTTTTCTTGAATGACAATTTTAGGTGGAAGGGACTTCCTAGGGTCATACCTGGCAAAGTGGAAAAGCAAAAATCTGGAGCTGAACAAAGAATATTTTAGACACTTGGTCACTGCTAAAGGCCATCTGCCATGAAGTGAGCTATGAGGAGTGGGATGCTGGATAGTGAGCAACCAAGTAACTGCAGATCTCCTTCAATGGGGGGAAATAAGTTTAAAAGCACTCATTCAGCTGCATAAACTTGTGCCATAAGGAAATTCCACAAGAACCAGGGAGAGTGCTGCTAGCCCAGAAAACTTCCCTGGACTATTCACAAACTTGCAAAGAGCTGGTCCAGAAAGAACTCATCTCATTTAAAGATTAGTCATCATCATATAATAATTCATTATAATAATGAAATAAGCACAGTATTTGTACACAGATGAAGAAGAAAAGAAGAAGAAGAAGAAGAAGAAGAAGAAGAAGAAGAAGAAGAAGAAGAAGAAGAAGAAGAAGAAGAAGAGGAGGAGGAGGCGGCGGAGGAGGAGGAGGAGGAGGAGGAGGAGGAGGAGGAGGAGGAGGAGGAGGAGGAGGGGAGGAAGAGGAAGAAGAAGGGGAAGGAAAAGAAGGAGGAGGAGGGGGCGGTGAAGGAAGAGAAGAGAAAGAGGAGGAGGAAGAGGAGGAGGGAGGCGGAGTGGAAGTGGAGGAGGAAGACAAGGAGGATGAGAAGGAGAACAAAGAAGAGTAAGAAGAGAAGGAACAGGAAAAACAAACAGTTGACAAAAAAATTCACCAGATAATGATTATAAAAACTGAATAGGAAGCTCAAGCCAGCTACACCAGGAAAGAGCACTATTAATACTATTATGGGTTCTGAGGAGAGAATAATCAGAAAGACGCTAGGTCATGTCCTGTCTTCAGTTCCCCTGAGAGTTTACAAGAACCTTCCTGGGAAAATCTGTGGGCAAGGCTGTAAGATCTGAGGGAAAAGGACTTCATCACAATCAGGGTCTCTTGCAAAGATGTAGCATGGGCCTAGTACTAGACATCCAGTAAGAATGTGGGTAAGAGGTAGCTATTTCTCTTTCTCAGTTAACCATGGCCAACTTCTGGCTCTCAGAAGAGGTGTATGATAACTGGAGAGGCAGTGAAATGAGCACTCTCAGTTTACCTAGGTGGCAGAAATGGAACACAAGGGTAGATGCCTTGTCCTACCAGGTAGCAAGACTGATAATGCAGTAGTATGAAGGCAGTGTGGTACTAGTCCAAGGAGAGACAACAGACCAATGGAACAGACCCCTACACACACACACACACACACACACACACACACACACACACACACACACATATAAATGGATACTTAGAAAATTAGCATTGCAGAACAGTGTGGAAAGACTGGCATCTTCAATTAATGGTTCTGGATCAATTAAATTTCATATGGAGAACAATTAAAACTTGACAGCTAGCTTAACAGCTAAGTACATATGTTTTAAAACACAATTTCAAATGATTATAGGCAAATTTCAAGAGCAAAACAATTGTTTAGAATGAAATGTGGAGTATTTTGAAGATTTTAAACTGGGAAAAGATTTTTTTTAATTGAACACAAAAATACCAGTGTTAAAGGAAATTTTATCAATGACATCAATTAAATAAAGAAAATACATTCATTTTTAAAAAATTAAGAGTGTAAAAACCCACCATGAAGTTGGGGAAGGCATTTACAACACAAATCACTTTTTCTAAAGGTTCACTTTAAATAAGTTTTACAAATAAAAAAAAAAATACAGAGACTCTAATTTTAAAAAATGGGAAACCTCTGGTGTCTTTGTCTGGGCTACTATAAAAAACATCAGACACTGGGTGGATTATAAACAAGAGAAATTTATTGCTCACAATTCTGAAACCTAAAAAGTCCAAAATCAAGGTGTCAGCATTGTCTTATTCTGATGAGGGCTAGCTTCCTGGTTCTGAACATGTCTGACCTTTCAAGGATTCTACATCTTATTGGATCCGAGCTTTCCTCATTTCAATGGTTGGCTTTTTCGGGTCTGTCAAATCAATTATCACTCAACCATCTGCTTTCCAGCATGGATATGTTCTACTTTCTCCCATTTCCTCCATCCTTGTTATGGTTATATATTTTTTTAAATCTCTATACTGTATTTTCACTGCAGTTTCAAAAGAAATAAAATTAGATGCACATATCCAATCTGCCACCTTTCCATAGAATGAGTTTGGGTCTCTTAATCTCTAAAATAAACATCAAAATAACTATTTAATGGGGTTAAACTATTAAAAGAGATTTATATATTTAAAACAACCAGCATCTTTCCTATGGCTATTAAAACAGGATTTAAATGCAGGTGAAACCGTCACACACACACACCATATTAACATACGTGTACACATACATGCACACACATATAAACATCCTCATCTCCTCCCTCCTGCAACCCTGGGAAGATCTAGTAAATTCAATCAAGGGTAGAATTCAGATGTGGATTATTCAGATATGGAGCTTACTCTGAGCATGGGGCACTTTTAGTCCATAATGAGAAAATATAATTGACTATAGGAACCCTGAGGATATTTAGATATGAATATCATCAGACTTTCTCTTGAAAGACACTATTAGGACATACATTCATAATCCATTGTATATCTGGGGAGATATTGGGATTTCAATAGGACAATATTAGTAAGCATTAATAGAATGTAGTATATTGCCTGACTTGTGAAATCTAGCAGTAAAAGAAGATCACAGTTCCCTGTTAATTAGGGCCACCTACAGTGTTGGAAACCTTTTTGGATG
Organism: Suricata suricatta; assembly: GCF_006229205.1. NCBI lineage: Eukaryota > Metazoa > Chordata > Mammalia > Carnivora > Herpestidae > Suricata > Suricata suricatta. The sequence continues at coordinate 146,001,343 of NC_043702.1, forward strand.
ATCAAAGAGGAGGCATACTTAACCCGGGAGATGTTGACAAGCTTTTCAGCTTGTTAGCATAATATAACTCTTCACTAAGTGCTTGATGTACAAGCTCTTTTATGCTCTGCCATAGTTTTGGTTTAATAGTTTTTGAAGCAATATTCCTTACATAAACAATGAAACTTAAATGGGTATTTGATTTGCACTAGTATATATTCAAGCATATCATTCAATATTGAATATCTTTTCTAATACTTCTTATTGCAAGAATTATAAAATACTTTAAGATACTAAGGATATTTTCCTTTTTGAATCTGCAAATGAATCCATAAAGGTCTAAGAGGGATGGGCTCAGATTACATAGGAGATCATCTATTTCCCTCCTGCCTACTTCACAACTGAAATACTGGTCCCTACTGTTAAACTTCAGGGAATTGAGAAAAATGCATTCTTGGTAAGGGGTCTCAGATCAATGACTTCCTGAGCTGGAGGATTTTTTTTAAAGCCTCTAGTCTATATAAATAGTCTGTGTGCCATAGTAGGAAGATCATTTCCTTTGATTCAGATGAACATGCACTCAACTCCTTGCTTGTTATCCAAGTGCCTTGGGGTATGTTACTTCATCTTTCAGTGTAAAAACAAGGGTCATAATACCAACTTCTAAAGTTGTGCGGAAACGGGAAAAAGAAAAGGTAAAAAAAACACCTCATACATTTGGGCCCTTGGTAATTTGTAGCTCTTTCCAATAAGTACTCAATCTGCATGCTTTTTTCACTTAAGCCAAAAATACCATTCCTTATCATGAAAGGTATTGACATGGTAGAAAAAGAAATATTTTAGAGTATTCAAAATAAATTTATGTGTAGTATCATTAAAATGGTTTTACTTTCTTCAACCTACTAACTACTGAAATGTACCTGTCAATTAAATTCATTTCATTAATAAACATCTACTGAGGACATATGTACATGCCAAACTCAGTACATAGAACTAGGGACCTGTGCTTGGGAACCCTTGGACAAGCCTGACTCAGCAGGTCAAGGGACTTTCTGGCCATTCTCCTTTTGGCAATGTGTCCTTCCTCTGGGAGCATATGGAACTGGTAACTGTCACTTTCCATAACCAGGAGGTAATTTATAGCAAGGGAAGAGAGCAAAAGTGTATTTTCTCTTTACATTTGCACTATGTTATAAGAATTTTCAACTGCTTGTTGCTTTGTAGTAACTTAAAGAAGAGAGAAGAGGCAAATTTAAAAAAAGTAAATGTAAAAGTGGTGGATGATAGACCTGCTTATCATCTTGGGTATAAAAGAGGTGGCAAGTCACCTCAAGGGGAGAAGCATGGCTCAGGTGGTGTCCATGGAGCTTCTTTCCGGTCCCCTAGCCTCCACCCAAACCCCCCACCCCACCCCCTCCAGTCCTCTGCTTCTACAGTTCAGGGACCAGAGGTTAAGGTGTATGGGGGAGTTTGCCAGGAAATGAGGCTGAAGGAGCAGGCTGAGGCCAGGCTGGGGAGATTAGCCTTCATCCTCTAGGCATCAGGGAGCCAACAGCGGTCTTTAAACAGGGAAGCCATGTGATCAGATTAGCTTTTCAGGATGATAACTCTTTATTGTGGAAAATGGACTGTGGGGGGAGAGACGTGTTAAGGGAACCAATTAGGAGGCTGTTGTCTTATTGGACTTCCTTATACAATAACTATATGTTACTCTATAAAATATCTCTAAGGACCTCATGGTGCTGTAATTTTTAGTGTTTATTTAATATTCAACATAATTTAACTCCCTAAGCATTTTCTTTCACTCATTAGTATATGTTTAAATACCTATTCTAATAGAAACTAAAAATGCAATCCAACATAAACGTAAAATACTCATAGTAATCTCAAATCTTTCAAAAGAATTAAATGCATAAAATATGCATGTTCATTCACATATGCAAATTAAAGTCTTAATTTTGCATTTAAAACAGTGTTTCATTTGCAAATATTTGTTTGCTTTGTGTTGCATACTAACAATTTGTTTATTTTCCAACATAAACTAATATCATAGGTTGAGCATTAACTAGATATTAAATTCTACAGCAGGAAACCGTGCAACACTAGCCACCTTCCTTTGTAACACTCTAAAATAAGTTTAAATATACATATATATGTATATATATATGCACACACACACACACACACACACACACATATATATATATATATATATATATATATAGAGAGAGAGAGAGAGAGAGAGAGAGAGAGAGAGAGAGACATATCTTCAAAGCTTCCACTGAGCCTAAACTGTAGAATATAAAATCACTCATAGAATTTGCTCAAGTCGCACTTTGGAAATTCACTCTTTTTAGAAGTTGTAAAGTATTCATAAAAGCTGAAAAAATGTGCAAAAATTTGCATTGATGGATGTTTTCTTATCCTCCATCAGGAAATGATGTACTTGAAACTCATTATAGATCTTCATAGAAACTCGACGGAAGGTGCCTTGGGCTTTGTGCTCATCGGCACATACCGAGTTGACTGCATAATTCATATCTCTTGTGTCACATTTAATGTATAACATGTATTTCCTGTTAATTATAAAAATAAAAACACATCATATATTCTAAGAGCATAATTACAAAACTGCTGCAAAAAGTTGTGTTTGAAGCGTATTATCCAATTTCTCTTTTAAACATATAAAGTAGAAGAGTTATTTTCTCTTGCTATTTTAAAGTCAGTTTAACAATGCTTCCTTTTTCCCTTCCACCTGACTCTACAAAATGATATAGAGGCTCCATAACATAGGAAACAGGAAATAATAGAGACAGAGGAGTTACCAACTCTATCATCTCGAAACATTTAGACAAATAAATAAAATGAACTCAGGACTTTCCAGGACAGAGCCAAGATTGTTCTCTGGATATGAAGACCAAAGCAATTCACTGATTAGTGATTAATTATTTTTTTCTCTTTTAAGGACATGATTTTTTTATATACTTGTAGTTCATACAAAAACAAAATTCCATGAAGAGCTTGATCCTATTAGCCTCCAGCAGTCAAAATTCTCTTAGATAAAATCTCCCTTTATAAAGAGGAAATATATCATGTAATTAAGATTCTAACTACTTAATAATTATAATTTGGCTGGAGAGGACTTTTTAAGTATCATGTAAGGCTCATAAATCTTGAACCGCATGGAGGTTATAACCCCTATCGCAGTGCAAGTTTTCACACCCACATAATAACACAGGCTCCGGCTGCACAAGGCAGCCATGACTCTTCGGTTACTAATTAAACAGGCATGGTATTAAAAATTAATTAACTATACAATTAATCTTGCATACTTATCATAGGTAGTTATTGTGCATCTTTTCCCTTGACTCACAGGGAAGAAACTTTTTGGCATTAAAGTTTAGTTAATTGATTCACTGCTGAAGAAATGGGCTAAATGGTTTGACTGTCATCAAATATGAACTTTTCTGTGCAGAAGCTAGAGGCAGACTTTAAGTTCCCTAAAGTAACCCTGTTTTGCCACCAAAAACTTATCTAAGAAAAGGATGTGGCTTGTTTATTAATATATATAACTTTGTAAATGGGTTCACTTATTGATTTATTAATTTTCCTACAAGTGCCATGAGAAACTAACATGTTTATAAAAATGAATATAAAAATGGATATTCACAGGAACGACAAATAGGTTTGCTATAACCAATCACTTCCCATCTCTTGGCTACCTAACATATTCATATAAGTCCAGAAAATATTAATATTACTAATAATAGCTATTGTGATTATAACAAGATCCCATAAGTAAAGAAAAGGGATGCTGATCTGTGTGCCAAGTATCTGCAGACCTTGAATAAAGCATTACAGACAGTATTCTAGAAGTTCATACAAAGTTACCCAGGGAGGTGTCAAAAAGAGCATAACCCGCTCTCCCTAGGAGTCACAGAAAAGGCATCTCATGGTGACTTAAGATGACCCAGAACAATTCAAGAAGAGACGACTAGTGACCAATATAATAGCTGAAACAGGAGCTGAGCTCAGGTTCTGAGCTTGAGCTACAAATTTATGAATCACCAGCTGATTATTAAAAGATATGGAAAGGTTTTTTTTAGGTAGGCCAGGCTGGAAAGACATCCCAGGCAAAGACACAAAGCTTGAGCAAAGGAAGGAACATCCTTCTAACTTGTTTAATAGTGCTTCACAATAGAAGCGTATTTCCTGAGTGGTTACAGGCAAAAGATAAAACACTGAAAACTTTATTGGCTAGAAGAAAAGATTAAATTAGGATTTTATTCTTCATTAATTTGTATTTGTCAGAAATGAAATGTTACCAGACATATATTTGCATATATATACTATATTTTTACATGCTTTATACTCCTAGTTGTCAAAAAAATATGAAATTCTATTACTTAGTAAACTATTTGAAGTAATTATTTTCTTTATTCAATTACAACTGCTTCTTTGGGATCTTTGTAAATTTAACATACATTTGAGGTAAAAACTCCAATGTATTACTTCTGTTTGATAATGAAAAATCTTGAATGATATTTTAATAAACATTTTCAAACATATTTACAAACTTGGGGTTTCCTAATTAATGGAAATTCTTGAATATATATAGGAGAAATACACAGATACACAAGGTTTTTTGTTTGTTTTAAGTTTATTGATTTATTTTGTGAACGAGAGAGAATGAGCGGGGGAGAGGTGTAGGAGAGGAAGAGTGAGGATCCCAAGCAGACTCAGAGCCTGACACAGAGTTTGAACTCATGAACCGTGAGATCATGACATGAGCCAAAATCAAGAATCAGACACTTAACCAAGTAAGTCACCCACACACTCCTCAAGTTTTTAAGTTTTGCATAAATGTTTCAAGGCATAGTTAAAGAAAAAGTTTAGACTTTTTTATTGGAAGAAATTTCTTTCTAAGCCTGAGCAAACTGCTTAAAGTTCCATAATGCCTGCATCTTTTCAACTGAAAAAAAATAGGATCTAGTAAGAATGAGATGAGATAAAGCATGTGTAGCTTGAAAATGCTAATAAATCATGACTGTACTATTATTGGAACATACTGTTATGGAATGGTGTATATGCTCTACACAAGAAGTTAAGAATGTGCTGAAATCTGTATTTCCATTCCCAAATTTAAATGTAGCATACATTAGGATATATAGCATGTAGTTCCTGCTTTTAAGAAATTTCACTTGAGTGATGTAATAAATAAAAAATGTCAAAGCCAATTTGCATTGGAAAAGCAACTAGTGTACATATTATCCAAATGACATCTAGTCTATTGGCAGTTTACAGGTGATAGCTTTTGTAATGTAGAGGAAGCATGAACAGAATCTAAGTTTTCAAAATTTCTTTTTAAAGAGCAACTCTTCCAAATGATTTCAAAATTATGAAATGAATTATTTGATTGGATTAGTGACATAGGAAATTTACAATGTTTGCTTAAAAACAACTAATTGCCTCATTGACTCAAACAGTTTTATATTTGTAAGTTATTTTTAAGCCCCACGTTGAGACTATCAATTTCTTTAGTCAGGAGGCTCACTCTCATTAGTCAAATGAGAGATAGACTGCAGTTAGGAATATTCCAGTTTGTTCTCAGAATAGAACCCTCTCCTCTCTCTTTCCCCTTTGTCTCTGTTCCTCCTCCTTCCTACAAAGATTTATTTTCCTATTTGTTTCCTCTCTCCCATCGGCTGATCATTGAAGGTCTGTTACTGCACCTTCATGAAGACCATGCTGAGTGCAGAACACGGCAGAAGACATTGAGGAACTTAGCTCAACAGTTTCTGATTGAATTGAGAATTCTGCTTTTGTTCTGTTGCACTGGGACCCAGAGATCTGGTTCACTCATACCTTTTCTCTCACTTTTTCTGTTAATATTCTGGTTCACTTTTACAAATACTTGGAATATTCTCTGTGGCAAGAAATGGGTAAATAGCAAGAGACATTAATTATGATGCAATGGAATAAGGAAATTACTTCCAAGCACAGGATGATGGGGCATAGAAGATGGGCTTAATCCATCTAAGGATGGCCTGAGGAGATGACTTCTCGGACGACATGATATTTCAGTCAAGGTCTTACAAATGAGTAGAAATTATCCAGGTGTGTGTGTGTGTGTGTGTGTGTGTGTGTGTGTGTGTGTGTGTGTGTGAGGGAGACAGACAGACAGATAGAGAGACATGAAAGAGACAGAGAAGCTGGGATTACGAGCAGAGTGGGCATTTCACAAAGAAACGCATGAGCAAAAATGCACACAAAGGCACAAAACTGCATGGCACTTTTGCTGTTTGCTGCAACTAAAACTGGAGAAGTGAGCAACCAGGTTAGATTGTGGGAAGACTTGCATAAAATGCTGAGGTGTCTAAGTCATAAGCCATGGATGTTTATATATATAGAGAGAAAAACAGCAGGAATCTAGGCTTATAAATGCCCAACCTCACCAAAAGTTCAATGACAATTATATGGAAATTTTAGGAAAAGAAACACACTATATTTTACTTTTTCTTTATTATATATATTTATTAATATAAATGTTATATTTATTCTCTAGGTGATTTTGTCTAATCTCATGGCTTTAAGTACTATCTGTAAGCTCCTCACTCCCAAATATTTATCTCTAGCCTCAACCACTGTCCTGAACTCCAAACTCGCCTCCAGTTGCCTACCCATATTCCCAATCAAATGTTTATTGGAGACCTCAGAAATCCCACCATGAACTCCTAAGCTGATCCTCCCACACTTTTCCTTATCTCATTAATACAAACTCTGATCTTCTAGTTGCTCTGGTCTGAAATCTTGCCTCCAATGGCGTTATCTTATCTGCAAGGATCTCCTGCTGGCTCCTTCTTGAATGTGTAATCAGAAACCAACCACTTCCCACTTCCCGCTGCTGTCAGCCTACTGCATCTTGTCATCTCCCACCCACATTACTGCAGCAGTCTCCCAAATGAGCTTCTTGTTTCCAGCCTTGCCTTTGTAAAGCAGACTCTCCACACAGCAGAGTGAATCTTTAAAAACAGAAGTCAAATCACATGACTGCCTCCAGTGGTACCTCACCTCCCTTAGAGAAAAGACCAAAGTATTTACCATAACCCACAAGCATTCTTGGATTGGCTCCTGCTACCTCTCTGACCTTCTCTCCCTCCTCTCTCCGCACTGCTCACTTTACTCCAATCCCACTGGCCTCCTTGCTGTTACTCAGACACATCAAGTACATTCCTGCACTTGCTATTCCCTGTGCATAAAAGGCTTCTTCTTCACTTCTTTCAGGTCTCATTTCAAATGTCATCTTATCATTGAGGTCCTTCTTGGCCTCTCTATATAAAGAAGCAACGATCCCCCCTTGGGGCGCCTGGGTGGCTCAGTCAGTTGAGCATCTAAATTCAACTCAGGTCATGATCTTATGGCTTGTGGGTTTGAGCCTACTTTGGGCTCTGTGCCGACAGCCTAGAGCCTGGGGTCTGCTTTGGATTCTATGTCTCCCTCTCCCTCTCTGCTCCTCCCCTGCTCCTGTTCTGTCTGTCTATCTCTCTCTCTCTCAAATAAATATTTTAAAAAAGGAGCAACAGCTACACACACACACACACACACACACACTGACTACTCCCCCATAACCTACTCTACTCCATAGCACTTTTGAGCATTTGCCCATGTATGTATTTATCTGTACCTATAGTTTATACCTATGTATTGTCCTTTTCTCTCCATTAGAATAAAAATACCATCTAAACTGAGATCTGGGACTCTTTTGTTTGCTGCTAAATCCCCAGGTCCTACAATAATGTAATACTCAATAAATTTTTGTTAAATGAATGAATTTGAGGCTCCATCCCAGGTATAATATTTCTTGGTGAGACACTCTAGGTTCCTTCTGCATCTCCTCTCCCAACCTCTCACCCCTCCATTCCCAAAATGAACTTTTATTTATCATTTATTCTTCTTTGTATCCCAAGTACCCAGCACGCTCCCTGCTGTACCTGGCCACTCAAACAAGACAAAGAAGGGGCTTCACTGATCCCTTTACACTTCTAAAATACAATAATCACTACTTCAGCCAGAAATAACTCCTTTATCTTCTAAACACATTCCAGAATTACAACTCTTTCTAGTTTATCATACTTATGACGAAGATACACTGACCCAAGTCACTTCATGCAAGAAGATGAATCATAGGCCATTTGCCCCATGTAGCAGCCCAAAGCCCATTGTATCTCCCTGGTCACATAGGGTACAAGTCTCCATAGGGGACCAATAGTGGATAACCATGACGTTAATGAAACTTACCATTACAGGGCTCCTCAATGTCATGGACACCTTCAAAAGTCCCATGCCTAGTTATCTATTTGTAATTTTTGAATTTCTTCTCCTAAAGAAAGCTACACTAAATCTTTACATCAAAGCCTACAAAACCAGGACATGATGGGAATTTTCCTAAGACAAAATGGCAGAAGAAAATATAACCCATCATGCTTTGAATATGCATGTACCTGTCACCTTCTGGCCTCTCACCTCTTTAGCCACCCATATGTTCATCAACAGTCTACTTCAATTCTGCTTTGTTTGAAAATGCCCATGCTTGACATTTTTGAAACCTAGACTGGTTTTATCTCTTCTCCTTCTCCTATCACTATACATAATAATTTTCATTCTTATGCTTTTAAATCTGTTTGGCAAACATGTTTCTTAAAATTTGCTTCACAAAATGCAATAACAATTTTTATTTTATTTCAGGTTTCCCTGTGATGTATTTTTCTCATTCATCGAGACATGGCAAGTTTCTTTGCATTGTTTTCTTTTCTTCCTCTTACATTTCTTTTTCTAATGTGTAGGCTTGACAGTCAACCTGTCAAGTGGAACCTGTGATTTATTGAGGAGGCTACCATTTGTCAGCTTTATCGTTCTTTCTCTGGACTGCTATTCACTGTTATGTTTCCTTTCAAGACCTGACACAGCACTTGGCATTTGAGGCACAAGATGAATAAATGAAATGTAAATCTATGGGAAATTACCTTAGAATGGCATATGGTGTCTGCTCCTGTAAGGAGTTCAAAGCTGCTTGCTCATTCATAAATCCAGAATCCTCAAATTGTGCTATTCATGGGCTCATAACAAAAAGTTGTTATAAATTTAATATTTAATATTTATAGAGTGAAGACTAAAACCTCGATTGCCCCCATGGACTTCATCTAGGGTCAAGAAACTCAGAGGATTCCCAATTTCTTTAAAAGATTTTTAAAAAGAACTACAGATCCTCAGACTAAAGGGCACTTAAATTTACAAGGATAGACATACAATCAGCCAAAGGCTTCACAGCATGGACAAAATGCCCTGACTTCTAAAATGTAGGATTTCCGGTTGTTCCAGAATTTTATATCCCTATAAACTGTCTTTTAAAACATGATCTGTATTTTAGTCAACTGATTTTTTGTTGGATTTCAGGAGGAAAAAACAAGTTACTTCAATAACTTACAAATCAATACAAAGAACTTCACATAGAGCTAACCTCACAACTTTCCTGAAAGAACTCATGTTTAATATGCACACAACACATTTCCTTGAGTTCAGAGTGCTGCATTCACTATGTTCCCTATTTTCTTGTCAGTCTTGCACAAAGTCTCCAATTTGCTCAGGAACAGCTGGAACAATATACACAGTAGTTTCAAACTGCGAGAAACGCAAACCATAAGAGACTCTTAAATACAGAAACAAACTGAGGATTTATGTGAGGGGGTAGGAGGTAGGGGGAAATGGGTGATGGACATAAAGGAGGACACTTGTTCAGATAAACACTGAGTGTTGTATGTAAGCAATGAATCATGGGAATCTACTCCCAAAGCCAAGAACACACTATATACACGTTATGTTAGCCAAGTTGACAATAAATTATATTTTAAAAAATAAAAAATAAGCAAAATAGCTACCAGCTATTAATACACACACACACACACACACACACACACACACACACACACACACACACACAAGATTGAGAAAGTTACTTGTCTCTGAATCTTCTCTCCAACTGGGACTGGGCCTGATGTGAAGGAGATGAGATCCTTCCTTGCCAGGACACTCTAGACTTTGTTCTCCTTTCATTTCTAACTTGAAAATCATTATCACTTAGGGGTTCCTGGCTGACTCAGTCAGTTAGACATCCACTTTTGTCTCAGTCCATGAGTTTGAGCCATATATTGGGCTCTGTGCTATCAGCTCAGAGCCTGGAGCCTGCCCAGATTCTGTCTCCTCTCTTTCTGCCCCTCCCCTGCTCACATTCCGTCTCTAAAAAATAAATAAACATTTTTTAAAAATTAAGAAAATCATATCACTTAGAGTTTTGTCTTGGGACTGAATCAGTGTGGGGCAGATGCCAAAAATAATATATGAACACAAACTTGAGCAATACAAATGATATGAAAAGATACAAATCTTTCTTACTGCTTGTGGGTAAGATCAAGGAGAATTTCTCAGTTTGGTGCTAATATTATCAAAGTCCAAAATCTGATTAATATCCCTTTTTAATAAAATAAATAAATACATAAACCGCAGGCTCAAAGCCCTGAGCATGTCACAGTTAATTAAAGTTCAGTAGTGTGTATCACTCTAATGACCAGTGACTTCTTCTATTTAAGGAAAACAATATTGGTTTTCCATTTATGGGAGTGATTTAAAGTTTCATTTTAATTAAAATCTCTGCAAACTTTAAAAGTTAGTTTAAAATAATGTTAAATACGTAATAGGTAACAAATAGATATGACAAAAATCCAGAATATTGTATGGGAATGACTGAAATCTAGGAAACAGAATGATTAGATGGCATTATTTTATAGAGGTCTTCAGTAAAATGCTCTTTACCTAGAATAGGGAGCCAAAAGGGCTCCTGACAATTTTCCTGACAACTTGCATTTTTTTCATGTTAGTGACTTAGCCTGTTTCGAGGGACAATGAAAGCATCACCCAAATAGCTATCAAAGCTTTGGTTGTGGTTGGTAAGGACGCAGAGCAAAATGTGCAAGCCATGGCTCTAGGGAGCGAAAGCAATGGAAGGGCCAAAATGGCAAGAACCTCATACCTTGTTCTCTGAGACCTGGTGCTGAGCCACCAAAGAGTGGAGAGATGACAGGCTGTTTGGGAACAGGTGTCCCAAAGTGGACACCTAGAGGTCAGCATGCCCTAGTAGCAGGACGACTTGAAAATTAAAAGATACCCATCTTCTTGTTGGAAAGGGAAGAAGAGCAGCATCTAGACAACTTCTGATTCACTGCCTTGCTCTCAACTATTCATCTCTTGACTCTCAGTCATCTCTGACACCCTAGACTGGCAATAATTCCCTCCCTGACAGCCTTCATTGCGTGTGTGGACCAGGAAATCCCAGTTGTTATACTTCCCTTCTAAATTTCAGGATGCCCTCCAGAAATATATAAATGATTGGTAATTATTCCTTTGTCACACATGTGCTCACTCATCTCCTTTCTCACTAGCATCCCTATACACAGCATCCACACTACAGAGCCCAAGGCCCCTGCCCTGCAACATCACCATAGAGTTTGCGGACATTAATATATATTCAGCCAGGCTGCTACTCCAACAATAAAATGCAAACTGATGATCTCTTAGAGAAAGTAAAGCTGGTGGGTTTGCCCCAGGTCTAAAGTTTAGAGATGAAGAACAGAAGTTAGACAGCGGGCACAGAATTTTAACTGAGAAGGTTCACTGAGACCTCTAGACATCAGTTAGTCTTTTTCTTATCAGGAATTGTTTTTAGAATAAAATCTAGCCATCTGGGGGTTGTTTCAATGAGCTTTGCACTCCAACACCTAAAATATATATATATATCAGTTACTAATTGGAAGTGTTATTTGAGTACTCTTTAAAAATTCCTTCCAAAATTAATGAGGGCATATATTACATGAAGATCCACAGAGGGCGACCAGCAGCACCAGGAGACATCTGAACATCGTACATAAATGCAGCTGGTAAACACGTTCACGACATGCATAAAAATGGCAGTGGAGGTTATAACTTGTGAGAACATCTCAGAGGGGCTTTATACTTTTGAGCAAAATTTTTAAAATTTGCCACAGACTTTCAGGTCTATTGTGATATTAAAGCAGCTCGCTATGCCTGCATAAACAGTTCATTTCATTTTTCTCTTTAATTGTACATTGTGAGTGCTGAATATTAATCTCACCTTTTTTTAAAAAAGAAAAATTTGTATTTTTGTTTGGCATTTGGAGTTTTCATAAGTTCTTCAAATTTGAAGCAAAGTCAACCAATAATATGCTACTATCCTGACTACCTCTGGGTTGTCATAGTCCATCTGAAAAGGAGGCACAATGACAAGAGGTCCTTGAACTCATTAAGTGTTTTATGAGTAGCTCCCATTTCCAGAAAAAGTATAAATTTGTTTTCCAGATCCACTCTCTTTCCACATGTCCATGATGAAAGACGTACACCTTCTTTTATCTTACCGAGAGCTTTGTTTTAGGGAAGATATAGAAACCAGAAGACAATCTGTAACAATAAATTTAATGCTTCCAATATTAAATTACATTATAAAGTAAATTCCTGCACTAATCTAAAACCATTGAAAAATGAATAGAGCTATCACTATAACACTATTGTAAACTAATTCATCCCCAACCATAGGGCATCTAAACATGTAATAAAGTTTTTTCTGTGCATTTATTAATGGCTAATAATTTATTTTTTCGGTGAGAGTATAAAAACACTTAATTCTGGTGAGTTCAGCTATTTTGTAGGTTGTTAGGTTTACCCTCCCCCCTTTTTCTCAGTACCAAGTAGGGGCACAAGAAAGGATTCAGGGTGTGTGCAAAGGAGTCCTCTGACAAGGCATACAGCAAAAAGGAAGGTATACAGAGTATAGCAGAGTCAGACAGTCAAGAGTAAGAGAAATAATGGTTTAAAGCTGTGGGTCCAAAACATAAACTGGAGAAGAAAGCTCATCTACAACTTAGAATTTGCAGACCATTTTTTCAATGCTTGGTTAAGTTCTTCAGAGTCCTTACAGATTTCCAAATATAGTACTTTCACTACTAATAAATGGTTTGTATAGTTAAAATAGTTTCTTGAAAGCCCTTTGAATTTCAAAGCACATAGAATTATCCTCTGCACAATCCTGAATCAGAACAATCAGGTAGAATAAGGCATAGATGATGTGCTTTATGATTTACATAATTTACCATCATATTTCCATCTACTACTTACTCCCAAACTGTATTGATGTACTCTTTCTCAAAGCAAGCTACCCAGGTCCAGATCAGGGTTATCTCTGCCGGTAACAGTTTCTCTAGGAGACAGTTCTATTTAAAATGTTTCATAGCCGTCTAGTTATTTGCTCATTGTTAGGGATGGTGGGAGAGACTATAATAGACAGGCAGCCTCAGCTGGCTTCTGGAAGTAAGGCTAGATCTGGTATTATTAAAGGATAGATGGTATATTCTATGCCCTATGGAAAATAGTTTGATAATACATCTTGACCCAGAACTTATTAAAAAATCCATTACCTTTTTAATTCAAGTTCATAATGCCCTTTAGAATTTCAATTTAGGCATTTCTTACCAAAATAATAGGTAGCGTTATTACTGAACATGGGAAATAGAGTCTCTCATATTGACAACTCTCTAACACGAGGGTTATTCATTTACTATTGACAAATCCGTGTTCTTACTCCTCACAAAAAAGGAGGCGGGGCGCATCTTTTCCTTAGGAGTAGACTTAGATCAACTTTGCCGTTTCCTTGTGTTAATCTTACAGTGGTGCACAAGTTCTATTTTTATTGGGCTGTTAATCTTTGCCTAAGAGGACCTGGCTCAATCCCAAAGAACGCTCATAAATCTGCACCCTGAGGACAGTTTACTTTCAAATCAGCTGTACACAAATATTAAGAAAGGACAGTGCTGTGCATGTATTCTGGACAGATATAAATTCATTTGCAATATCAAAGATCGCGTGGAGCTGTGGGAGACCCAGTGGCCGCCTCTTGCTGTGCACCAGAAGCAGGGGCCGGGAACCCAACACCTGCTCCTCTCTTTCTGACACACTTACAAGACAAACACATGCTCCATTAAAAATAACACCACTCTGCTCTGACATGTTCTCTTCCCATGCGCCTGGCTTTAAAATGCTCTTGTATTTGTGGTGTTGGGCATGTTAAGATATCACATTACTGCTCCACAGTAAGCTCCCTGGGAGACCTCCTGGTAGACTGGCAACTGTGTGCATCCACTCACTGCTTCCTCTGGCCTCCAGAGTACAGCCTTCTTTATCCCCCATTATACTCCTGAGTCATTTCGGTTCCTTCTTTGGTGCGGGCCTTTCTCATAGCCATGGGCAATGCCAAACCATCCCTCTGTCCTGTACTAGCTACTACCTGGGGGCCTGCTAAGGAAGGCCTTTCAAACAAGTTCTCCAGCCTTCTTTTGAAATAATGTGCTAGCAAAAATTTTTTTTGTCTGACTATTGGGTGTTTTAATAATTGTTCTAATTGACTCCAGGAACTAGGGAATCTGGTGGAGAGACGCAGCATGATTACACAGCCTTTGCTTATTATTTCATGCTAATTTGGGCTACAAATTCTACAAATGTATCTAGTCAGCCAACACATGACTAGGATTTTTGGCACAGCCTGAAACTCTTCAAAGGGCTTCGATCCATCACACATTTATTGCTGTTAAAAAGAAAGCATCAAAACAGCAGGTACATCTCTGAGGAGATTCTAGAAAATATGTAAATTATTTAAATGACTGTAGCAGTCTGTTGGGGTGTGGAAACTGGGAGAATTATGTTTTTATAAGTACAGTGTTAAATCTCCTTCATTCCTGGGATTTTTATGAATGGTCAGTTGCCTTTCTTTGTGGTTTAGCACCAGCCTTTCCCAGGAGGGTAACAGTAAAGAATATATCCCTGCAATTTCCATTTAGTGTGAATGCCCCAGGGGCAGGATCGATGTCTTTTTGGGAGTGAGTGAGTGAGTGCTTCAGACAGTTATCACTTAGGGGTGCATTAGCTTATCTCAAAGGTTCATCATTAAAATGGTTGGAAAAAAAGAGAAAGTACCCTTTTGCCTTAAATTTTTTTCTTCATTAGTGTTCTCATAATGTTCCACTATTACTACTTCTATTTCTTAAATAATATGATTTTCAGCAAGTTTTTAACCTTTTCCATTCTTTTTCCTTATAGTGTCCTTTTATTGTTATTGAAATGCAATCACTAATTTCCCTTCTAAGAAAAAGGACTTTAAAAAATTAATTGAGTTGTTTTTCCACTGTTAAAGAATAAGATAGAGAGAAATTTCCCAATAATGCTACAAATTAAGTCAAAAGTGGCTAAGGTGCACTGGGAGGAAATCTAGTCAAATTTAAAGGAGGCCTAAGAAAAGCCTTAAAGAATGGAAAACAACATGGGAAGGAGGAAAGCATCAAAGACAGGCCCACCAACAGTGGACAGATGTGATGGCTGTTAGACTAGGAGAGGTTCTCGAATCAGAAGAGCAACCTTTTCTTAATTAAATAAATATACAAGACTAGTAAAACAGTGTAGGGGATAAAGAACATTCAGCCTCAAATTTCTGTGGCCCTGGAAATTAGTATGTATGCTATCAGGTTAAGAAAACTAATGAAAGGGCACCTGGGTGGCTCAGTCGGTTAAACCTCCAACTTCGGCTCAGGTCATGATCTCACATTTGTGGATTTGAGCCCCGCGTTGGGCTCTGTGCTGATGGCTCAGAGCCTTGAGCCTGCTTCTGATGCTGTGTCTCCCTCTCTCTCTGCTCTGTCTCTCTCTGTATCAAAACTAAATAAAACATTTTATAAAAAGAAAAGAAAACTAATGAAAAGGCAATTGACCAGCATTAGATAAATGCTGTAAATTGCTTTAAAATTGAATTCTTGGGGCGCCTGGGTGGCTCTGTTGGTTAAGCCTCCGACTTCGGCTCAGGTCAGATCTCACGTCCGTGGGTTCGAGCCCCGCATCAGGCTCTGTGCTGACAGCTAGCTCAGAGCCTGGAGCCTGTTTCCAGTTCTGTGTCTCCTTCTCTCTCTGCCCCTCCCCCTCTCATGCTCTGTCTCTCTCTGTATCAAAAATAAATAAAACATTAAAAGAAAAAAAATAAATAAATAAAAAATAAAATTGAATTCTTGGGATGCCTGGGTGGCTCAGTCAGTTGAGCGTCTGACTTCGGCTCAGGTCATGATCTCATGGTTCATGGGTTCAAGCCCCACGTCAGGCTCTGTGCTCACAGCTCAGAGCCTGGAGCCTGCTTCTGATTCTGTGTCTCCCTCTCTCTCTCTCTCTGCACCCCCCACCCCCCTCTGCTCATGATCTGTCTCTGTCTCTCAAAAATAAATAAATATTAAAAAATTTTTAATTGAATTATTTCAGCTAAAATAGTAAGTCTGGCTGATCAACATGAGCAATTTAACTGGTAAGTCAGAAGTACTTGTATATATAAACAAGGAATATTTGGAAAGGATAATATAATTAGAAGATAATTCTTTAGCATATCTTCACAAAGCATTCAGCAATACCAGATCTCACAAACCCAATAAAAACATTTCCATCTGAGCAATGATTTCTTTTGAGTCATGCTATTCAAGGCAATATTCTCCTGCAGCCATGTCTCAGAAATACAGGCCCCAACTCTTGTGCAGATGAGGACTGGGGACAATGGTACGGGAATATGTCACATGCCAAGTGGCTGAGAGGGGATTAACAGCAATAGGTAACTTCTGTATAATGTTAATATGAGCCTGAGACTTCCCAGTACTGCACATGGACGGTAGCTCATGCAGCCCGCCTAACCGCACAGGGATATATATTGTTTTTAATCCTCATTTTCCTAATAAGATGAAGCCCCTATAGTTGAGGTGCCTTGCCCATGTTCACACAACCAGTAAGTACCAGAGCTGGATGCAAGCCCAGGCATGCTGGCTCCTGGGTGTGTGGTCTTTCCCGCTGCACTATGTTACTTTTGAAATCTGTCATATCTCTTTCTATAGAAATATATCTCTGGAAGCTAAAAAATAAGGAAGATAATTTTGCTTAGTCCTACTGACTTGTTCTCAGTACTACTTTTTATTGACACGAATAATTAAATGGTTTACTTCACTGACAAATATTCACTAGGACGCGTTAATGAGAAGTCTTATTAATAACTTTTTCTCCAAAATAAATGTTAAATACGGTGTGAAATGTATGTAAGGGAAGCTAATCCATAGAACAAATGTGTATAATGAGCTAAAGCAAACTAAGTGACATTTTATCCATTCGTTTGGGTCAGTTACAGTTCTGTATAATTTACCCAAATTATGGGAGAAGTAAAAAACAGAATGGAAAAGCAAACTCGCCTTTATACTGATAATCAAATCTGAGGTTATGTATCAAGCACTTACCACACTTTATAATCTGCATATTTATTGTTCCTCAAAACTATTCTAATATACAGCTGACAAGACAGTCCTAGCACAGAGGTTGAATGGTGAGGCCGAAATTCCCATGAGGGCAAATGCCCATCCGGAATAAATAATGTTGTCTCCATGTTATTGTCATGGCAATACTAATAAAAACTAATTTTAGTAACAACAATAGATATGAGTTTTTATTACTATTTGCCAAGCATTATACAGGTACCATTGCATTTACCTTAACCATACTACCTGACAGATACTATTATTCTTTCCATTTTTTTAGATGAAGGATTTGGCTCAAAATCACACAGATAATAAATGGCAGAGGTGGATTTTGAGCTGGGAAAATTTCCTGGAGCATACAGGCACTAAGCACTAAACTCTATTGGACAGTGAATGGTGTGGGCTTTGACACTGACGGACCCGTGCTGGGACATGGCTGTACCACTTATTAGCTGGTAGTCCGAGTTTCTGCTTCCAAATCTATAAAAGGAGGATAGCAATACTTACTTTGCAGTGTTGTTATGAATATTAAACTAAATGATGTGAGTAAGACCTATGACACCTAGGATGTACCCAGTAAATAAAAATATCTCCTATTTATTAAATGCTTATTATATTCAGGCTTTATGCTAAGTAATTTACAAACATTATTCACTTAATCTTCCAATAACACCATAAGGTAGCTTTTATTATTTCTACCTTATCAGAAATGGATTTACAGAAGCTATGCAACCAGCCCAAGTGACACAGCCAGTGAGGGGCAGATGAAATGTAAATCCTGATCCACACTCATTACATGGCACGGGGTCACTTCACCAGGTGATACAAAGTTCATGCTCTTTCACAAGACTTCTGAAACAAATGCTGGGAACCACCAGTGGTGATGTAAATCACAGGTCGGAACTGATATTTGCCTGAGTGGACACCTCACTGTTTGCATAAATAGTTCAGTATCAATATCAGTATCTCCTCCCTGCCCACTGCTGGAGACAGTTCCCATTAGGGCACTTATGCTTCTGCACCTCTTACAAAAAGAAGCATTGCTTCCTTTCTTCTCGATGATCTTTTCAGGAATGTCTGTATAACAAATAACTTCTGAAATTAGACATGGTGTTTTCCTTCAGGGCAAAAGGAAGATCTGCTTACACACAGAAAGAGAGAATTAGTGTCTCCCTAACAAAGCCACAGAAAGGCATGCTTACTGCCCACTAGCAAAGATTTGGGTTCCCCAAGTTTAAGGTCCCTCTCCTGTAACATAATTCACTGCATGTGCAGGTGTTTCCTGGTCCTCTTCACATTGCCTTATGGAACAGGAGTCCTGGGAACCAGCACAAAAAACCAGTGGCTATCTGGCTACTTCTACTGATAGGAATAAGAAACTGTCCTCTGACTCTAATCCGGGAGTCATGAAATTGTAGCACGCTAACTTGTTGGCTGGCAAGTACGGTAACATCTCTAACCCTGTGCAGTTCTTTAGAACTTTCTCCTCAGCCCACCATACACACTGGAAATGTGAGCTCAATGAAAACTAGATCTTTGTTCCGTCACATTCAGTGTTATCTGGGCAGTCTCTGAAACAGTGCCTGTTCACAATAAATGCTGTACCTGTAGGCTTCTGCGCAGTTAATTCAATTTTATGTTACACTGTTTTTGACTGTTTTTGTATTACTTCTAAAATTAAAATATAATGATTATATTTGATCATCTGTACCAAAAATTCACATAAGAATGTGGAAGTTTTACCATATGATTCATATTTAAGAATGTAAGCACACTGTGAATATACTTAACACCATTGACTTATAGATTTAAAATTGGTTGAGTTCATAAATTTTATGTTATGTAATTTTTACCACAGTTAAAGAATTACATTTTTATTAAATAAAAGAACTTGAACATGCCCACGAAGCAATTTTGGGGGGAGGAATCCCTTTAGTATTGCATAGATCTATGCTCACAGATCTAGCCAACATCTCCTGGTGCCATTATAACCCACGCCCACCTTGTGACCCCTGAGCCTTTTATAATGAGGACTCAGGACTCATGACTTCACTAGAAAACTCCCTAGCTTCTCCTCCAGGCTGAGAAATTCTTATTTTTCCACTGGTCACCTTGATCAGAACTTACCAGCTTCCATCCTATTCTCTGTGGGAAGTATGAAATATGGGACATATGAAAAATATGTAATATGAAATACAGAAACTCCTTGTCAAAAGTTCACTAAGCAACAGAGATGTGTTTCCCTCTAAGCAGTGTGCAAAATGAATCAATGCTCACCAGTACATCATAGCACAGCATGAACATAATCACAGCTTTGTTGACTGGATCATAACTGGTGGCCATGAGCCTACAGGGGAAAGGATGTGGGCAAAAAGACATATGCAAGGAAAGAAGGACAAAGAGAATGAACAGGAGAGAGCTCAAAAAAAGAACCCAGGATAGCAGAATAGCCAAAGAGTTTCATTTCCCTTTCTCAGAGGTATGAAGTTACTCTGCTGTAAATGCTTAAATTGGTAGGTGCTTTGAAAAGTAAAAAAGTCCAAAGTGGGCCATTTTCTCACTGAGCCCACACCTCCTAGCCCTAGCCCACAGCTCCTCCAGCTGCTGCCAGTGATGCTCCCTGTGTAATTCTGGCAAGGCTGACGTAACATCGTGCCACAGACTGGATGCCTTAAACAACAGAAATTAATTTTGTCACCATTCTGGAGGCTGGAAGTCCAAGATCAAGGTTTCAGCACATTTGGTTTCTTCTAAAGACTTCTTTGCTTGTAGATGACCACCTTCTCACTGTCTCCTACATGATCATCCTCTGTGCCCATGTTGTCTGTGCCTAATCTCTTCTTATTATTAGGATAGCAGTCATATTGAATTAAGGCCCATGCATGTGACCTCATTTTTCCTTAATTAACTCTTTAAAGTCCCTGTCTCCAAACACAGTCAGATTCTAAGGCACTGGGAGGTGGGGGAGCGGTGGGGATATTAGGACTTGACCTGTAAACCTGGAGGGACACAGTTCAGCCCATAACATTTGCCATCACAGTTACCGAGGTCCAGGCCTGGGTTTCAGGCAGGCCTGCAGTACCTGTCAGAACCTTCCCTGTAAGTCTTACTACCAGTGAATTTCTCTCTCTTCCTGTTCTGTTTTCCCTTTTTTCAACTGTAATACATAGACTTGGATTCTTCTCTAGAACATTACCCTTTAACAATTTCCCCTCCAGATCTAGCACATGCATACTGTCTCTTCTGTACTGAGTACAGTAAATGTAAACAGTCCCCATAATCTGCAAATGTCACCAGTTTTTCAGTCATCCCTAAATATAACAGATAGAAGCCCAAGTTCCTGCATATTTTGTTTATGGCTCTCTTCTAAAATGATTTGGATATTGAATGGTTCATGAGACAATCTGGATATTAAATGGTTCACATAAGAAATATTGCAAAATAAAATTTCTGTCTCAATAAATCATTCTGATAGGATAATTTAGATTTAGATTTATTAACAATTAAACTAACTTACTGAGACATTTCATGGAATTGAAGATAACAGACTCAGCTATAGAAATTAAATTATTTGCTATTAACACTACAATACAATTTACAACAGGAGATCTATAAAAAAAAAAAGCAGTTTGCAAGGGTGCCTGGGTGGCTCAGTCAGCTGAGCATCTAACTCTATTTTGGCTCAGGTCATGATTTCAGTGTCATGGGATCGAGCTTCCTGTTGGGGCTTAAGATTCTCTCTCTCTCTCTCTCTCTCTCTCTCTCTCTCTCTCTCTGCCCTTTGCCCCTGCTTCCCTCTCTCTCTCCTAAAAAAAGAAAAAAGAAAAGAAGAAAAGGAAGAAGTTTGCAGTCACAAGTATCAATTAAAGCACACTTGTGACAAGGTTGATAAATTCACCAGTTCACACATATAGTTTTACTAGACTACCTTCATCTGGGAAGGAATGAATAAATAAAGGAAATAATTGACTCTTTTCTGTTCACATAATATAAAGTTTAGACCAGTTATCTGAAGGAAAAATAGACTATATTCTATATTTTTATGATGTAAATTAATTATGTGAAGTGTCTAAAGGAATTATACGGATGTATTTAATAGTACTGTGTCATCTTGGGATACTAAGTAGTTAATGGAGGGAAGACAGAGTGAAAAGATGTGTGAAATATATACATAATGCCTTAGTTCCATTTGAGTAATCATGCAAAACATGATTAATCTTCTTATTGTAATAGACACCCTTAAAATCAGTTTTCTCCTTAAGTAGCAAAGGTATTTCTACTGCCTGTAAATAGCAATTTTACTGGGTTGGGGCAATAGTAAAGGGGAGAGTTGCAAAAATTCCAAGGGATTCTGCCTCAGAAAGCCCACCGCTACCCACAGTCTCTTGAACTGGTTTATTTCCCCTCTATCTCACGTGATAATGTGGCCTATTCTATGTTAGATGCCCTCTTTCCCCTATCCTTCCTGAAGGTACCACTAAAAAAGTGGGAGATTTCAGAGCCAAACAGACTTGTTCCTGAATCCCAGCCCTACCACTAGGTAGCTCTGTGACTTTAGTTAGGCTACTTCACCTTTCAAAATTTCACTTTCCTCACCTGCAAAATATGAACAATAAAATATTTCTCAAAAATTATAGAGCCCTTCCCTTTTTCTTCTTTAAAATTTTTTACTTTACTTTTTAAATTTTTTCTATTTTTTTAAATGTTTATTTACTTTGAGAGACAGAGACATTAGGTGACTGGAGGAGGGACAGAGAGAGACACAGAATCTGAAGCAGGCTCCAGACTCCGAGCTGTCAGCACAGAGCCCAACACAGGACTTGAACTCACAAACTGTGAGATTATGACCTGAGCACAAGTTCAGACATTTGGCTGACTGAGCCACCTAGGTGCCCCAATTTTTCTTTTACTTTAAATGTACCTTTCCAAAGCCCCCAACAGTTTTGTTCAATACATCATCTTTCAATTATTCAAGAATTGATCATATCATTTATGGACTGTCTGAAATGTGTAATTTCTTCCACTTGCTTTGGTTGCTACGGACCCATTGGCCTGCGTTACTATCTTGTGCAGAGTCAGAGTAAGGGAAATCAATCAACAACTGCATTCATGGTAGAGGAATTATGAGAACAGGAGCCAAACTACCATATGTGTTTCATGTACGCTTCACAGTTCTCTCTAGAACTAACTGCTTTTCTCACAGAATGTCAGTATTTTTTGTCTTCCTTTTACATTATCTCAGAACCCACCTCTTCTTATACCATCCTTGATAATCATACTGTGCGAAAGTCTTCCCATTGACTCCTACCTCAACATAAATTCTTCCTGTACTATATCTCTTGTTTACTTGAAGTATCTCGCTTATAACATAATGTTAGAATAATTATCATCATCAATAAAGCCTGTCAAAAGTAAGAATGACATTAATGAAAATGAAAAATGTAAATATACAGAAAAAGCTGATTTGAGCTATCCATAAAAGCTCTTCTTTTCTCTGTGGAGCATTTGAAAGTATTTTCTTTACTTTTTAAATTTTTTTAATGTTTATTTTTTGAGTGAGAGAGAGAGAGAGAGAGAGGACAGGGGAGGTGCAGAGAGAGACGGAGACACGGAATCCAAAGCAGGCTCCAGAGTCTGAGCTCAGCACAGAGTCCGACACGGAGCACAAACCCATGAGCCGCGAGATCATGATCTGAGCTGAAGTCAGACACTTAACCGACTGAGCCATGTAGGTGTCCCTGAAGATATTTTCATTTTCACTGTAAACTTATATAGTTGCCAACTTAAACCAACTACACCCAAGAGGAGCTGTTGTCTCCACAGACTAAACACTATTCTCACTCCAGGTGCAGAAGCCAGAGCCACAGAAACCAACCAGCAGCCACACGGCAACCACCTCAAGAAATGGCCTTGTTTCCCAACATCACTTCAAGCTGGTACATGCTAGGAGTGTAAGACAAGGAACAAGTGTTAAAGTGACTGTGGCCTTAACCCAAAAGTAAGGCCAAATCCCTTTGAAGTGCAAGTTCTTAGCAGATGGTATAAGCAGCAGAGAAGAGCCCCTACCATTTCAGAATGCTAACTTCTCACCATTCCTGCTGCAGTCCCTTTCCAGGTATTGGTTTCAAAAAGCAAAAAACAAAAACAAAAAACAAAAAGACCTTACTGTTATTGCAGTTAAAAAAATCACATGGCTAGAACTTATTATCCAAGCAATTCATGCCTAGTTATATGCCAAAGAGTCGTAAATGTAGGCATTTTGTGCTCATGTCTAAAACGGATTCTATTGCCCTTATTTTATGTATGAGGTGAGGAAGGGAGGCCTTCCATTCAGAAGCAAGTCTGTCTGAATCTTGCCCGGAGCTGGTATGTGAGGATGAAACAGCTCCTCTGAGTGGCAGCCACTCACTCTCACCCTGGGGAGGCATTTGGTGTAAGTCGGTTCATCTGCAACCTAATCCAAAGGGCTCAGTTTCAAAGTCAATGGTTTCTTTTAAAGCAAGTTCACAACATGAAACCACAGCATGCGCCACAGTAGCAATCCAAGACATTGAACCAGTGTGGCCTACAATGGAGAAGTGACCGGGTGGAAGGAGCCTGAGTTGTCATCCCAGATCCATATCTGAAAAATGGCTGACCTTGGATAAGTCACATTGACACCAATCCTCTCCACAAAAATGATGAAATAATAAAAACTGCCCTCTAATTTACATCAGTGCTCTAAATAAAACCTTTGGGAAATAAGTTACATTCTAAGGATGAAAAAATTTCTGTAAATCCAGGTTTCTAATACAATTAACCAAGATATACTGATGTTATTAGACACAGATTAAGCAAATCAAATCATGTACCTGACACTATCCAGGATACTTTATGAAAGGGATTATACAGTGTCCTTCAAACTCAAGACAAGTTGAAATGACCTTAAAGTGTCTCAACAGTTTGAAGAGTAATAAGTTAAAGTACAATACTTGTGAAAGAATCACAAATTCCATCTGCCCAGTAGGAACTATACTTTTAAATTCTCCATCAAACAGGCTATTTCCTAACTGAGAGGAGGACAGAAAGGAAATTCAGTATATGCTTGATGATTTGGTGCTCTTTACACGCACCTCCTCAGTTTCCATGCTGATGTATTTAAGACATGCTCAGCGTGCCTTAAAGGCCATTGGAGGGTTTGAGGGAGCACTTATTAGAGCTACTCTACCATCACATCCAATCCAATATAGCACAGGGATTATCACATGGCGCTTTGGGATGTATTCCTGAATAAGACAAGCACACAATACAATCTGGCCTAGTGCAAGACTTGGCAATCTTTTCAGAAGTCAGGGGTGCTAAACTGCTGACTAATGGCAATGAGGAAAAAGGGAGTTCAACTAGAAAAAGCGTGAGGAAGGTCCCTGTGCCCAGAAACACCTCACTAGTTAGAGTTTCATTTGCATTAAACGTTCTCCTTTTGAAATACAAATACTCCTTGAGAAGAGTCCCTTTGATTAACTCAGTTTTGGGCTTGGTATAGATGGGTTCCAAACTAAGAGGTTTGCTCACGAACTATGGGGTGAGCAGAGAAAGATCATTTGGAACATGAATCCCTTTGGAAACAGTCTGGTCTGAGGAGTGTAATGCATTAGAGACTTGTGGACAGCCAAAGACAGCAAGGAGAGGGCACCAGGCAGAGGAAGGGACCATGGGAGACGTACTTTGCCAGTCTGGCAACATTTTCTAGTACAACCAGCCAGGAGCCATTGAGAATAATAATTCCCTGTGACTCCTTGGATGTGGCTCTTACTCTGTCTGGAAGAACATAAGGGTTCAAAGACATGCACTTGGTTCTCTCAGAATGAGTTATCCAAATTTCTTCTGTCTGCCTCATCCTATACTTCTGCCAGGTAGCATGGTTTAGATTTGCTTCTGCCAGTCTTACTGGGGTATTTTAATAATGAATAATTGAATTTCTTTGTGAACCACATTTGGTACCAAAATCTGAACAATGCTAGTCATTTTAAATAAGTGAAAATTCCATAGGTGACTAAAGTTCCTTTATTTTTTCTAATAAAAGTAGGCTGCTTATGTGTATACCTTTAAGAAATAAGAGTCTTGATGCCTACAAATTTAATGTTTCTAAAAATATAAAATTGTCCTGTGCACAACAAAAAGCCACAATAATTTTAGTAGAGATCAAGAACCCTTTTTGAGAAGTTTAAGAACAGGGGAGCAGTAGAATAGGATTGATTACTCCAACCCAGGTGGACTCCTAAGATAATATGCATTAAGTCATATAATCTCCATAGCAACCCAAAAGGAGATTGCTATTGGTATGCTCATTTTATAGGTTAGGAGACGGAAACATAAAAAATATCTACTCCAGGTACCACAGCCAGTAAATACTGAAGCCAGGATTCAAAGCCAGACAATGTGACATAAAAATCCACACCCTCCAAGGGGTTGGCAAACTTTTCCCATAAGAGCCAGATAGTAAATCTTTTCAATTCTGCAGGCTATACAGCCTCTCTGCTACAGCTATTCACTTTGCCTTGGCAGTGGGAAAGCAGCCATAGACAATATGTAAATAGGCATGACTATCTCAATAAAACTTTATTTACAAAACAACCAGGTAGATAACTAGATTTGGCCTGTGGCTCTGTTCTCAACCATTATATGATACCACTTCTTAAAATGAATATATAATTTCACTCTGAAAAACTAAATCATTTATTTGCTTCTGTATTTGGCACACACTGACCTCTGTTATTCTGTTTAGTAGCTCAAGATGATGATACACTGAAAATATACGTTTTCCTTTTATTAAAGCTTAGGTTTTAGCAGTTACTGCCATTTGAAGTCTCTATGGGGATATCCCATAATTTATCTCTCCAAAATAGAAGCACAGAGGCTATCTTTTGTAACTGCATGACCCTCTCAGGCTTTAACTAGCAAGAAAACACACTCTGTTGACACAGAAAGCTGCTCATGTAGAGCATCCAGCTTGGTTGTTATGGTATTCGTTTCTAAAGATCAAGAGACAATGTAATACAGTCTGATGATCCAGGACAGATGTGAGGATAAGTCTAAGCTGAAAATATTCCCAGAGAACTTAAACTAAGATCAGAGGCATTTCCACCAGGCATGTGGCAAGCTGGAGTTTGGAAAATGTGCTGTCTTATATGAAATCAGTGTCCTACTGAGTGCCCCACCTTTGACACAGCTGCAGTACGAGGAGGTCAGATTTACAAGGGGTGTTGACCGCGTTGTCAAGGGAAGGAAAGCAAGTTTGGTTCCACTTTCCATCCCTGAACCTGACAGAGGGAAAAGGCTTCTGCAAAAAAATCATGAAGCTGACTCAAGTGCACTTCCTGCAATTTGGTGGTGTGTATTTATATCTCCATTCTTCACTACCTCTTCTGTGAAGATGGTTCTATTTATTCTGCTTGGGTGCTGGACTAGATGCCTAAGTGTCAGGGGAACCACGCCTTAACAATGAAGTGTTCATACTGATAAACTAGCTAAGATGTTGGCTAATCTACTTCCCAATTCACCTGTTCCTAAATCACATATTAGTATTTAAGTGTTACAGCTAGGTTGATGGTTTTTTTTGCCCTATTCATATTCTATTCCTCTCTCTCTCTCTCCCCTGCTCTTTTTCTGTTTTTCACTACCTGGTTACCTTGTTTCTATAGCTACTAATAGCAGAGATACCCTCGAAACTATAATGGAGTTTGCCTTTCTCATTCTTATTTTAAAGAAAATAGAAAATTGAGTACTTTAAAACTTAGTGAATTCCTGCTGTTTAATTGCTCTGGTTCTGATGGAAAATCTACTTCACTGTACCTGATTTTATATCATTTGAAATAGGGTTGCCATCATATCCACATTTAGATTATAGGACAAAGTTATCTTTTTTTGAACTGAATTCTGAAAAACAATTATCCTCATTTCCAATAGAGATTGGGAGAAAATGAAACCCACATGTATTTGTACAAATCTTTCAGATACCACTCTGAATTAAGAGAAAATGTGTGATAGTTTGAATTTGGCAATTACAAATTCCAATTAAATGTTCTCTTTTTTTTTTAAGTACCGTTATATGTATTACAAGTAAAAATGTCCCATTTTTGCCTGGAAGGCAGAAAATAGTTTAGCAAATTTATGGTAAAGCAAATTTTTTTCTATTGATCAATCCCTAGAGGGGCATTAACTACTCTTTAGGGAGCTTACTGCAGACGAAGGCATAACAGACGTGCACAAAAGACAGAGCAAGAATGCTGAGAAGCGGAGGAGGAAATGGAACACTTTAACATTACATCCTGGTCATACCAAGGTCCATTGACCCTGTATTCATTCCAGATAATTAATTTACAACACATTAAACCTCGATGTGAAGCAGGCTGTTCTGCATCAACTGTGTAGGAATAAAAAGTGTTATTGATTTAGGATTTCTGTTGTATCATGTGCTGACAAAAACGACAACAACCGAGTTCTATCTCAAAGACAGGACAAACCTCGGCCGAAGGATAGAACGGCTAAATAAGTGCACTCGAATACACTTACCGGGGGTGACAGTGCCTGACAGGAGCCTGTGCTGTGAACTAGGAAGGATAATTAGAGCCATCCAAAGCATCTAATAAATATTGATAAATAAGCACTCTAGAAATCAAATTTGGGGATGTGATAATGATCTTCTTTACAGTAAAGGTCTAAAATAGCCCCCTGCCCTCTGCCAAATCCAACCATTATTATTTATTAAATAAAATATGAGGGTACCATTAATTTTACACAACTGACATGAATCGAAGCTGTCTTCCTCTCGAAGCACAGAAATTATAAGGGTGAGGCCACACAAGCTTGAAGTCATGATGTTTTGAAGATGCTGAAAGAACCAGTCATCAATTTAAAAAGTCAAGTGGCCTCATGAACTAGTATAGCTAGCAGATGTGGGGAAGAATAAAAAATGAGTAACACTGCTTGGGTTCAACTCCTCAGCGACCAAGGGCAAGTCACTGAACTTCTCTGAAGCCATAGCAGTCCCATCCGTAAAGCAGAAATAATGCCCTCTCTATTTGACTCCCAGGGCCAGTGACAGGAATAAATGAGATAATACATGAGAAAGTGACAGAAAATGTTATTCTATTTAGGTATTATTGAAATGATTTTATTTGCAAATTGATTTTTAAGAAGAATGCAGCAACAAGCACTTCTTTTAAAGGTGAAACATTCTAAACATGATTTTCTAACATATCACAAATTCTCTTCATTTTTCCTACATGGTTTACAACATTTTAATTTAGCCTGAAAGGACCTATTTTTGGTTGAAAAGGTAGGACAGGATGGTGATATACACAGTACCACAGTTAAAAATAAAGTTCTAAAAATTATTACTTAAAAATTCAGATGCCCATTACTCCATGGGTCAAATTAACATGACCAGAGTCCTTTCCCTCACTCAAGGGCCTCTCTATGTATCAAAGGATTCCCCTACATGTGATATCCAACATCTTCTTTCATGTTTTATAAACTGCCTGTCCAAATACCTTTTCCACATCTATAGTAGAATTTTCACATCTACAGTAGAAAGTTGATAGGACCATCTGTAAGTATGCTGATTTCTTACCAGTTCTTCCTATAATAAAACTAGGATTGCAGTAAAACGACATTGTCCAATATGGCAGACACTACCTACACATGAATATATAAATGTAAATTAATTAAAATTATAAAATTAAAAATTCAGTTCCTCAGTCACCTTAGCTATATTTTAAGTGCTCAACAGCTATCTGTGGCTGACTAGTGGCCACCATATTGAGCGGTGAAGATACAGAACATGTCCATCCTCACAGAAAGTTCTGGTGGTCAGCACTATTATGGAGTCTTTGAAGTCATAACCTTAGATCAGCATCTCCAGGTATTCAGGCCCATCCGCTTCATGGCAATAAAATGCTCTCACTCTTCACTTAGTAGTATTTAGTTTCTTAGTGGGTATGAGACAATTAGATTGTCTTATTTTGTTTTTGCTACCATTCTCAGCACCTGATTAGAGAAGCATGATTATGAGGGTAGGGACATTTATGCAATGAGAAAAAATGAGAAATAAAAAGAGGCAAGTTGAGTAAATAAAGAGTCTTCCTAAGATTTCTGGGATCTGCCTTCTAAATGGGATCCTTAAACCTAGATGATTTCTCCTTTTTTGTTTAAATAAATTTCATTTAGAAGGTAAATTGCAAAAAAAAAAAGAAAAGAAAGAAAGAAAAAGAAGGTAAATTTCTATGTCTGCTTTTCTAACAAACTCAGGGGAATCAAAGAAAAATTGTAAAATTGGCAGAAAGATTAAGTCAACATATGATCAAGGCAGCTGAGAGGACAGGCTCATTAAAGTGCCTATTAGTCCAATGAAAGCATGGCTATTGGCCTGACGAGAGTGAACAATTTAAGGGCGAACAGAAGACAGCTCGCATTTACTAAACACCTACTATACATTCACAATAACCCTATAAAGTAGGTAGAATAAATCCTATTAAGAGAACAGAAAACAGATATTTAGTATAATTTTCCCAAAGTTACACAGCTATTAAATGATGTCTCTATCATTTAAATCTACATCTACCCAGCTTAATGGATCTTATTTTCTTCCATAAGACTTTAAAGACCTCCAAAAAGAACAGTATTGTCAATAAATTATATGATTCCTGCCTTCTAATCATGGATAGAATCAAGACTTAAGACTTTCCTCAGAGGGCAGCTGACAAAGAACAAAGTAATAGTAAATTCTATCCAACTGAATCATATGAAGAAAAAAAGACTAGGGCCTTAACAAGGCCTCAATAATCTGTGGAATAATATTAAGTGATCTCATAAACAGATAACTGGAATTCCAGGAAAAGGAAGGGAATAAAAAATATATTTGATAACACAGTGGCAGAATGTTTTTTTTTATAAATTTGATGACACTTGGTTCTTGACAGAACCAAGAACCTCAATGAACACAAAGCAAGATAAACAAAAATAAAACAACACCAGGGCACATCATATTCAAATTGCTGAAAAAGCAGTAATAAGAGAATATCTTAAAAACAGAAATAGAAAAAGAAAGACATGTTACACACAAGAGAACAAAGATAAAAAATAATAATCACTTTCCTCATCAGAAGCAATGCAAGCTAGAGGATAATGAAACAACATATTTAAAATACTGAATTTTTTAAAAAGTCAATCTACTGTTCTATATACAGGAAAAATACCCTTCAAAACTGAAAGGCATGGGAAAATCTTCACTATATTAAATTTGACAGTTATCTCACGAGTGTAACACCAAAAGCACAGGCAACAAAAGATAAAAGAGACAAACCGGAGTTCATCAACGTTAAACACTTTTACGCACCAGCAGACACTACCTAAAGTAAAAAACAACCTGCTGAATGCAAAAGTCTTTGTAAATGATTTGTCTGATAAAAGATTAATATTAATGTATAAAGAACCCCTACAAGCCAACAACAAAATATAAACAATCCAAAATTAGGCAAAGGATGTAAATAAACATTTCTCCAAAGAAGACACGCAAATGGCCGATAAGTACATTAAAAGACACTCAAATCCATTCATTGTTAGGACAATGCAAGTCAAAACCACACTGAGATATCACTTCACCTTCTAGAATGGCTATAATTTTTTAAAACTGGAAAATAACATGTGTATGCAAGGACATAGAGACATTGGAATCCTGTGCATTGCTAGTGGGAATATAAAATGGTATAGCTGCTACAGAAAAGTTTGGCAGTTTCTCAAAAGGCTAAACAAATATCATATGTCCCAGCATTTCTACTCCTAGGTATATTTATAAACAAACTGAAAGCAGAGAAATAAACAGGTGTTTGTGCATCAAAGTTCATAGTAGCATTATCCACCAAAGTCAAAAGGTAAAAAACAACTCAACTGTCCATTAACACATGCATGGATTAACAAAACATGGTCTATGTATACAATGGCATATTATTTGGCCATAAAAAGGAATAAAATTTTGATAGGTGTTACAACATGGATGGATAAGGCGAATATTATGCTTAATAAAATATGACATGGGGCGCCTGGGTGGTTCAGTTGGTTAAGCGTCTGGCTTCGGTTCAGGTCATGATCTCACGGTTCATGGGTTCAAGCCCCGCATCGAGCTGTGTTGACAGCTAGCTCAGAGCCTGGAGCCTGTTTCAGATTCTGTGTCTCTCTCTCTCTCTGACCCTCTTCTGCTCACACTGCCTCTCTCTGGTTCTCAAAAAAAAATTTTTTTTTTAAAGTAAGACACAAAAGAACAAATATTGTATGATTCCACTTACATGAGGTACCTAGAAAAGGCAAGTTCATGGACACAGAAAGTAAAATTGAGGTTACCAGAGTCTGGGGGGAGAATAGAAGGGAAGTTATTATTTAACATGTACAGAGATTTTGTTGGGGATGATAAAATGGTTTGCATGTAGATAGTGGGGGATGTTATATAACACTGTGACTGTATTTAATGCCACTGAACTATATATACACTTATAAAGGATTAAAATGATAAATATTATGGTACATATATTTTACAATAAAAAAGAAAAATATGACAAAATAGAACAATTAAGATGAGCAAAGAGAAGTAAAAACAATCAGCTATAATCCCCTCATCTGAAGATAACTAGTTACAATTTGGTGTAAAATATTTACTTTTTTAATGCACATTTATAGGTTTACCAACAAAAATAAAAACATACACTATAAGACATTAGGAGAAGAAAGTGGAAGAACTGATTCCAATGCCTCATCTCCTGCCATCCTGGTGTCCACTTCATGGTCCAGCAAGGTCAATGAGCTTTGTAGGACACTCACTTTCCGCTCACTTTCTCACTCATTATTGCTCTTCTTGATCTGTGTACACTAGTTGTCTCCATTTCCTCACTTTACAATTCACTCCTCATTCTTGTCAATTAGGTTTTAGCCTTACCAAACGTATTCTTAATAAGATAATGTCTTGGGTGGATTCCCCAGAAGCAGATCCTGAGATGGGTATTCTTGTGCAAATGATTTATTCATGGGATGCTCTCAGAAAAATGGAGTGAGAGAAGCATAATTGGGCAGAAGGGAAAAAGCCTAAGCAAGAATGTCATCTCAACTAGAGACTAGCTTTAGCCAAATCTATAGGGAGTTCTATGAATTGTTCCAAAGAGGCAAAAGAGATAGACTTCTCTACCTCCATGTCAGTCAGTCACTGGTGGTAGGCTGCATAAAGAGTGGAACTGGGGAGTGGCATATTGGAGCTGACTTATATGGCATGTGAGAACCAACCTTTAAATTTCTTAGAATTCTGCAAACTGGTTGTTAAACATAGCTACTATTATAAATTAAATTATATAAATTTACAATTAAAGTATATTAAAAACAGAGGTAACAAATACTCAAAATGCATTATTTCCTAATTTTTTTGCTATATTTTATCCATGTCCTTGAGTTTAATTATATCTATTATGTGCTGTAGGTAGAACTACTATATAATGGTAAATTAATGAGCATCTCTTTCCAATTCCAGGTTCATGACAACACATTGGTAGCCCAAAACTGGCAGCCCATATTTCTATGTAAATACCATGATGAGAGTATTTACATAGAAAATGACACACACTACACATTAGGGCTTGGTTTATTGCTTTTTAATCAAGTAATCTTCAGATGTTGGAGAAAACCTTAATGAAGTAGCCATTAAATTGTGAATAGCACAAAAAAATTAAGTAAATATTCTCGGATATATGTGAAAATTACTATCTGATTCATTAAAGAAGCCATTCATGTCATTGACAAATGAGTGAAATCCTGACATACATTCTTGCTGTTTCATTTCCATATGACTCATTAACATAAACACAAATATCAGCCAGCGTTTATGTAACTACATTTGTCAGTCATTTGAATACATAGGTATTGGCTATGAATACAAGAGTTTGGTGGAAAGAAAAGAAAAAGGAAAGCACTTCATAAAAATCAATTAGCTATATAGAATTTAGAATAAAAAATATCTGACATTTGATTATATACTACATGTATTTTACATAAGTAAAATTTATAATAAAAGTAGACAGATAGATGGATGTAGACAGAAGCATAAATTTCTTTTCCAGAAAGCTGAGTGTTAAACATTTACAAACACACCATGGAGAAAGAGGTGGGGAATGCAACTCCCTCCATTTGGACAAGGGCAATTCTTTAGAAAAGGGGTCCATTGTGAGCAAACATCTCACAGTATTGGGATCGTAGATGGAACAGCCTGGTAGAAAGAATCTGGACAGGATGAGAGGATGAGATATTCCTCAACTTACAATGGGGCTATGTCCCCATAAACCCATCACAAGCTAAAAATATCTGAGTTGAAAATGCACTGAATTCACCAAACTTATCAAACATCATAGCTTAGCCTAGCCTACTTTAAAACTTACATCCTTGAGTAGTCTTGTAAACAAAGATTGTGTATTTAAAAAAAAAAAAAAAAAAACTTACATCCACTGACAGTTGGCACAATCTAACACAAAGCCTAGTTGATAATAAAGTGTTACATAAGTCATGTGATTTATTGAATACTGTATTGAAAGTGAAATACAGAGGGTTGTATGGGTACATAATGGTTGTAAATGTGTCGATTATTTACCCTAACAACTGTGTGGCTAACTGGGGGACGGGCCTGCTGCCCAGCATCTTACTGCATATCACTAGCCCAAGAATAAGAGCAAAATTTCAAAGTAGGGTTTTTACTGAATGTATAGCACTTTTGCACTATTATAAAGTTGAGAATTTGCTGGGTCATCATAAGTCAGGGTCATCTGTAGATGGCTAATGGCCACTCTGCTGTTAAGCAAAAGAGACTCATGATTTTCAACCACTTTGCACAAAATGGAAGAAGTTGCATTCTCTACAGTAGTTGATGGCTGACCGTTCCCTTCTCCTTTAAACAGGCTTCTTTTAGATCTCTTGACATTACATCTCATAGCTTTCCTCCTAACCCTTTGGCCTATTTCCTCCACACTCCTTTGTCTTCTCCTCCTCCATTAACTATTGGAGTTAATCCAGCTCAAAGGCCTCTCTTCTTCTCATTCCACATTCTCTTGGAGGCCTCCTAATCCACCCCAGGCTTCATTTACTAGAGCAAATGCAATAGCTTCTAAATGTCTATTTCCAACCCAGGTTTCTCTTCTGAGGCCCAGACCCATGTCTCCCATTGTCTATTCAAACAACTCCACTTGGATATCTCAAAGGTGTCCCAGTCTTGATACGCCCACAAATCAAGCCTGATTCCAACCCTCCGAAAGTATTTTTCTTCTTCTTCTTCCTCAAATGTTCTATATTTTAGCAAATGGCATTAGATTCACCCAGTTAGTTACTTGTGCCAGACATCTGGAAACTATCCTTCACCTCTTCCCACCGCCATTCCTATGCCCCCACCAGAAAATCCTGTTTCTATACATTTCCTGAATTTGTCACTTCTACATTCACACTGTAATCTCCTACTCAAGACAGGCTCTCCCTGACAAGCAGGCCTCACCTTCACTCTTTTGCTGCTGCTGTGGCCCCGAAGTCTGACTGTGACACTAATTTGGTCTGATGACAAGGCAGCCCATCCTAATTCCTTAACCATAGGGCTCTACATGAGCTATGTATGCGTTATAACAGGATTTCCCTCCACGCCATCTCCATTTTTCCCCTGATATTGTCGCCTGTATCAGTTTGGTGCTAAGGCATTCTACAAAGCGGTTTCTCTTTCAAGCCCCACACTTCAGATTCAGCAAAATTTTCTCTCACAGTTCCTCTAGACTGATCAAACTATCTTTCTCCTGACTGAAACTGAGGAAACACTAGGACAGATGTGTCTCATCCTCAAACTCTCCTGTCTGCCTTGCCATCCTTCCTCCCACCATTTTTAAGGGCAGGGACGGATAGGGCTTTCCCCTCTTCTTGTATGCCAAAGAAGTGTCAATTAAAACAAATAACTATATTTTTCCCCAGCAAAATAGCATATTAGTTTTATTTGAAAATACTCAATGATGGGAAGAATGAGGTGAAACATTATTTTCAGACAGCATGGACAGGAGTGTAATCCGGTACTGCCTCTCTTTGGGGGAAATATCTGGCAATATGTGTCTTTCACTCAAATGCAGTAATTCTACTTCTGCGAATACATTCTTTCTAAAACTATAAAATACAGATGAAGATATAGGCACTATAACACTCATCAGGATGTCATTTAGAAAATCCAAAATTTAAAATGACCTAAATCTCAACCTGTAGGAAATTGGTAGTATAGCATATGGTATATATGTATGAGGAAATACCATGGCTGTCTGAAAACTGCAATTGCTTATATTGTAATAGCTAGAAAGATAGGATCCCACTTTTTTCAAAAATTTTACATTCTATATGATCTCAGCTAAATAAAAAATATATACCTGAAAATGTTTTAAGTCAATATAACAAAATGTTACTTCTAAGAGGGAAGCTTAAGAGTGCTTTTCTTTCTTCCACATCACACTATATGTAATTTTCATATTTACTACTTTCCATTTATTCATTCAACACACTATTGAGCATAACTATATGCTATTCATTATTCTCAGCATCGGGGATACAGCAATAGAAAAATAAGATAAAGTCCCTACTTTCATGGAGCTTTGCCTCTTTAAGGCAAACAAAAATTAGAATATATAGAATGGGAGAAAGTGATCAAATGTTGGAGAGAAAAAAATCAGCAAATAATAGGGATGGAGAGTGCAAACAAGAGGGTGAAAAGTGCGATTTTATTTTTTTCTGGCCCCCCCGCCTCCCCCCCCCCCAGAAGAATGTGACTTTAAACAGGACAGTGAGGGCAGGCCTCACTGGGATGGTGACACTTGAGCAGAGGCCTTCAGGAGATGAGGATGAAGCCACGTGAGGTCCGGGAAGTGTCGCTGGCAGAGGAAATCGCAGGTACAAAGGTCCTGGGGTGGGAGTATGCCTGGAGTGTTCAAAGAACAACAAAGAGCCCAGCGGGGCCAGAGCAAACAATCATGGCGTTCTTTTATACTGAGTTAGAGATAAGTATTTTTTAAAAAGAAAATATAAAGATATATTTGTACTAATGCAAATAGTTAATATCTGGAAGCAGAGTAAGAAAATCTGCATCTGGTAAAATTGATTATACAGAGGTTCTGTTTACTTTAATGTTTCTACTTGTTTCCCAATGACTCAATTCAAAAATTTAAATTGGAATTATAATAAATTTCAAACACAAGATTTTGCTTGTAAAAGCAGGTTTTATAAAATACTCTTACCATAAAAAGTCATTATGTGTCCCTCAAAAGATAATGTAATAAAATAACTCAATGAAATATTAGACTACAGCTAAAAGCAATCAAAATGTACATGTCACAAAAGTATAATGTTAACTGAAAAGGGTCTACTGCATGCGCAAAACACTGATATACTAGATGTCGTTAATGGAGACACACAGGTGCATTATGTTATACAAAGCAAATAGGAAACACACATATAACAATGATCATTGTTACCCAAAGAAGTGGTACGAGAAAAAAATGGAAAAGGTCGAAAAGAAGATTAAAGACTGGAAGAAAACATGGCAAAATATTCATTGTTGTCAGGGAGAGGTGGAAACAAGGGTGCTTATTCTATAATCTTTGTACTTTTTAGTATTTTTTATCTTATAAAGGAAGGAAGAAAGGGAGGAAGGGAGGACTGAGAAAGGAAGGGGGAAGGGTAAAAGAGGAGAGGCTGGGGAGGGAAGGGGGGAGCCCTATTTTCCATATCTGAGGTAGTCAAGTGTATTAAAGTCAACACATGTTCAGTGACCACCTATGAACTGGCAGACATGGTTTCTGGGGCAGGGCGGACCATAATGAATGAGACACAGGCCCTTCACTAGGGAAGTTTCCCGGAGAAGTCTGGGAAGCACATGAGAATGATTTTTTAAAAATTTTTTTTTAATTTCAGTAAAAACCCTCTAATTGCTAGTGCCCTATTCTATATCAATTATCACAGATAATAAATAAATTTCATTTTCATTAAGTATTCTAACTCCAATTTAACAAAAGGGGCTTACCTTTTGTTAGCCAAAGAAGCCCACAATCATAAGCATGGAGAGGGGAGAGGTCCAATGCCACTAATACCCCATCGTGAATGACCATAATCAAATCTCAGTTACTTGGGACTCTTTCATCTGCAAATCAAAAACAAAAAACAAAACAAAAAACATGAAAGGAAAAACCTAACTCGAACTTACTTAATCAAAGTTCACATATTTAAAAAGTCCAGAGATGGCTCTAGCTTCCCGTTCTAGCTATAGCCAGGCCTGGTTCCGGATGCTCGAACAATATCACCTAGAATCAATCAAACTTTTTTCTCTTTTCTCTCCTCTCTTCTTTTCTTTTCTTTCCTTTTGACTTTTTCTTTCCTTCTCCTTCCCTTTCTTCTTCCTTCCTTCCTTTCTCTCTTTCTTTCCTCATCCTCCCTGCAAAGACTTGGATCTGCCATCTTTGCAATAGCAAATATCTCAGGCAGGGCCCCCGTGTAAAGTGAGAATACGGTCACCAGTAGCTTCAGGCCGCAACTCCAGCTAAAAACAGTACTTCATGCGCCAGCTCCACAATGATACTCACTAGCCCCTATTGAACTGGCTTTGGAAAGTGTTTACCACTGTAGCCAAGAGATACCATCACCTCCACAGAAACCTCATCAACAAAGAGTAAAAGAGAGGTAGTTTTCCAAAGAAAAATAAATGGTGTGGGCAAAAACAAAAGTATACATATGAAAAAAATTTACAAAAGATTTTGTCATTAAGCTGTGGTAATAGTAATGTGAACAGTAGCAAGCTCTGTGCTAAGCACACTATAAACATTATCTCATCCAGATCACATAACAAGCTCTGAAGTAGATACTCAATATACATTTTAAAGTTGAACAAATCAAATCTTGAGGCAGTTAAACTGCCCCAAATCGCCCTCATTAAGTATTAGAAATGGGATTGGCACCCAGTGGTAGATTAATCATTACTTTCAAAGGATCAAATGATTCAAAGTGAATTCTACATATATCTACTTTTAAGATGGTTATAATCCAGACCAAGAAAGACACTTTGAAAACGCTTAAATAATAAATACAGTCCCAGTGAGTGCAGTCACTCTCTTCCAATGGCCATGCTAACCTTTCTCCATTTCCAACTATCCTTTTTCTTAGCAATACCTCCTCTTTTGGTTTCATGCTGCATATAAAGGAATCTGACACAACCTCAAATATCAATAATCCAATTCAATCCAGTAAACACGTAGAAAGTGTTACTACGTGCAAGGCTCCAGAACTCAAACTTGAAAATACACAGCCTTTGTCCTTCGGGAGTCCACAGTTTAGGAATAGAGACATATCTCCCTATCTCTCATTCTCGCCCCTCTCTCTCCTTTTCTCTCTCTTTATTCCTTTTTCTTCCTCAGGCTGAAGAGGCAAAGAGCAAGAACCAAAACCCAGCCAGTTCTCCACAGCCAAGCCTTATACCCTGGCCCAAAGCTCCACCAGTCCAGAGGAAGGGAAGTTTTTTTCTAAAAATAAAAAAAAAGTTAAAAAAAATTTTTTTAATGTTTTTAAATTTATTTTTGAGAGACAGAGAGACACAGTGCGAGCAGGGGAGGTCAGAGAGAAAGTGAGACACAGAATCTGAAGCAGGCTCCAGGCTCTGAGCTAGCTGTCAGCACAGAGCCTGATGCGGGGCTCAAACCCATGAACCGTGAGATCATGACCTGAGCTTAAGCCGGCTGCTCAACCAACTGAGTCACCCAGCACCCCTAAAAAAAAGTTTTGAACAAGGGTGCCATATGTAGTAAGAAAAGTTTTCTTGGGGAACCTGGGTGGCTCAGTTGGATAAGTGTCCAACTTCATCTCAGGTCATGATCTCACAGTTTATGAGATCAAGCCCCATATCAGGCTCTACATTGACAGAAGAAACTCTGGTTGGGATTCTCTCTATCTCTCCCTCACTCTCTGGTCCTCCCCACTTGTACATTCTCTCTCAAAATAAATAAACTTTAAAAAGAAGTTATAAAAAAAAGAGAAGTTTTCTTTCCTTCCTTCTGCGCTTCTTTTATTCTTGCTTCCATCATTATGGGCTACTATCTAAGTGTTAGGTATACAATGGTAACCAAAGCAGGGTTTTTATATTCATGAATCTTAAAGCATAATGAATATGTGAATAAAGTATTGAATGAGAAGAAAATACTGTAATATAAATATGTTTTTTAAAAGTAGCATGGAAAGAGTAATTACCTGAACCTGAAGAGAGAGAGGAAGAGAGTAGTTATAGGAATCCATTTCTGAGCTGGGTTTGAAATGTCTGTTGGACCTTTTTGAGCAGAGAAGAGAGAAAAACCGCCAGGCATTGAAAACAGAATATGCAAAGGCTCAGAGGTGTCCTATTTGCTCTGGCATTAGGGAATTATCTACTTCCCAACCTGCAATTGACCTCAGAGGGATCCCACAGACTAAAACCAGGTTTGAATAAAGATTCTGACTATATTATTTTCCAAATCATTCATATAGCATCAATAAGCTACATTTTCTTTGGGAATCTCCCTCTACAAAGGCAAAATTATATGGCATTAGAATTTGCTCATAATCCGAGAACAGGCAGGGGTCAAGAAAAAAAAGTGGAACAATTTCATTTCAAAACAAAACAAACAAAATATATATCATTTAAATTAAAAAGAAGAAGAAGAAGAAGCTCCTTTCCTTGCACTTCACCCTCAACCTGTACTCCAAATTATCCAGACAATTGCAGCACGTCTTCCTGGCCCTCCTACTGTATGGAGACAGCGTTGGCACACAGATCTCTATGCATCTGAGCAAAGCACGGAGGGCGGGGGGCACGGGGATATTGACTGACCACATTTGTTGATGGATCTGTTCAACGCAACTGAGAAATGTGTGCTTAGGAAAGAGCCAGGATGGTGCCAATACAAAAGCTAACCCACCCATTTCTTCATACGACATGTTGGTCTTCGTGAAGTGTGGTCTGAGGTCATTTGTGGGCCACCAGAGAGAATGAATGCATGGCTGATTTTATGAGGCCTGCCAAGAGATAAGGAGCAGGCTGCAGCTTTAATTGCTACAAGGTCAAATAGTTGACCAAAAGTGAAAACAAAAATGAAGGAAGCAGAATGTTGCAAATGACAGGAATAAAAGAGAGAGAGAGAGAGAATCTCTTAAAACCATACAACATAAGGGATGCAGCTGAAAAATACTCACACTAAGGTTGCTTTATGAATCTTTGTGTAGTTGCTCTTCTTTCTTTTTATGATCATCTCAAGTAACTAAGTACATATGGCATGTTTGTAAGTAAAGCAGTCGATGAAGTCAGTTACACCTCTGCATTTATTACCCTGCTCCTGAGTATTATTAACTTTTACACTCCCCATAAAGTATAATTTATCACTTAAATAATTTGCTTTGTGTCAGGGTTCAGTGTGCTCCAGTGCTTTCCTGCTCATTAAATGAGATATTTTTACTTAATGAGCCAAGGATGTCCTTTGTATTTAACATTTGAATTGATTTCTAACACTTCATTTTTATAATAGTTTGGTATGTGATTCTTAAAAATGTGGGTTTCATTTCACAATGTCAAAGGAAAACAATTCAGAAAATTGTTAAATACATGTGGCATTTAGGTGATAAATGGTTTTATCCTTAACTAACCATAAAGACTGAGTGAGCAAAAATCATGAAAGTATGCAACACAAAATAATGGTTCTTTGCACTAGTGAGAAAATCATGGAATTTGGGACCTGAAGTATCTATTGATTGTTCAAAACAAAACTTCACTCTCAGCCACTCGGAAAAAAGTTATGATCTGATGTAAAATAGAAAGTCTTATGTCAAAGTTGCTGAGGTTCACTGAGCAGCCTGGGATCATCAACACGTAGAGGTGCTACGTTCTGACTCAAGAATGTCTATATGACAGAAATGACTGGCTGCTTGGACACTCCTTTTCATTTAACAAACCAAAGCTTGAGAACTGAAGTCCCATGTTTCCTAAGTCATTATCAAGTCATTTAGAATCCTAAACAACTGAGGACACTACTGTCACCAGACAAGGGAAGAGGGAGAAAAAAGGGGGTTTCTGATCTGAATACTACAAAGTATTATATTAGCCCAAATTACTTATAATTCACAATACAGTCCTGGTGTATCTTAATATAAAGCTTCTATTTATATAACAGCATACCGGATTTTTCATTTATTAAGATTTATTTTATCCTTTAAATAGGTGTATCACTACAATATATAGCTTATCATACAAGTATATATATATATATATATCTTTATATAGTGTAGCATCATTAAGGAAAGCAGGATTTAAAAGATTTGAGGACAGTCAAATGCCCATTTTCATTTTACAGTTTAGAGAACTTGAGCATTCTTGTTTCTTACTCAGTATGATCTCCCATTCTATATCCCTTGGCTATTTTTTTCAGATTCATGAAAACAGAGTGTCTTTCTGATCATCTGTGGTGACTAAACACTAGATAGATAAGACCTTGAAACATTAGTACTATGAAATCTGCCAACAAATATTTCCATGGTCAAATACACTTGGGAAGTAATGCCTATTTTAAGCCTCACTTGTAGATTCACAAAGGACGCTAGCATTTTTTAAACTATGAGAGATCCTGAAGAGAAAAACTTGTTTATTCCAGAGTTTCTCAAACTTATTAGGCTATAGAAACTTTTGGTCCAAAAACACTTTTAAAAATCCCTTTCAACTAGAGTTTCTTCAAAAACAATTCGGAAAAGTTTATCAATTAATTAAATAACCAGTTGGTTCAGTGAGCTGAGATCAACAGTTTGATGCTTTACTGACTGAGCCACCCAGGCATCCCACTTATTTTATTTACTTTTTTTTAATTTTAATGTTTATTTTTGAGAGAGAGAGGAGGGGGGGGGGCTCAAAGAGGAAGAGAACACAGAATCCAAAGCAGGCTCCAGGCTTCGAGATGCCAGCACAGAGGCCAACGTGGGGGTCAAACACACGAACCCTGAGATCATGACCTGAGCCAAAGTAACACGCTTAGCTGACTGAGCCAGCCAGGTGCCCCTACTTTAAATTTAAGTCAATGTTATACTCATTTTTTTCCAGAATGGTTTCTCTTTAGTTGTATTTTAAGTCAAAGATAGGAGTTTGATAAAATTCTTGAGCTCTTTTAAGAATATAAGATGTTACACCGTGCCTCCAGGGCCTCCCAGCATTTCCCTGTACTATGACTTTTCCATGAGAAAGAAGCTAGTGCAGATTTAAGTTCTCTATATTGTCTTTACAAAGGAGACCTATTGTGAAACTCTTTACCGACTCCCGATCTTGCACTAGTCCCCAAGGGCTCCCAATATCACTATATTTGTCTCCTTGTGAGAAAATCCAATATATTTAGTATCTTGAACTCAAAAAAAGAAAACCACCCACAAACACATTTGAAAGACTGTGGCCAATTGGGCCCCTGGAGAAGACAGGAGTCCTAGAAAGCAGAACATACTTCATACTTCAGAACAGTCAGACAGAAGTCGTTTCTTTCTAGAGATGGTCTCTTTCCTAAAGCCTGAGCAGAAGCATTACTGGGCACAGAACCCAGGTTTATGGATTTGGCCACGGTATCATTTCTTAAGCCCTATTTCAGTGGATATGAAAAAAGTGGAGGAGGGAGTGGAATTCTTAGCTATCTTAGCAATCATCACAGGCCTCCTTTTAAAACTAGAGCTTTGATATTACTATATATTTCCTCTGGTGTTTCATTTTAAAAAAAAAACACCAACTAAGTCCCTGTGATATTGATATTTCTTATTTATAGAAGATGTAGCTTGAAGTTTGCCCAGCCTTGCAGCTGGGAAAGGGACCAGGCATTTTACTTTATCGGAGCAAATATTCATCAGAAAACGCAAGTGAAAGTTGAAGGTCTGCCATCAGCAAGATCTCAACACCACCTGCACACAGCTTTCACTGAAGGAGCGGGATGAGGCCGATCCCGCTCCTGCACACCCTCCACATGGCATAACTTTTGTGCCATTACCTTTGGCACAGCTGCTTGAAATAAAACCCTAGCTCTTCCAGGAAGAGTGAATGTGGACATATCTTGGCAGAACGGCACCATTTACAAGAGAGGTAAGGACGTACCTCTAGCTAGGAAAAGCTAGACGATGTTGCACCAGCAACCTGATTCTGCTCATTCACTCCCCAAAATGCAGTTCTCACCTCTGTGAGAGTGGTGGCTGTGAAATACTTGGGGGGAGTCACAGAAGTAGATATTGTGACCTCAGACAACTTCGCAGCATTTTGCTCTCAGCATAGTAAACACTGAAGCATGATGATTAAAAATGAAGCTTACAAAATCAAGCAGAATTTTGCCAAACAGATAAAGTCAAATTATTTT
Source organism: Suricata suricatta (assembly GCF_006229205.1). NCBI lineage: Eukaryota > Metazoa > Chordata > Mammalia > Carnivora > Herpestidae > Suricata > Suricata suricatta. Next base: position 146,045,216 of record NC_043702.1, read on the forward strand.
TTTCCTCACAATAGTTCATCTTGTGATTTCGCTAACAGAAGTGACATGCTAGTTCAAATCAGATATTTTGTATCATTAAAACATCCACAAGCAAATTTGTTTTACATAACAGTTCAATGACCATGCAGAGTACAAGCTCAGGGGAACAGAAACTGAAAATACGGTCTTAACAGCATGATTTAAACTAATTAAACAAGCATTAATACCTTCAAGCATCTGCACACTATTGCTTCAAGTCTTTGGTGGGAAAAGCTATAATTTACATGTTCTATCATTTTAATATTTTCTGTGTATTAGACATACACAGTAGCTGTGCTAGCTGATGCTATAAACAAAAGATACAGTGAAAACACATGCTATAATAATTAAAATGTTATGCTGACACTATCTTTCTTCTAGGATCTTGTAACATCTGTATTAACTGTGATAAGCATTGATTATCTGGAGTGATGTAAATATTTGGGGAGTTAATAACAATCAGGAGTTCAGTGCATGCTAAGACACCAAAGATAAATCACAGGAAATTCAGATCAAAGCGGGTTTGTGAATAAGCTTGTTTTTATAGTTAATGACTGACTATAAAGTGCATATACACATTTCTTTTCTCCAATGAAATGCACAAGGAAATGTCATAAAGAAACATCCCATCCTGTGTAGCATTTCTGTACATCTGTCGAATTTCCATATGTAGAGAGGAGGATGTCAACACACAGCACTACAAAGACCGAATTGATCCAATCCATCAAGTACTTAACATGCACTTTTAAAATCATTAAAAAGTTCTTTGAATTATTAAGACCTTTTTTCAAAAGAAAAAAAAGAAGCCCACAACTTATAAATCTTGCATTTCCTGAGAGGTTAATTTAAGGATGCTGGGGTCAGCAGTTATCCAGTTCTAGCAGATTCTGAAATTTCCCTTCATGTATGGCCTGATACTGAGCCTTTTTTTTTTTTAAGAAAAAAAAGTAGTTTCACCAGTTCGCTGTCTTACACTCATTATGAACCTTATTTTGGGGAGTGAACATGCTGAAGCCACTGAACAGACTCTTTTCAGTTTATCAAAATGGGTACAGAAATAACTGGTGGTCTGTGACCCACTCCTTACATGGATACAGATAGATGCACAGTCAACATTTCAGAATATAAAGTAACCCTGAACTAAATCTAAAAGGCCATTATGATTTTCTGCCCCCTTTCTCTTTAGCCTCACCTATGGACATTGAACTTTCAAAGCTATTCACTTTCTCCTACCCCCAACACTTCATGGTAGTCCTCTGTCTGAAACACACTCCCTTCCTTACCTGCTATTTAACTGCTCCTGGGTCCATCATAACATAACTCATATCTTCTAAAACTCTTTGATACATCCTGCTCTGGGTCAAGTGCATTTTCAAGGTACTCCCATAGCACCCTGTACTTATCCCTACAAAATATTTACCACATTGTACTGAAATGGCCATTTATCTTGTCCATCTCTCTACAAGTCTATGACTCTTTGCATCAGGGGCCAAGCTTTATCATCTTTATAGTCTCAGGGCATAGCATATAGCATCCACTCAATACATGACCAGTGAATAAGAAAGTCATTCATTCATTAATTTATATATATTATACATATATTCATTCATTATATTGTATATATAATACATTCATCATATATATACACACATATATATATGTATCCATTCATTATGTCATTCTCATGATATAATGTAATCCTGAGAAAGACCCTACCAGAGGTGTCCCACATTCAGAATAGAATGAAGACTTATTCTAAGCAAGTTTCAGGGATCTAGAGTGTCTCTGACTGGTCTCAACCATTTGAGAGGATCTAGATCCTTTGAGATCTAAGAACAAAGTGAGAAGAAGCTAAGAGAAAAAGTAACATCAGTCAAGCTTTGCAAACCAGAAGAGAGATAGTAGATAATCAATATGATCATCAATATTTTTCAAAATAACAGAAGCTAGAAAAATGCTTCCCAAACCTGGTTGATTTCCTCCTGAGTATTTATTTCAGAGGTGGATGAGAGGAACTGATTGGGGGAAGAGAAGGAAACATGTCCACAAGACATTCACTAAAAGATTTATCACAAATTTATTTTTTAAATTTTTTAGTGTTTAATTTTTTTTGAGAGAGAGGGACAGAGTGCAAGCAGGGGAGGGGCAGAGAGAGAGGGAAAGAGAGAATCTGAAGCAAGATCCAGGCTCCAGGCTCCGCGAGCTGTCAGCACCAAGCCCAATGCAGGACTCAAACTCATGAACTGTGAAATCATGAACTTAGTTGAGGTTGGACACTTAACCAACTGCACCATCCAGGTGTTCCCATAACAAATTTATTTATGATAGCCAGGAATTGGAAACACCCCAGGTGTTCCTCAACAGAGGGATGGCTAACCATTCTGTGATATATTCATAGAATGAGATACTACTCATCAGTTAAATGAAACAAACTACTGATACACTCAATACATGCATAAATCTCAAAAGCATGCTGAGTAAAAGAAGCCTTACAGAAGAATCAAATATTGTGTGATTCCCTTTCTATGAAGTTCTAAACAGGCAAAACTAATCTATAATGAAAAAAATCAGAACAGCAAATGCTTATTCTGGAATGAGTCATAAGGAGACTTACTTTCTCGAGTGATGGTAGCATTCTGCATCTTACACGGACATAATCTGTGTGACCTGTAGGATGCACAAGTGTATATATTTGTTGAAATGTATCAAATGGTACACTTAGGATTTGTGCCCTTCACTATATGTGATTTCTACCTCCAAAATAATAAATAAATGAGTTCTAGTTCATGATATACGTGCTGAGTGAAATGTGTAGGCATGAAGTATACAAACATTCTTAACTTACTTTGAAATGCATTAAAGATGAGATGATACATGAATAAAGTGATGAAAAGAACAGGTACACAATAAAACAAGTATAGCAAAATGTTCATTGTAGACTCTAAGTAATAGGTATATGGCTATTCACTGTAAAATTCTTTCAAATTTGCTACATTCAAAAAATGTACAATACAATATTGGAAGTGAAGTATATATTTTGAATCCCCTATCCCAGAGTTACTGGGGCAGAAGTATAAACTTGCCATTTATCTACACATTGTAAAGTGGGCCAAGTTGTTTTTTTTTATACAGCCATTAGCTGCATATTTAGAGTATTAATATTTAGGATACTGAGATTTGGCCCTATCTAATAATATTTTGAGAACCCACACCTCAACCTCAAATTTCCTCTTCCGTTTATCACAAACTGATGCCGGAAATTCCACCAATACAGATTCACTCCACAAGGGAAAAGTAAATAAGCCAGTAAATCAATAATTTACCCACAATGGCAAAATAATATAATAGAGCTTTCTCAACTGGAAGTTATATGAATATGCATTTTAAAGGCAGATATGGCAAAGCAAGAATGGAAAAATCAAAAAGAATAAGCGCATGTGAAAATGCCCACGACAACCTTGCCTCCTCTCAGCTGTCCCTCGAACGTCCCATCCGGCAAAATGACCAAACGCAGCAAATCTCTGTGATACTGAAGGAAAGCCATTTTCCCCCTCTGGGCCTCAATTACTTCAACTGTGAAACAAAGACTATCTTTCCTAGCTGTATGTAATCTATCATGGCTCCCAGACAGAGTTACCAAACCAAATAGAGGATGCTTGGCTAAATATGAATTTCAGATAAACAGTGGATTTTTTTAGTATAAGTATGTCCCTACTGTTGTATTTTACATACTTATACCAAAAAAATGAAGATTTACTTGATGTTCACATTTAACTGGGCATCTGGCTTTGTCATTGCTGTTTGTTTGCCTTTTGCTAAATTTGGCAACCCTCTTCCAAGGGAATGCAAACATTAGAGTTTTAGCTCAGAACCACTGTTATTTTGATTAAAACTGCGTTTGGCTGTGAAGCCAGAGACTCATTTGGAAAAGTATAATTATTATGCATGCAAAGGATTTCAGTACATGATGCAGAGGGCACGCTCAAGCCACAGGTGTTCAGATGAGGCATCCTGGTTTTCCTGAAGACCAATGCTTGATTCTATTCCTAAAAGGAATAGCGGATACGAATAGATACATGAAAAGATGCGCCCCAGGAACTGTGAATTGATGCAGGTGTCTCCATGTGTAACACTTAGCACAAGATTGGTGAGAATGAGGGAGAAATACTTGATTTGGATCAGTACATCAACTTGGTATAGAGCGGAGCCCAGCTCCAACCAAATGTCTTTATGCCAACTCAATGTAGAAGCAAAATACTTCTTGTCTGAAGTTACAGGGAGTTCAAACAGCCATTAAATGACCACCCCGGAATCTAGAAGAGGTCACTGGGGCTAACTGAACACTTCATTGTTTTATTTTAAATCCCATGTGAAATGGTCACAGATAAAAAATGAGGTTTTCCTAAAACGCTGACTGAATCTGTTTTGTGAGAAAGTGGGTGGGAAGCAGAAAGGCTGAAATCCCTTTGCCTGAGCATTCAGCTTCAGGGTGGGGAAGTTAACTATTTCATATTTAAAGGTTAGATTTAATTTCCTAAATCAGGTACCAAAGTTAGAGGTCACTAGGGTAGGAGTCAGACCCTGAATGTGTCTTGTTTATTCTTGTTCATCCTCATAAACATAGACTATTGTGAAGGAAGTTTGAAAAGACTTAAATAATAAAAAGTTGCTTCCTGATAAAAGCTGACCTTCGGAGTGTGCATTGGCAGCTTCTTCCAGGCTTCTTGTAATGTGCAACCCCTTTACATGGTGGGCAAGAGTTCTGAGTCAGGAATGTGTGACATGTTGCATGGGCTTTTGAAATCTTGACACCGACTGAGGTCATGCCTAAAGAAACAAAAGTATTTACCTAAATTCAATCTTGTCTTTACATACACATGGACACAAATTGTATTTCATATTTTCTGCAAACATTTTAAATTCATTTCCCTTTCTTTGTAACACAGTGTATTGTCTTATGTCAGTTTAATTTCTCAGCTTTTGTTCATTTCACCCATTTAGTCCTCTAAATATTAAGCCTTTAATTTTTTTTCAGGCTATGCATTAACTTCTCTTTCTATAACCCCTGAGCAGCTTTTTCTTTGCTTGTTGTAACAGTTTGTACTATACAGAGGCACCAGCATTAATTGTGTCTCCAGTCATTATCATGTCCTTGTGTTTTTCAGACTTGTGGCCTCTGAAATTTTTCAAAACAGCTCACGGCCTAAAAAGACATCTTCTTCACAATAGCATAAACTAATGCTCTGTAGACCCAACAATGGATGTTTACTGCACTTTACAAAACTACTTTAATTACCTTCAGATTACGGGTTTTATTCAAATAGATTCATTCTCAGCTAAGTGTGCCTGTGGACATTTACAAAAGTCTTTACAATGCAGTGTCCTATGAAGAATGATTACAATATTCTCTCCTGCTCATATAAAAAAAATAATAAAAGGAGATGGATTTGTAGAAAAAAAAACTTTAGGTATTAATGTAACAGGAAGGTTTTCACTGTATATAATATGAGTTGGTACCTTAAGACTTAATTTTGTCTCAGTGAGTCCTGGCCTTGTTCCCACACAGCAACTACATCGTCATAATCAGGTTAATGCATATCAGTTCACTGAGCCTAACCAAACCTCTAGTTTATGCTGACCCATTTATTTAGACATAATATAATGTATATGTATTTCTTTACCCTTGGTATCACCTGCAAAGATAAGATGTTTGAATATATCTATTTCCACATTACTTGAGTATATAGTCCACATTACTGCAAAACATAAGCAACTTTTTTCAAATGATTAATTTATAAATAAAAACAATTTCGCTAACGTGTACTGAACACTTAGTTTGTCAGACTCTATGCTAAGTGCTTCATTTGTATTATGTCATTTAGCCTTTATAGCATCTCCATGAAGGATCTCTAATATCCCCACTCTACAGATACAGAAATGGAGTCAAAAGGAAGTTAAATAAGTTATTCAAAGTCCAAAGCAAGTGTCACAGTCAAAATTCAAACACAAGACTCCACAACCCATTATGCACCTGACTATCTTTTAATTATACACATATCTGATTGAATGTATCCAATTATATTAATTATAACATACTCAATTTTTAGTTGGCTAATATATAATTTTATAACTGCAAATGAGGAAGACAAGGCTAAATGATGTCTAACATTCCTATGACTTTAATCATATTTTAATATGCTAGCTAAAAATTAATGTATGTGTTCCCAATTTACCTGAATCTCTATACATGTGTGAATATGTCTTTTCTAGTCACTAGTGACTGTACAATGAATTAAAATAAATTCCAACATAAGCTTAGCAGGTGTGAACATATGCTTGCCTTCAAAGCCATGTGGCGTAGCGTTTTTATGTAAGCAATAAAAATGACTAGGACACATGAAAACACGGCCCTTACAGGAAAACCATTACTAAACATTATCTTCCCGCACTAACATTTTTACCTTTTAATAGGTGACAAGTCAATTGAGATGGGAAACACTTCAGTTAAGTTGAAATGGTCAAATTGCTTTTGTCTCTAAATGTAATCCACATAATTCCTTTATAAAGGTCTTGTATAAGGCTTAAGGAATTTGAGACTCCCTTAAAATGTAAAAATATAAAGCTGCTCAAGTGTATTGGCAAATGAGTTTAACTCAGATATTTGGAATCACATTCAAAATTTCCTCTCTACATTCTCCTCCTTGATAGAACTTTGATTCTAACACTAGACCCCTCTCCATTGTTAAGAACTCCAGCTACCTTTCCTCTAAGCCTCTCTCTTCCTTCTGCACTTCTTTCCTAACCAGCTGTCCTGGGTTCTTTGACCGTCGCACTTCATTGGTAGAGTGAAGCAACAACACTGCTAATCTAAGATACTGCATCCTTTGGGGCAGAATTCTAGGCACCAAGGTTCTGAACAGGAGGGCATTTGGGATTAAGATCAAAAAGAGGTTCAAAAGCATGAACCTCTTACATTCATACTAGAACCAGTCTACAGATAATACTTGAGTCAATACATCCCTGCCTCCTGTAAAGTTATGGAAGAGGAAAAAAACAAAAAAGCAAAAACTAAAAAACATTTGCCTTCAATATCTGAAATAGAAATCAGAGTCAAGGGAATTTGTAGGAGGTACAAATAGTCCTTAGTCGGCCCTCTTTATAACGTAAGAAACCCACCAAAAGTAAAAGCAAAATTAACGAATCCCTTTGCAATGTCTGGCAGCCTTAAGGAAGGCACCAAGAGAACGAGATGTCTCCCTGGGTGTAGCTCACACTCCTACCGTGTATTTCTGAGACAGAGATCTTCAAACGGCAGTCCAGCTACTCCCCCGCGGAAGGCACTTTCATTGCAGAGTGATTAGTAAAAAGCTTTCAAGCATAAAGAATAAAATATGAATTTAATTGAGAAAAGAAATGACAAATCTCAACTATAAAAGAAGAGCTTTTCCATGTGTTTTGTAAAATAAATGATAATGAGTAACAAATTGCTTTGATATTTAGATTCCATAGGATACATTTAAAAGAATGATGTAGCCATTTATTTTAGTTTTAAGGTAATCCATTTCCAGACCCACACATTCCATATATACTCTTCTAAACTAATCTGCCTAAGAGCAAGTCACTGTGAGGGCGCCTCACCTCTTCTCCTCTCCCACCTGCCTCGCACAATTGCCCTTCACCCTCCTTACAAAAGAAAGGTATACTTCTTGTCCATTCTTTTTTAAAATTTTTCTTTGTTTTTTATTTATTTCTGAGAGTCAGAGAGAGACAGCTCAAGCAGAGGAGGGTCAGAGAGAGAGGGAGACACGGAATCTGAGGCAGCTCCAGGCTCTGAGCTAGCTGTCAGCACAGAGCCCAACACGGGGCTCGAACCCACGAACTGTGAGATCAGGACCTGAGCCGAAGTTGGACGCTTATCTGACTGAGCCACCCAGGTGCCTCACTCCTTGTCCTTTCTGATTCTTATTATGGTACATTGTCCTTAAAGTATGAATTCTTTGAAGTGGCAAAAGGACAACATGAAATATGTACGTCTTATAAGCCTCTGCTAATCGCGACATGAGTCTCCTTCTCAGCTGTATATTTTGCATGATTTTAAGGTGGCAAAAAGTTTCACATTGACCTTTGACAGCTCAACACTACATCTTGAGTAGAAGTAACACATGTCACAGTTAACTAGTAGTTCTATTTCCTTGGTCATGTATTCAAACTCATAAAAGAAACATTTTCATTACTTTTCCAAAAGAATATAGGGTAGCATAGAGTGATACTCATTTCTCCTCCTTGGGAATGTCTCCAGCTTGTTCTCAACCATTTCTCTGATCATGTATTTACTCTTCCAATACATTTATTTAATTTAAATTAACTCAACAGTAAGATATTGTGGATCTGAATGTTACAATGGTTCTTAAAATATAATCACTAGTGGAACTTTTTGTAAACACTGCACTTCCTAACCACCCAATAACTTACCTTCCTCTAATGTTACTTTGTACTGAATCTGGTCTCAACTAGCAAATGTGATATTTATTTATAAGATACATGAACTAACTGAAGGGGGAAAAACAACCTTGTCCATCATCTGAAGAGATACAATTTCAATAAAATTTTACTTTTGATGTTTAGTATTTACCAAAATTGGAGATGTATTTATATTACTGTTTTACTCAGGCATGCACTAATAACAGTATTATATTTCAACCCAAAAGATGTTTTTAAGAAAATTTTCAAAATTCAAGCTACTTATTATAAAGTTTATAAATTCATTCATTTAAAAATAATAAACACATTCATGTTAATATAAATTTCATGTTTTATGAAAAATAGCTACATTTTCCAAAAACAAGTCAGTAAAAGAGTGACACTATTTTACATTTTTGCAAGTATCTTTAGATTTTTTTAGAAGAAGATGGGCAAAGAGAGAAGGAGAGAGAGCAAGAATCCTGAGCAGGATCCACACTATCAGAGCAGAGACCAAAGTGGGGCTTGAAACCCCCAAACTGTGAGATCATGACCTGAGGGGAAATCAAGAGTTAGTTGCTTAATCGACTGAGCCACCAAGGCTCCCTTTTACAAGTGTCTTGAACATCTGGCTTGGAAGACAACCGCATTCTCGTATGTTCTTCTGCATTTAACCTATTTGATAATCCATTTGGTTAAAATATATGAAGGAAATCCAGTCTCTCAAAGATATGTCACTGGGAAAGGGAAGAGTGTTTTAATTAATCTTTTATCATTGTAGAAATTCTTTTTTGATGCTACACTAAAACTCAACAAGTGGTAGTTGCTTCAAGGTTAGCTGCACTGTGAATCTGAAAGCATACCAGGGAAGTTTTCATGTTCTGTTACATTAAAGTCCATTGACCTACTCTGTGTCTTGAATGGATGCTTTTCCTGTGCATGATTCTGAACATTCTATACCGATTATTCAGGAAATATGCATTCTCTGAGTTAAAGAGATTTCCCAAGTGTTGACACATTTCATTATGCAATAACAAAAATTCATGTTAGCTATCACCACTAGTCTCATCAGAAAAGTCTTGACATTTTAGGAAGCTGTCAAGTTCCCAGCAACAAATACAAATTTTCCAAACTGTAAGTTTTGCTTGAAAGCCTTACGTGTATCTCTGATACTATCAGTTGTTTTTCTTGCCACAATAGACTCACTTGGTTCATCTCTGAAAAAAGTAACATCCAAGTTTGAAGAACCACATGTCTGTCAATAGTTCTTTCAGGTGAAATGTGGTTCCATGAGGGGAAGAAAAAGTAACTAGTTCAGTTATCAACTGAAACAACTACAAAATGCTTTTCATTGAAATAACTATGTGTATTCCCATGTTGACGCACAGAATATCTAAAAGATGTATACTCAAGGGTCAAGATTTAATATAATTAAAGGATATTCTTAAGTGCAACTGGCATTTTTTTAAACCATAATTGTGTGGGAAAGAGACATAAAGTCACCAATAACTCATACAGTTGAGTGCCTATGGTGACCCATGCAAAAGTGCCAGTAGTTTTAGCCACCATTGCTTTTGCATACAGGCCAAACCAGTGGAAAAAGGCAAATAACTACTTCTTATCACTGTGAAAATATCATTGACCTGGCAGATAACCTGAAAGGGTCTTCAGAATTCCATGGTCCATCAGCCACATAGCAGGGCTTTTCTGATTCCATTTAGATATATTTAGAAGGAAACAACTTACTTCAAAATTTTGAACATTTGCAATTCACCAGAAATTGCTACTATTCTTAATTCATTAATGCAAAACAAAATTGTAGATATCAACTTAGGTTTTCAAAGCAGAGTACTTAGTTTTCAAAGATCTTTTAGGGAAAATATGAGTCAAAAGTTTTGAAACTTGTTCCTAAACCCAGCTAAGCAGAAGAAAAAAAAATGATAGGAAATGGAGAATGGAGCTACATTTACTATGCTCTTATTTGTATTTTATCTTAATGACAGTTTTCCAACAAAAAAGTTCATTAGAGGATCCAGAAATATTAAAGTATCTTAGTCTTCAACTCTCCATAAATTCCCACTTTCTTAAGTTTATTTTATTTTTATTAATAGTTTATTACCAAGTTGGTTTCCATATAACACCCAGTGTTCTTCCCCACAAGTGCCCCTCTCCATGACCCTCACCCACCTTCCCCTTCCCTCCTCCCTCTTCAGCCCTCAGTCTGTTCTCAGCATTCAAAAGTCTCTCATGACTTGCCTCACTCCCTTTCCCCAACTCTTATGAAAATTATATAAAGCAGTAATAGATCCTATATCCCTACTGCCTGCATATAACTCTTATATTTATACATTATTCACAATAAGCACCTACAATTTACTTAGATGAAATCCTGGTATACAGAACCATTCCAGAATATAGAAGTATTTTAAATAACACAAAGTATAAAGAAAATAATGCTACTATGAAAAATACACTATTGACACTTTATTTCTACCAGTCTTTTTTTCATGTAGACACATATTTTACATAGATATATACACAGACACAATTAGTGTCATTTTAAGACTGTTTAAATTTCCTTCCTTTCCTTGAACTTTATAGGCATTTTTCCATCTGTTTAAACATAGTTTGAGGGGCGCCTGGGTGGCTCAGTCGGTTGAGCCTCCGGCTTCGGCCTAGGTCAGATCTCACGTTCGTGGGTTCGAGCCCCACGTCGGGCTCTGTGCTGACAGCTAGCTCAGAGCCTAGAGCCTGCTTCAGATTCTGTGTCTCCTTCTCTCTCTGCCCCTCCCCCTCTCATGTTCTGTCTCTCTCTGTATCAAAAATAAATAAAACATTAAAAAAAATTTTTTTTAAATAAATAAACATAGTTTGAGAACATAATTATTAATGACTCAGTAATATTCCATTGTATATGCTCTGAAATTTATTATTTTCTCTCATCTCCAATTTTATTAATATTATATGTCAGACCATATAAATCTTTGCCTACATCTATGATTATGTCTCTAGGAAAGCACGTTACCAGGGGAATTAGTCAAAAGATCTGAACTATTTTCATGCCATGTTCCCACCAGGAAGATTATACCAACTTACATTCCCACCAGCACTACAAGGGCATATTTCTCCAAATGCCTGCTAACACCAAATATCACTTTTTCCCTCATATTTGCCATAAGTAGAAAAAGTTTATGATTAAATCTATGCTTCTCTATACTGAATATTTTTCCCTAATTTTCTTTCTGGTAAATATTTTCTACTGTCTCTTACCTAACCATATCTTTTACCCATTTTCTTTTCTTATTTCAGGGGCCTAGTGTTTTTGCTAATCCATTTTCAAGAAGTCTTTCTGTGTTTAATATACTAGCCCTTGGTCTCTCCAACACCAGTGACAACTGATTTCTTAGTTTTTTTATTGTTGTGTTTTGTTTTGTTTTGTTTTTTGAGAGAGAGACAGAAAGTGAGTACAAAGTAGGGGAGGGATAGAAAGAGGAGGAGAGACTTTCAAGCAGGCTCCAAGCCCAGTACAGAGTTGGATGTGGGCTTGGTCTTTCAACTGTGAGATCATGACCTGAGTCAAAATCAAGAGTTGGATGCTTGGGGCACTTGGGTGGTTCAGTCGGTTGAGCGTCCGGCCTTCTGCTCAGGTCATAATCTCACGGTTCGTGGGTTCGAGCCCCGCATCAGGCTCTGTGCTGGCAGCTAACTCAGAGCCTGGAGCCTGTTTCAGATTCTGTGTCTCCCTCTCTCTCTGACCCTCCCCTGCTCACACTGTCTCTCTGTATCTCTCAAAAATAAACTAAAACAAACAAACAAACAAAAAAAGAGTTGGATGATTAACTGTTTGAGCCACTCAGGTGTCCCTGATTTCCTAATTTTTTATTTGTCTTTTAAGTTTATATATTCAAGAATGATGTATTTTTATTTTTAAATAAAATAAAACCATTTTTACTCAGTATTTATGTTTATATTTTAATTTTTAAAAATATCTCCCCTAAAAATCACTCCTAAAGATGTAGGGAACTTATTTTGGTTACAGGTAAAAGGTGATATTGCAACTTTATGTAAGGCAAATTTTTAAACAATTCTCTCAGCATTGTTCATTGTTCATTGTTTCTCCACCAACTTATAACATCTCTTATGTTATATGCAAAATCAGAAGAATGTTTCTGGTAGTAGTTTATCATTATAAAGAATCAATATAGAATGTTACTAATTCTACTTCAGCATCTTTTGTGACAATTTTTTCACATGTTGATAATACACATAATAGACTCCCTGAAAATAAATAAAAACTCTCTTCGCTATAGATTATTGTTCTTATGCTCACGTAACTTTGAATTTTTGTTCATATCTACATACAAAACTAAAACCTGTAATATAAGTTGTCATTTTCCTTTTTTGTGTCCTCTTTGAAAAGTTTTATATCATAGTTATATAAGCTTTCCATAAAGTTCCAAGCAGAGTTCTTTGAAAAAAAATAAGTCACTAGCAAAAACATTAGTTCTACAACTTTGTTTATGCAAAACAGCAATAATATTTTAAATTTCTCTCAGTTTACTAGTCTATTCATGCCTTTTGCCCCTTGGTTACATTTTCATAATGTATAAGAATTTCTTCTACTATTTTCAAGTGAATTACCATGAAGTTCTCCACAATATTCAATTACAAATACTCTTTTACCTACCTGCTAGTCAATACTTTTTCTCATTTATACTTTTATTTAATATTTTTTCCCTTTTTGTTAATCAGAAGCCAGAATTTTCGCAATGGTTTTGCAAATAACCAACTCTTAAACTAAGTTGAGCTTCTGCTTTCCTGTTTCTGACTTGTTATTCTAGCTATGCTTCTGTTACGGCTTTCTCCTATTTTCCCAAGGTTTGCTTTATCATTTATGTTCTAATATTTTGTGTTGAATGTGTCTTACCATGTTTTCATTATTTATTTTTATTTTTAAATCATTTAATCTCTCAAATTTTCTCTGAGTATCACTTTGTGGCAAAAAATACATTGATCATAACAAATAACTTTTTTATGATTTCTAAATAGCCGTGTGGTTTTGACTTCCTCTTTTGCAAATAAGCATTTAGGAGAATATATGTAAAATATCCCATGGAATAGTCAACAATGATGACTATATTTTTCAAATTTTCTTTATTCCAATTTGTGTTTTGGCTACTTGATTTATCCAAAACTAAGAAAAGTAATATCTCCAACAATATTTTGTTTCTTACATTTCATTATTCTTATAGTTACACCTAAAAATTTATAGTGCTTGTGAATCTTACATTTTACCAAGAAGTACTAATCTTCTTTGTCCAATTCTATTCTATTTGTCTTGCATTTTAATAAATCCAAAGTTATCAATGACGTCTTTCTTTTTATAATGAGTTTTTTTTCATTTTCATCATTTCATTGACAGTTTTGGTGGAAATTATAAATAATATATTCTTGGATTTTTTTAACCTCATCTCAGAAATTTTGTCTTAATTTGAATTTTAACTCCGCTATTTTTGATTCCTATAACATTTACTTTTGCTTCTGTATGTATCATTACAACTTCTTTTCCGATCTTTCGCCACGTGAATGGTGCTTTGTTGGCTTCTCTCAGCCATGTCTCCCTCACGTAAGATTATGAGGAGCTCTCAGGACGGTTTCCTCCCACTCATCCCCCGCCTCCGCCAGTCCTCGGAGACTGCCACAAAATAACGGTTACACTTTGTATCGTTTCTTCTTTTAAAAGTTGTATTTGGATTAGCATTGAACTTTTTCCCAAATGTCATAAATTTATTCTAAATTCTATAGCTAAACGTTTTTGATATTCAATGTCATTTCTTTTACAGCACAAAGTCCCCATCCTTGAACTCTTAATTCTGCTTCATCCACCTGGTGACAGATACAAGCAATTCTTTTTTTCAAAATAGCAAAAAGAATGTAATTTGGAACACTTCAACATGAATTATGTGTCTGGGTATAACATTTTGAAATCAGAGTCTTTTTCCCTCAAAATTTTCCCATGTAAATTAATAGTAATTGCTTCTTAGATTTATGTCATTTCAGCTTACATAGTTTTCATGGAACACTGTGCTCTCAGGTAGCAGGGAAATCTATATGTACATAAATGTGCACGCACACACGCATACACACACAGTTTTTGCTATCTGCAGGTGTATGTTATACTGGCTGTAATTATTTTTTTTAATAAACAAAACTTTATTAGTGAAATAAATAATTTCCATATTTATTAACTACTTGTAATTACTGTTCTCAAAAATTTATTTGATAAATATTCTACCATAAACTGCTTTGTTCCTAATAAATTCCTATTCAAATGTCTCATGGCCTTAAGCTCCCCTAATAGATAATTCTATTCACTTTTTGCTCTCTGTAGAACTTACCACAATGCCATAATACTTAAGCTCCCCTAATAGATCATTCTATTCACTTTTTGCTCTCTGTAGAACTTACCACAATGCCATAATACTTTCACATATAAGTACTTAACAAAGACCTGTTAGTTAGTTGTTAATTTAAAATGAAATAGACATGATTAAGGAAAGCCCTTCTATAGAGCTTACTGTTTACATCTGTAGCTAAAACAAAAAAAAATTAAGTAATTTCAGAAATTTAGGGCTTTTGCTTAGCACTCCTCAACAACATCCTAAATAATCCTATAAGTAAAACCATTTATCACTTTGGATTTTACTTTTATCATAAAACAGCAAATTATTTATAGTATAGCCTATCAAAAATTTTAGTCAGAACAATTATTTTATCATATCTTATGGCACTGAAGTAGGTAAGAATCAAAGTATGAGCTCAAGAGATTTTCTTTTTTCCATGTATCTTTATCATAATATGTTTAGCAATTCCATAATTTAACCTGTGCAATTTGTGAGTTTTTCTTTTGCTCTTTTTGTTGTTGTTGTTGTTGTTTTCTTTTTTTGCAGAAAAATCACACTACATTTGGTTCCTAGTATGTCAAGGGTTTGGAAAATTTTCAATTCTGAAGATGAGCTCTTTTTTGTGGTTCAGACTGAATTTATGAGTTCTGAAGATCTGTTTAATCAGAAGCTCAGGCATGGTTTAACTAAGCTAAGGAAGCACACTTCCTTCAAAATAGAACACAGAAGGATATGTTCTAAATTCCACATAAGCCTGTACAATATACTGATGTGGGATGGTAAAAATTTTAAAGGAAAGGTTATGAGCAACTAGAAAAGCCCCCACTAGCCTAAAGCATGTAAGAAGTTCACTTAAGATTCAGAAGATTTAATTTCCCATCTTTTAAATGTATCCACACCAATTTTATTTAAAGGAGAGGATCTTCCTCCAGTAGGTCAACACTATGATCTATCAAAATAAACATAGTCATTTTTCCTTTTATTCACAAAATTCAAAATCTGGCAAAATAAATAAAAGATAAAATATGCAGTACTATTTCAATATACTCCCGCTCTCCTATAGAGTTGCCTTTATAAGCAAGTAATAAATACATTCAAGAGTCCATAAGTATTAAACTATGAAAAATTCTATTAATACTCAATTATCCAATCATCAAAAGCAGTTGAATTTTCATGATGCTATATAATACCTGTGCTATATATCATCCCCAATGTTCAACTGTTTCAAAGTTGGAATTACTCAGTTTCTGGTATTATTTCCAGGGAAAAAAAGGTTCAGAAAGCAATATAGAATTCTGAGGTGTAAATCATAAGATGAAGTTTCTATTCATGGAATACCTGTTGCAAAAAAAAATAAAATAAAAAGCAGATAATAACATATTCCCTTTTTCAGACATGTGAAAAAACAGATAGCTCAGAGATATATTTTTTTTGGTTTGAGTTGAAAGCCATTGTGCAAATAGAAAATAGAATACTAATTTCCATATCCTTGGGATTATTTTGTTGAATATAGGAATCACTAAATATCTGGCTCAATTAATTATTTTTCTTCCCATTTCTTTTCATGTTTCATTCTCTAAAAATTATGTAAAACAATGATTAGCAAAGGAAAACAAAAAAAGACTAGGAGGAAATTCACCAAGACATTAACAGATGGTGCTACCAGATAATAAGATTATGAGTCATTTAGTTGTATGTTTTTCTTGATTTCCCAAATTTGAAATAATAAATGCATCCTCCTTTACAGTCAAAATAAGTTGTTTTAAATTGTTTGTGTTGCATTCTTTCTGCTTCAGTGAGCACAATAGCAAACTGCCCCATGTAATAGAAGTACTGCTAGTTTAACTTTTCACCATCTCATCCTGTTGACATCCCATCCCCAACCTCCCAGGATCCTCAGACTGGCTTCTAGGGTCCTTGAACAAGCATTTGATCCATCTTACTGAGCACGTCATACAATGACAAGACCAAGGCTGCATAAAGATGGAAAATCTAAGAAATGCCATTGGTCAGGATGAGTGCGTGGAGCCTTAAGAACCACCAACAAAATTCAGTTCAAGGACTTTCCAGAAATATGTCCCTCCCCTGGGATGTCTGCAGAAGGCTTCCTTCCTATATAAATTTGCCAGAGTCCTCAACTTGCCCTTCAGGGCAGAAACATTAAATCAATATTCAATTACTTATGACTTTCAATTTTTAATTAACATGTGTTTCAACTGGATGGTTGAATGGTCCTTTGTACTTTGAGAAGTCATTATCGGGGGTGTTATTTTCAGCTCCTTTAAAGATATGTATTTAATTATTTATTAAGTGTATGGTTTACATTGTGTCAGGATTCCAGACACCCATTGGGAGAGATTATTAAGCAGATTAGAACCAGTATCTAAAATTTGCACACAACCACCTTAACTAAAGCTTAGTCAGGTAGGAATAAATATATTAAACCATATATAAGAAGAGTTGGCTAGAAATCATACACTACCTACAACACACACACACACACACAAACACACACACACACACACACACACACACACACACACACACACTATACCCTGAAACTGTTATCTTCATGTAGATCTGCAAAGCCACATCTTCAGAAAAGAAAAAAGTAGAATTTTAGGAGACTAAATTCTTCACTTTTTAGAAATAGTTGAACACTTTTAAGAAGGTAGACATCCTTAACATATCAAAAATGCAACTTTTAAATAACCTGACAAAATAACTGCACATAGAGAAAAAACATAAGTAACTACTTTCACCTCTAAACCTAAGAAGGAAAAGGAGTATTACCGGTACTGGCAAAACAACTACCATTTATAGAGCAGATTTCTCGGCCCCAAAAATCCTGCTAAGAACCTCTATAAGTATTAGCTTAGTTTGCTGTCACAAATCCCCAATAAAGTAGATGTCATTATCTCTTTTCTCAGGACAGAACTAAGTCTCAAAATATCATGTCCAAGATCACCCAGGAGGTGAGTGGTAGAGTCCAGGTGTGCTGTAACACAAAGTCAGTGTTGTTTCTAAGGTCTGACTACCTCTTTGGGCCAGTTAGGGATTTAGGATCACAAATATGAGGATTTGTAATTTAGGATTTCTTTCCTAATCTCATTGCAGCACACATCTTAAAAATATTCATGTATGTCCAACATTTATCATAACAAAATATGTTAAGTGATTGGCATAATTATGTCTATACAGACAAGGGTGGCAGATGGAGGGCTCCAGTTTCTCTTTATTTTTATATCACACAAAGACATCCACAAGAGGAACAAGGTCTCACCACTTCCACGCCGAAGGAATTCTTAATGTCTTAGCTCGTGTTAACGCTTTCTATCATTTGAAAATGGCTTTTGTAATTGCCAAAATGTCTGCATGCATTTGCTTCTAAATCACAGAAAGATTGTGAAGGAAGTTAAATAGAAAATTAAGAAAGAGGCAAAACACAACAGCCTTTATACTGTCGACCTTGATTCAGAACAAATGATGTAGCTGTAAGCCAGCATTATCCCAGCCTCACTTCCAGCACAGATTTTCTTTGTTTAATGCACTCTGCTCAGCTCTAACAAAGGGAAATGGGTAGAAGATAATTAGATCTTCTTTTTAAAAATAACCTAGCAATAGCATCTTTAAAACCACCTGCATCTTACAGCAAATGAAATAATACATAAATATAAATGTTTCATGTTGCTATCAAACATTGATAATAAGGGTTTTAATATTTATTGTTACCTTTGGCCAAAGCCTGAGCTCACTCTTTAGTAGGAGAGGCACAGAGAGGTAAGGATCGCCTTTGGGCACCACTGATTGGGATAGTGTCCGCATTAGAATATCCCTGTGGACAAGGGGGCTTGGGCACGGCACCCCTAATCTTCTTAACCTTCTCTTCTCTGCATTCATCTGTAATCAGCTTTCTCTCAAATTCTAATAGATTCTTCTTCTTTTTTAATATAAGGCTCTGTACTTCCTTACAATCAGGGATATTTAAATGATCCTACATCCTTCTGTAGTCCACAGAGGGGTTTTTCCTGGATGTGCCCTAGAGATTTTATTGCCCCAACATTAGTAACAACCCCAGGCAAAATGTTTTTCTGTGAACATCAAAGTATTTTGAGCAGTTACTCAAATACCTTATGAATGTGGAATTCAAGTTTTGTTATCCACACCTCTCTTCAGCTGCTGGTAATTGAAGCAAGGTGGGTCAGGGAAGTCTTACCAAATTCAACTGAATGCAGGATGCATGGTAAGACCTCACAGTTAGTTCCATGGTGTGTACTTTGCACCATTCTGAATGCTTTGCAAACATGCTTAGTCTTCACAGCACCCTTCTGAGGTAGGTACAAGTTACTATGCCCATTTTAGAGATGGTAAAACTGAGGCACAGAGTCATTATAGAACGTACTCAAAGGTCACATAGTTAGTAAATGGAGAAGCTGGGACTTGACCCCAGACAAACAGGCTCCAGAACCAGAGCTCAGGCAACGCGCTGTGCCACGTTGGCCCTGAGGTGAAACCAGAACAAGGCTCCGCATCTCACTTACACCTCAGGATAACCCATTGCCAGCTAACTACTACAACCCTTTATCTTTCACTTGTGCCAGAACAGCAGCACAGCACAGCAGCTTGCAGCTGGCTGCATCTCTCCCTGCAGACTCCTTCTGCCCTAAATGCAAGTCACCAAAGTGGACTCAGAATGGCTCCCTCGTGTTCATATCCAGGGCAGACGAATGGGACTCCCTGTCTCCCCTCTGCTTCCTCTCCAGGCCTCCCTGGTCATTCATGCTCTTTTCAAGAGTCTTTTCTATTAAAACTCTGCTTACAAGCAACAATTACCACCCAATGTCCTCTTCGTCCCGGGGAGAAAGGAGTCCTCCCTTCCCCATTCTTCTCTGCCAATCCCAGCTTCCTCCACTTTCTCTCTTCTGTAGGCTAGCTCAGACAGCTTTGAGTCTCCTATCATATCACCTTTTGTCTTATATTAGAAATATTCAGATTTACAACTTATTTCTCCTACTAAGTGGTAAGCAGGGAAGAAACATCTTTTTTCTTCTTTGTCTTCCCCACAGCACCTGCATGTTGTGACTTGGGTACCATGCCTTCTTTCCCACGCTCAATAACAAGCAAAAAAAAAAAAAAAAAAAGAAGAAGAAAGAAAGAAAAGGACTTGCATTCCAGCAACGAACCTGGAACTATATTTCCAAACATATTTTGCACTACAAAATTCAACTTTTTGAAATATTGCCTCAATTTATTTTCAAAAAATATTTTCCTTTAAAGTAATGCTTATTGTTCTTTGACACTGGTGGAATTGCAAAGGATGATGTAGTATCATGATATCTTCCATTATACCCTGATGGTGTTTGATTTACAGACACTATAACGGTAGAAAAAATATCTGTCACAGTGACATCGATCGGTGTTTTGACTGGCTGAGGTTAAGCCATAGAGAGGTACCGTCAAGAGGAGAAAATGTAGGGAAACTCCTCCTTGCTCCCAACCAAGAATGTGATAGCTTCTCGCCTGGAGCGCCATGTCCAGACAGAGATTTATAAATAAAAACAGAATGTAGCATTAATTGAAATCATGTTCCTTAAAGTCTCATCAGACATCCAACCAGCACCACGACTGATCAACTTAGTTAAGTATCGGGGGCTTTATTTCCCAACCGCCTCCCCCTAATGAATTAGAAAGCTCTTAACTCATTGACAGATCAAGTTATTCAAAACAACTGAAGCAACCGTATGTAGACAATCTCAGTTATTCAGAGGTTTCCAGTTTTGTGACTTGTTTTGTCTTCAAACGTCTTGTTTTACTATCCACTAGATACTAAAATCTTTTTCTTTGCACATTGATGAGACCAACAAGAAAAAAGAAGAAAATTCAATTTAGCCAAAAGTTATTATATCAAGAGGCTGTCAAGAGGTCGAAGAGACCTTAGAAATTATTTAGTACACCATCTAATTTTGAAAATGAAGAAAGTAAATGTTGGAATAAAAAAAAAAGACCTTCCCAAAAACATATCTCATTAGTGATAAAAATTAAGAATTCTAGAAACCAGCCTCCACAAACAGGATTTACTTTCAAACATAAAATGGGACTTACTAGAAGCTCTCCTTAACAACTACTGTTGAAAATTTTTAAAAATACAAAGTGAGGACTGAAGATCTTATTTTTCTATGTGACTCTGAAGTTACCTATGGACACAATAGTAGCAATAACATAACTTTTCTGGAGTCCCATAAACCGGTGGTTTTCCCTCTTCTTTCTCTATGTCTCTTTTGAGCCTAGAAATTATGTATGTGAAATAAAATGGCCTACAAATAATATTATCTTTTTAAGTATATTTTTTAAGGTTTTTTTTTATGTTTATTTATTCTTGAGACAGAAACAGAGCATGAGTGAGGGAGGGGCAGAGAGAGAGGGAGACACAGAATCTGAAGCAGGCTCCATGCTCCGAGCTGTCAGCACAGAACCTAACACGGGGCTTCAGCCCATGAGCCATGAGATCATGACCTGAGCCAAAGTCTGACGCTTAACCAACTGAGTCACCCAGGCGCCCCTATTTTTTAAGTTTTTAAATTTATTTTGACAGAGAGACAGAGAGCCTCCATGAGCAGGGGAGAGGCAGAGAGAGAGGGGGAGAGAGAATCCTAAGCAGGCTCTGCACTGACAGCACGGAGTCAGACATGAGGCTCAATCTCATGAACGATGAGATCATGACCTGAGCTGAAGTCAAGAGTAGGATGCTTAACCAACTGAACCACCAGGTGCCCCTAAATAGTATTTTCTTAATTTCTTACAGTCTCCCCCTTCATCTTGATATATCAATGGGAGGAATTTTAAAATGAACAAAGGAATGAAATAAAGGATCCAGAGACAGACCCACCCTAGTCCATGCAGAATGAACAACTCCAGAATTTTCTCCTCTCTGGCCAGGAAATGGATTCTGAATACATGAGTATTCATGCATTCATGGCCTTACCTTTGCAACCACTAGGACTGTCTAGCCATAGTTCTTTCCCAGAGGCTTCACCAGCCTATGACCACCTGTGGACAGACAGCACTTTGAGGTCCTTGACACAGACAAAACAATCCACTGAGCCACTGATTTTGTCATTTTTAAATGAACTGTATGGAATTTTTTAGACACACAGTAATAATTTTAATTTCCCATTCTCTTTTCCCTGTAAGCACTAAAATAAAGTTGTAGAATGTTTCAAGGGGATGTGTAGAGGAGCTAAATAAATCTGTGCTAAGAAATGATCATCCAAGTAAATAGGGTTTGCCTCATTTATCTCCCTTAATATGAAGATCTCTCTTTCAATCACATCTAAAGTTACTCGGAGGTTTTCTTAAGGATATATTGGATTACATGGTTTCCTTATTGGCCAGTCAACACTGCATAGGTTGAGTGAAGGACCTCACCTTCCCCTTTTCCCCCTCTCCCTTGGGATTTCATCAAAGAGGCCACCCTGAATTTCCGGGCTATGCCTCAGTAACTGGAATTTCATCTATCACTGATCACCATCAACATCTGTTATCCACCCTGCTCAGGATATCTTTCCTCCACTGGTGTTTGCACTCTGATAGACAAGTTTCTTATATACGAACATATGAATAGCATAAAATGTATTAACTAATTCTACAATCTCACTGTCTTTGATCCACATTTTAAAAGAATTTACTAATAGTACCATAACACTGCAATATATAGAGAGAGGTTTTTTTTGCTTTAGACAGGGATAGAAAAGCTATTTGCCTTTATCACTCAATTTTTTTTCATTTCTTGAAAGCAACCATTCTGTCTTACTGTAAGCATGCTAAAAGTTCAAATATGCTTAAAGTACTTGTATTTTTAGATTTCAGATTTCAGACAAATTTAAAACAGTTATTGCATTTCCACTTCTTTATTTTATAATTCTCCTTCTTTGAAAGAATGCACTTTTTGATATATTTTAAGGAATTTCAACTTTAAAAATGATTAAAAGTATTTCATCATAAAGACATACTACCTAATTCAAAGCTGGATTGTTTACCTTGAGTTTAATAGAAATAAGTTCCTTATGGATGTTTAATAATTCCCTTGTTTCTATTCATTAAAAAAACTTTTACATTTTAAGAAAAAAAGAGAAGGCCACTAAAATCTTTTATGTATGTTTTTTAAATGGAAACCTGAGACTTTTTCTCAACATTTTAATGTTTAAAATATTTTTAACTTGCAATGTAAACATTTTTTCCCAGAGTCAAGATGTTAACTAAAACATAATACTATTTAATTATCTATGGCACTAAAGTAAAGTTTCATTAAATTAATTCCTAGAGAGCTAAGAAATTTCTTTCCCATCCCCATCCAAGAACAGTGCCATTGGAAACATTTACAAACATAGCCTGCATATAAATATAACCTTTAAGATAATATGAGTAGTAAAAAGATAAAAGTTATATGAAGTATCCAGTTTTTCAATCAATATATTGAAGCTATAGGATGTTTACACACTGCTATTCACTTCAGGGAGACCCAGAAGAGAATCCATATCTATTGTACAGGGAAATAGACAAAACAACAGGAGTTTTACCTACGGGGCACCAATTAAAGAATAATGGGAAAACTTTTATGCAGCTAAAAATCTTCTGGGACTACTTGCTTTTAATGGACAGTAACAATTTTGGAACACAATCTTAATCGGTTTTGTGCAAAGGTCATTTGTCTTTTGAAAGTTGACTTGAGTTCTTTCAATCAGCAAATACTGCTTGAGCATCTTCTGTGTGCCAGGTGCAAGATATACAGAAAGAAAAATTACAGCCCCTGGCCTCGCTGAGCTTACAGTTAAAGGATGAAATGCCTATAGAAACCAATGGTGTGTGCATATCAGATGAGGGTTACAGTCTGGGCATGTTCAGTGTACAGTAGAAGTGTGGAGGAGGGGAATTCCACAGCTGCTGT
>NC_043702.1:146070150-146127151 GCF_006229205.1 Suricata suricatta
TTTAGGCTCTTTCCATGATTTGGCTATTGTTGACAGTGCTACTGTGAACATTGGGGTACCTGTGCCCCTATGCATCAGCACTCCTGTATCCCTTGGGTAAATCCCTAGCAGTGCTATTGCTGGGTCATAGGAGACTCTTAAGTATAGAGAACAAACTGAGGGTTGCTGGAGGGGAGGGGAGGTCAGGGTGGGGGTGATTGGCTAATTGGGTAATGGGTATTAGGAGGACACTTGTTGGGATAAGCACTGGGTGTTATATGTAAGTGATGAATCACTAAATTCTACTCCTGAAACCAATACTACACTGTGTGTTAACCAACTTGAACTGGAATTTTTTTTAAAAAAAGGAATATACTTTAATTCAAGTAAGAGGCCTAGAAAACAGGTCATATGGCATAAGAGTCTGTCAGAGCCTTGTCTGACAAATGATAAGTAGTTCTGCATGGTTGGAGTGCAGGGAAAAATATCTGAGGGGAAAAAAATCAAACCTGGAAGGCTGTTGGTGCCCCATCATATAAGATCTTTAGTGCCAATCTAAGCAAGTTGGACTCTATCCCATAGACAATGAGAGGCACTAAATGGCTTTATGAGAAGGAGAGATAGGATCAGATTTGTCTCTTTAGAAAGATCACTCAATGCTTGTGAGGGGCTTGCCCTAATCAGTTCATACCCAGGGAGAACGTAAACTCCATGATGGCAAGGGTCTCACTGTTTAATTTATCAGTGTAATGCCCAGACCAATACCTAGTACATGCTGTACTAAGTGCATATTTATGGGACATGAATGAATACAGGGATGAAGAAAGAAAACAGATGAATAAACTTCAGTGACAGAATTTATTTTGATTTTGATTTTGATTTAGGGATACAAACTTTAACTTCAGATAAATTAACAATTACTGATGGTATTTTTCAACTCAATATAGTCTACAATCATGTTTCCTTTTTCCTTATTTTTCATAAATCCCAATGTGAGGCCAGGAGAAGTTAAATATCATGAACCTAATTTTATAGAGAAGCAGGTTGACATACAAACAGGTTGATTTCACCAGATCACTATGAATATGAAGATAGGAATTTATTGCAAGTTTCTGTCTTTATCCAGTAGATACTAGACATTTTATGTATCTCAAAAAAAAAAAAATAATTAGTTATCCCGACTGCCCTGCCGTCCCTCTGTAAGGGTCCTGATGCTGTCACTGCAGGCCTCAGACAAGACGGCCTTTAAAGACTGCTGTATATTAGGGTGCCTGGGTGGCTCAGTCAGTTAAGAGTCCAACTTCAGCTCAGGTCATGATCTCACAGTCCGTGGGTTTGAGCCCCACATCGAGCTCTGTACTGACAGCTCAGAGCCTGGAGTCCGCTTCAGATTCTGTGTCTCCCTCTCTCTCTGCCCCTCCCTCTCATTCTGTCTCTCTCTCTCAAAATAAAATAAAGACATAATAATGAAATTTTAAAGACTGCTGTATAAAACACCAAATGACAAATTTAGTTCTGTATCTGAAGCAAGAAATTAGGGAAAATTACGGTCACAAAGATAGTGTTATATAAAGAATTTCAAGTCTTCGAATATGACCCATATAGACAAGAGTACAAAAAGAGCGTGAAATCACATCCCACTGAAAACAGAGTTTACGTGATGCTCACTGACTTTGCCCTGGAAGTTGTGGAAATCTTTAAGAGGAGCCTTGAGAGAATAGAGCAATAATTAAAAGTCTGGGTGGCAGATTAAAGGTTAAAAGAATTGATATAAAATTCCCCTAAAAAGAGATGTCGAGAGGGAAGCCATGTCATTGTTGAACCCTTGATCAAGATGCCTTCTGCTTCCACTAACAACAATGGATTTAAATTACAAACTAGAGTGATTCCAGCCAGATGGGAGAATTTTGGAATTAGTAAATCTTTGCCTAAGATTTTCATTCTCTGGAGATAGTTCATTACCAGAAAGCACTCCCAGACTTGGGCCACAAGTTTCTCCTGGATAGCCCTGGCAACAATCTCTGCCCTGCAATTGGGCTTGTTCTTCCCCATGCTGTAAATCATATGCTTTGCTACATTTTTCATACCAGATTGCAAAAGATCCTAGTATCTTAAAGCATACCCATTCCCAAATACATCTGCATTTTCATTTGATTCTATGCTAGAGCAATAAAGTTCTGCTTGTAATATTTCAGAAATCAACCAAATACTATGAGAATACTTGAATGGAACTTTAGGACCTTCCCGCAGTGTTTCTGAGCACATAGAGGCAGACACTAGGAACCAGGGGCACAAGGGATGGAGGAAGATGGGGCAGAGAGGACTTTGCAATTCCATTAATAGACCAGGTGATCCATTTCCTTGCTCCATTAAGTAAAGTAAATAGTAAAGTAAAAAATAGTAGGGTAAATAGTAAATTAATTAATAAAATCAGTAATAAATAAAATAAAAGGGATGCCTGGGTGGCTCAGTCGGTTGAGCATCCGACATCGGGCTCTGTGCTGCCAGTTCAGAGTCCAGAGCCTGATTCTGTGTCTCCCTCTCTCTCTTCCCCTTTCCCACTCTCAGTCTCTCTTTCAAAATAAAGACATAGTAATTTTTAAAAATAAAAGTAAAAAAATTAAAAATAAAGAAAAGAATTTATCAAGAGAAAAAGGCACATGTTGAGATAGTTCTGATGCAAAGCAGAGGATAGAGAGTATTTTAAAGAGGATAAAACTGCAGAACTTGAGAAGGGAGACTCATTCCCATGAAGATATACCAGCTTACCAAAAAAATCTGCTAAACACAGAATTATGTGTACAGGCAAAAATCACAAATGTATAATTTTTTAGATTTTTCTCTTTTTTTAGGTTTATTTTGAAAGAGAGATAGAGAGCAAGCAGGGGAAGGGGCAGAGAGGGAGGGAGCCAGAATCCCAAGCAGGCTCCATGTGTCAGCACAGAGCCTGATGCAGGGCTCGATCTCACAGACCATGAGATCATGACCTGAGCTGAACTTAAGAGTCAGACTTGTAATTGACTGAGCCACCCAGGTGCCCCCAAACAGAATTATTTTTAAAAATTAAACCACACTAAAACACTCACAATAATAAATTGAAATTAATACACTTTTTCTCTGATGATTCAGAAATAACATAAGAGTTTTACAGAGGATTGGGAGCTTCCTTATAATCATCAAATGTCAATAAATTATAGATGTATAATGTGTTGTTTAATATACTATTTTATCTAATAAATTGCTATCCATTTCACATATTATGTCTATGACACATATCCAAGCTGTAGGACACAGAAGACTAATGTTTTCTCATTTTTTTCATATATTTAATGACTTCAGATACATTTGACAGAACTGAACATAAAATTCAGAAAGTTTGGACATTAAAATAGATGGAAAATATAAAAAGAGGATTTTTTAATCTTTAAAAAATGGGGAGGTCAAAGAATAGACCATTGTCTTTATTTAGCTATATCGATAAAACCTTAAAAGCATAAAAATCTCTAGAATTATTCAGATTCCACCACTGCTCACATTCCACACACATTTTGGAGGATGATGATCTCTGTCATTCAGGCAGGGCGGTCAAGGTATCAGCTACTGTGCCAATTTGAAGGAATTATTTCCCTGCTTATAATCCCCTAACAGATCCCTTAGTCTTCAGGATAAAATCAAACTCACCCTCTTGAAATGTTATAAAGAAGTATTTAATCCCTCTTGCAAATTCTGTTCCCTATCCCAAATACCTAGAGTCTGAACCAATCTGAAAACTGTTATCCAGCCTTTATTGCCTTTCTGTTTATACTTTTTCAAAACTTTAAATCCCAGAAAACTACAGGGCAAGGAGGCAAGGTGAAGGGAGTGGCAATGTCAGATCCTGGGAGTGAACTTACCATAAATAAAAATACCATATAAGGAAGGCAAAAAGAAGGCCTCTGGTGAGCAATGTATGGTGCGGGCTGGAAAGTTTCTTGCATGCAAAGGTTCAAAATGTGGGAGAACAAACAGACAAAACAAATCCACACAGTAAAAGACAAAAACAAAAACCAGAAACAAGGAAAGCTCTAAAAACACATAAGATAAAATTGTAAAAGACATAACATATTAGTAATTTCCAAAGGTAAAGTTCTTTCATTAATACAGTATAATTTTCAGATTTAGTTCTTAAAAATGCAAAACTTAATCATATTTGGCCTCATATAAGTAAGGGACATAGGGACCCATGCAATGTGGGGGACCTGAGTTTGCTCAATGCTTGAAGCACGAGACCGAGGTGGGGCTCCTCATCACGACCTTGTAACAAGAACTGGTGTTAGAAAAAAATTGGCTAGATCTGGACCATCCCCACTTCATCCAAGGGCAGGACCTCAAATCACCATAACAAAACAGGGTTTGTACTGGTACTAGAGGGCTGGGGGAAGGCAATTGCATCATCCCTTGACACAGAAGGAGGTGAGCAAAAAGAAGGAAAATATGAAAGATCGCAAATGCAGGTAGTCATCTCAGGATGAAAACTAGACACAGACACCACTTTGGCAAATCAAATAAGGCTTTCTGATCAAGAAGATTTAGAAGGATAATCACTGAATGTTTTAGACAGAGTGGTAAGTACTAAGTTCCCCAAAAGACCTTATCAGAAGGTCATAGTTACAAATGTTAAGTCTAAAGGAGTAAGGATCCCATCAGACATTCTGGAGGCTTGGCTGTCCACTTCCAAGCTCAGCCTCATAGGTGAGGTTATAGTATATGAACTGACATTTGACCATTTTTTACCTACACTATCATGAAACAATACATAAGGCAAATGTAGATCTGCAAATAGGTAAGTTTAGATAAATGAGTCAGAGGAGCCCATCCAATCAGTGTTGATTCAATGTACATCATTCTAGTGTGTTATATGTACAATACTACTAGGCAAGGACCTCATTTTTATACTTAGTCTTTCTCAGCCAGAAGAGTCTGATCCAAGTGTTTTCCTGAATAATTAGAACAATGTTCAGATACACAAATGTCTCCAAATATGTTCAATAATATTTAATGTTATGAGAATTTCTGACAAAAGTAGAAAGACATTATGTATAATTACATATTACTATGTATTATATATATTTCCAATTTAGTATGAAAATATAGAATATTTGCATAGAAAAGTGAACTAAAAGAAGTGCAGTAGGATGTAGTAACATAACAAATGAATTATATTTTCCTCTTCGTTGTTTTTGGTATCTCCAAATTATTAGAGTAATAGCACATTAATACTATAAGCATATATTAATTTATATAATAAATTTAAATATTTATTCTTGCAGTAATGTGGAAAAGGATGCAGAGGGTCAGGGAGATCAATTAGGAGACTCTGCAGTTGTCAAGACAAGAGGGTGATAAGGGCCTGGGCAGAAAAGAAGGATTTGGATTTATTAAAATGTCTTATGGTATGTAGAAGTTGAATATGTTTTCTGGCTTGGGCAACTACATATATAGAAAGAGCATTAACTAGGAGAATATATGCAGTTGACAAGGAATGTCCCAGGAAAATGATAAATTTCATTTTGACATGTGTTTCAGATGTCTTGAGACATGCAAGTAGAGATGCTGAGCAAACATGGTAAAAAAGCAAAAGACACAAGATTGGAAAGCAGGGAGGGAAAGGAGGGAGATAAGAAGGGAGAGGGGAAGGGAAGGAAGGAGGTAGAAGAGAAAAGTGAAAAGACAGATATGGGTCACGAGCTTCGAACATATATTTGGGCCAGGATACAGTATATAAATAGTCATTGACACTGCGTAGATCAATATGGTCTCAACAAAATGTATGATTACATAGGCTTCTTTTCTTCTGGAATGGAGTTTCTCAACAATAGCACAATTGATATTTGGGGCAGGATAATTCTTTGTTTGGGAGAAATAATTAATTGTTTGTTTAGGATGTTTAACAACATCCCTGGCCTCTACCCACTAGATTCAGTAGCACCACCCCTCCAAATATGTTGTGATCACTAGCTACAGCCATAGCCAAATATCCTGGGGGGCGTGCAGAGAAGGGGAGTGCAAAATCACTTCCAGCTGAGAACTACTGTTCTGGTGTATTACAGCAAAGAGGCATGATGTCACTCAACAGGAACCTATGTATTCAGATAAAGATGCCTTCACATTAAGATTTTTTTATTGGCTAAATATGTGCCAGGTACTGTGTTAAGTTCTGGAGATTCAAAGTTAAATACGATAGTCCCTGGGTTCTCAAGGAGTCCATAATCCAGTGAAGCAAACAGATATGTAAAAAAATATTTGCAGTGCACTGGGGAAAGTGCTGGTCTCAACAAGCACAGAATACTCTAGCAGCAAAATAGAGAATGCTATTCTGACAGGAGAAAGAAAAGAGTCAAAGAGAAAGTGACATTTGAGTTTCCTCTTAAAAGAGAAGTATCCATTCAATAAGTGAAAATGATGGGGAAAAGACATTGCATGAGGAATGTATGCAATAGAATATATCCAAAGAACTAATAACAGCCCAGAATTTATGTTGAGACAGGTTTTGTTTTGCCCGTGGATGATTAATATCTATTTGAGCAACAACATCCGACTTGTAGAAAACTAGCACCCAAAGTGAAAAGCATATTTTGTACCAAAGGTAAACAAAGTGGTACTAACTGAACTGGGAAAAAGAACAGAAGTTGTCTTTAGAGCTACTTTAGTTCCCACACATTGCCCAAGGCACTTAAATTGACCTCATAGGGGGCCGTTAAAAAGGGCTTCCATCCAAGTCAATACCTCTGGAGCAGTGGGCTTTTCCCCTGTGTTACAAGGTAACCCCTCAGTGAAACTAATTAGATTTTTTTTCCAAAAAACATCCAGGCTATTGATTTGAGAATTGAAAATAGTATTGATGTATAGCTGTCAGTTATACCTGAATAAGAATTAACTATACAGAATTTTTTAACAGAAGGAAAATATGAAATACCTAACAATTTTGACTGCTATAAGATTTCAATTTTAAAAAATCATTTGTTGTAAATCCACTTACAAAATGTAGGCTTCCTAAATTAAAGAAATTATGCAATAATGTTGCCAAGTGGCTTAAAATTTTACCAGAATGTCTTGTTATATTGAAATACTGTTTGTTTATCCCTGAGACTATAATGTTCTTCACATAACACTTATTTGCAGGTTTATCATTATAATCTCTTAATGACATTGTTTGTTCTGCCTTTACTACATCTACACTTATGCATTTGACAAATATTTACAAAATACCAATGATGTACATGGCCATTTGCAAATATACAGATGCTTCTCAAAGGTACTGACATAAAAAGAACTAAGAATATATTAAGCCCTGTCCATGTGATAATCCCTGTGCTTGTGTTTCATGTGCCTGATCTCATTTAATTCCCAAAACCCGAGGTAAAAGGTATTACAATTATCTCTATTTTACAAATGAGCAACTAGGGAGTTTAAGTGACTTGCCCAAGCAACTACAGCTAGTTGGAAGGCTCTGAAATAGGCCTATCTGTATTCTTTCCTTCTCTTTCTAGATCCTAAAAAGTAGAGATGCCCACTTCAATAGTCCAGTCCCATTTCCTTTTCATCTTCCACAATTCCAAACTGGTCTCTGTTCCTCAGGACTAAAGCTACATCTTACATGCCTACAAGTTCTCACCATTCAACATGCCTTCCTTCCTCTTGCCAAAGGTTCTGACTCCTCCAATGGGTTGTTAGTGATCAAACTAGGAGGCTACCTGATTATGGTTAGCCCACAACCAATTTTACATTGTCTCTTTTATAATATTTGGCCATAAATGTCAGGAATCTCTTGATCTTAGACCTTGTCTACCTAAGACTCTCTCCCTGTCTCACACTTTTAAATATTATCTAATGCTATATAGTTCCAAAACTTCCATCTCCAATATAGACGTCCCTAAGTTCTAGACTTAAACTCTACCAGCCTACCTGAAGTCTCCAATTGGATATGGTGACTTCTAGGTTCATCAAATCTTATGTGGGCATAAAACTACACCATATTTCCTACACAGGTGTAGCCATATGACTGTGTTTTATTTAGTGGAATACAGGGAGAAGTAATGGATATGTAATTTCCAGTCCTGACCCAGTAAACCTCCCCATATCCACTGTTTAATGTTTGGGGTTGTTTTTCTTTTTCTCTTCCTTCTAGTGGAATGAAAGTGACCTCAGAGTGACAGGTAAAGTCACAGGTTGAAGGTGGCAGAGTTTCTGTCAGCCTGGATCTCAACCACTGTGTAGAAGAGAGCTGCCTTTCTAATCTATTTACCCATGTCTTATTCATGTAAAAAGCTAGTCTTTGGGCTAAAAAAAAAAATATATATATATGTATATATATATATATATATATATATATACATATATATATATTTATCAAATTGCTAGTTAGAAAGCCAGTTAGCCTTCCAAACTAACAAAGTTTTCTTATAAGAATCTCAAGCTTGACATGATTTCCACCCAAACTTGTCCTCATCAACCTTCTTTAATTTAGAAAATGGTACTGCCTTTCATTTAATCTCAGAGATCAGAAATCTGGGAGTTATTCTTGATTTTTTTCCTCTTCATTCTTCACATGCAATACATGTAAATTCTATCTCTAAAACCCTTCCAAAAAACCATCCATTCTTTTTATCTCTACTACCAACTTTCTAATCCAAACTACCATATTGTCCCTCAATTGTGACACTAGCTTTCTAATTTTTCCCTATCTTCTTCCATTCAGGACTGTGAGAGAAATATTTTAGAGATTGAAAACACCCAGTTGAGAGGGTCCAAGAAAATCTCATGAAGGATATTTGAATGATGAATAGAATAGGAAAATAAGAGGGGCATTGCAGGGAAGGTGAGCAGAATAAGGCAACATACACACAAAGGACAACAGGAAATTAAATGAAGCAGGACTGTCGAGTGTCTCTGAGGACCATAATGCATTCCTCCTCCCTATATAAAGGGCTTGACTGATGGAAGTGGCCAGCATTAAAAACGATGTCTTTAGGGGCGCCTGGGTGGCTCAGTCAGTTAAGCATCCAACTTTGGCTCAGGACATGATCTCACAGTTTGTGGGTTCAAGCCCTGCATCGGGCTCTGTGCTGACAGCTCAGAGCCTGGATCCTGCTTCGGATTCTGTGTCTCCCTCTCTCTCTGTCCCTTCCCTGCTCATGCTCTGTCTCTCAAAAATAAATAAATGTTAAAAAAAATTTTAATGTCTTTAAAAAAATTTATTTCTTTGAATAAATGTTTATATAAGAGTTATTCTGTCTTAAAATTATCCATGTTCAACTCCCAATAAATCTATAAGGATAACTTTGTTTAACTCAATTACTGTATAGCTAAGTTCCTATGCTGCTCTTGCTATTAGTAATATATTTGTTGATGAAAAAGATGTAATCATATCACCTTAATTAATGCTTGATTTGAAACAACAGTAAACTTATTGATGAAGTATATTTTAGCCTAAATAAATTTTTAAAAGGGTGCTTTCTAAGATGTTTTTAGTAAATTGTATTGTACATAATTGCATATAATATATAAATGGTTATTTTGGCTTTTTTTAATATTAAAAAATAAATAATACAAAGTAAAGAAGGTTCAAAACAACCAAAGAAGTTTCACTTATGGTTCAAGTTTTAAAGTTGATCATTTTAAATAAGAAAGAAATAATGTTTTTTATTTTTCCTCATCACTACAGTCAGTTCCCTATTATGCTAGTTTTCCAAAAGTGAAACACACTGCCCAAGGAAAATCACATTCTAATCACTTTAAGCTCTACCTTCCTACAAAGGCTATGGACAAACAAACAATAGAGAGGAACTTTTATAACTCTTTTATGCCCCAAACTCAAACAAAAATGCTGATTTTCTCTACTAAGTAGTCAATGTCTCTCTTCACTGACATGTTTTAAGTGGAGAGGGCAGTTTATAGACAGGCACATAATTGTCACTAGATTAAACATGGTGGGGTTAATGGGAGACTTATGCATATGTTACAGAGATACAGAACAAGTAAATATATGCTCCATATGTACATCCCTACATGCACATATCTTTTACAGATGTGAAGATATCTAGGAAATCAAGTATTTTCTAGGATATCAATAAGTCCACAAAGCTAGATAGCAAACACGTTCAGATAAACATGAGCAAGCAGCAACAGGCATGGTTTCCATCCTAGCTAAGAAATGACTCCTCTGAGTTTTTCTCATGAAGCAATCCATAAGCCGGGTAATAGTGCATGACCCCAGGGCTCCAAACAGTATTGTGGAGATTAGAAAAATAAGAGTATGGAATATATTTTAAGCCCCTGAAAAAAAGAATATGGAAATATATTATCATCAAATTGATTATTTGGCCAAGCAAAATTGAGACTACTTTCAGCAAGTTTTAAGAGGAAACTCCCAACTGAGTATTTCAAACCAAGGTATATTTTTCCTGAATTACATGGATGCCATTTCAACTCACCACTTTAATGGCTTTTGAGTGCTCTACTAGATTGTTAACAGTAAGAGTCCCACTTCTTAATTCACTGACTGGAGACCTAAGCAATACATTGTACATTTGCTAAAGCAGCTTTTGTGTGGGTGTACATAGGAATAGCAGAAGTCAGTTCCTCTGGTAATAGCACAGCCAATGGTAGGCTGATGCATGTGACTTTTTAAGTTTTTATTTAAATTCTAGTTTCATGTGACTTTTGAGGATATACCTTGTGAAGTTGGGAAAGGTGAACTTTTTTTTTTTGAGAGGAAGAGAGTGTGCAAGCACACAGGGGAGGGACAGTGAGAGGGAGAGAAAACATCTTAAGCGCAGACTCCATGCATGGAGTCAGAGGCGGAGCTCAATCTCATGACCTGACCTAAATTCAAGAGTTGGACACTTAAAAAAAAAAAAAAGAGTTGGACGCTTAACTGAGCTACCCAGGCACCCCAGGAAAGGTGAACTTAAATCTCAACAACTCTGCCAATTTTATTACTGAAAAGAGGAATACTGTGAACGTCTATCTTCAGTGATCAATATACTAATGGCCACTGGTAATTCAATCATACTAAATTTGCCAATGTGTTCAGGCTAAGAAAATTACTTGGTAACTTTCATAAATTTACTGACACGTCAGTTCCAAGTAAACTGTCTTCTTAGGGAATTCTAAGTGCCTACAGAATCCTTGGCCTTAATCTAGAATTCCAAGAGCTAAAGCTGACTTCATTAACATTTGAAATATCCTACCTTTTTTAATAAATGTTATATTTGGAGGACGATGGAAGTACATGTATTATTTGATCATATTGCAGCTGAGATTTTATTAAGATTTTGTTATGGTGAAGACAACACAAGAGAATCAGTTAACAATTTACTTGTTGATGGGACTTAGTTTCCCCATCAGTCAAATGTTTTCCAGCTCCTTACTTATTCATGTACTGCATCAGCTCCTGGATGGCCTCGTTTGCGCCCAAACCAGCCTGGACTCATTCAGCTATTTCTACGGAACACCTGCTAGCACCCTTGGCCCCCTCCTTGGTTCTTTCCCTCAATAAGCTTATTACTGACATGCTTTCATCTCTATCACCTATCATCACCTATCATCTTCCTCCTCTCTCAAGTTCCAGGTTTATATTCTCACCTGTGTACACAGATATCTCCAACTCTTAAGTCCAAATTCAAATGTCTCAAATCCAATTAACCACCTCCCTTCCTGGGTTTTCTATTTTTGTTGAGGTACCAACATTCTCCACATCTAGCAAAGGTGCAAGTTTTGCTGTTAACTTTGATCCTCCTCCCTTTATCTACTCACACTCTCTTCGGTTTACACTTACTTGCCCAATTCAATGGCTATCAAATACCATCTTAATGCCAAAGACTCAAAAGTGTATATGTCCAGTCTAACTTTTCATCCCCAACTTCACATTCACATATCCAACTCTCTACAGTACTCACATCTTCACCTAGATAACTCACAGTCAACTCAAATTCAACATATGCAGAAGTAAACTCCCAATCTCTATCCCCAAATCCTATTCCCCCTGTAGCCTTCCCAACTACCCCTGCTTCCCAGCTACTGAGGTCAAAATCCTTGGCATCATCTTTGCTCTTTATGCATCATCTTTGCTCTTTATCTTTCTCTTTCTCCCTCTCCTCACATTCAAAATTTGAGTAAGCCCTGACAACACTACTATCAAAATATATGCAAAACAAACAATTCTCACATAGATTTTTGTCTGTTTTGTTCAACAGCTCACTTTACCACTTTGTCCCTGTTTCTTCCTTCATGTGAAACAGTTCTCAATCATACCCATACTTGACTCCTGCTTCAAAACTAACTCAGATGGTACTTTGTCTACCAGGTGATCTTTCTAGCCCTTACCTGGGGGAGATAGCTCCCTCTTTTAATGTCTCTGATTTCATTGCCACTACTATAAGTAAAATCTTGCAAAGTGTTTCAAATTGGTGTGACAAATCTGTGTATATGACTTATTCTGCATGACGGGCAGTTCCTTCCAGGTAGGAGTCTATGCACTTTGCTATTTATAGATCCCTCACATTCCCTGTCACATAGTAGGTGAACAAAAATTAACTTGAATAAATGATGGATTTAAAGTATGGTTTAGAAAGATATATAGGACGATATAAAATGGTGGGGAAGAGTGATGCATACATTGCTTGGGGAAAGGTTGTGGAATTATTGTAGTGTCGGGAAAATCAGAAGGAAACGATGAAAGCAAGGAGCATGAGACATAGCAACAAAGGGGCCTTGCCACACAGAAAGGTAAGGTAGGGCCTCATTAGGTAGCTACTAAAATGTCACAATAGGTTTAAAAGGTTAGAGAAATAAATATTTTAAAATATATTATAGGGGGCACCTGGGTGGCTCCGTTGGTTAAGCTTCCAACTCCAGCTCAAGTCATGCTCTCATGGTTCATGGGTTTGACCCCACGTTGCACTCTGCACACTGGCCATGCAGAGCCTGCTTCAGATTCTGTCTCCCTCTCTCTCTCTGCCCCTCACTGCTCGCTCTCATTTGCTCTCTCTCTATTTCTCTCAAAAATAAATATATATTAAAAAATAATAAAAATAAATAAAATATATTATAGTTATTTAAGTTCATAAATTTATTTCAATGATCACATTCACTTACCAAAAATAGGTATGTGTTCTTCATTCACCTACATTGATTCCTCCCAATCTATGAGTTCTAGTGATTAGTGAAAGACACATGTTCTGTAAGAAGACAGGGAGCCATGCACACAGAAATTCTGATGTTCTTTTTAAATAATGGGTTTGTGAATTAAATATTGCTTAAATTACTCAAGTATAAACCACTTCCTCCATTCCCAGTCTTCTCATTTGATTGCCTGTATAACCATACCTGACACAAATATACAAGAAAAATATATTTCCGCCAACAAAACCAGCAGCTACAAATCATAGTTGCAGAACTTCTCAGTGTTACTTCAGAAGTTTACATTTGCTGTAGGTAGCATGTAACCTTTAGTTTCATGAACTGATTAGATCCCTCATCTCCCACATCATGCTTGAGACCTCCTTCAGAGCCGACCAATGCTACACATAAAATCTAGCATATTCCTGAGTAACACTTTAATCAGATCTGACTGCATCAAAAGCAATAAGATTTGTTTAAAAGCTATTATAAAAGACCGATTTCCCCACCAAAACAAGGCAAAGGCTAAAAACAATTAGAAAGAATCTATCTTTCCACCCTCCATGAGGAAAAAGAAACCCATCAATAGAATAATTTGTGCACATTCTGGTGCTGGAGACAAAAACCACAGATTTCTGCGTCTTCATCCTGTGTCCTTCCACAGAACTTTTCTAAAGTAGGCAATTTCAATATATTTGCCTAAATTTAACTCTTCTTCAAAACAGTTACTTTTCAAACAGCCAATGGTTTCATTGAATTAAATACTTTTTTACAAACTTATAGAGAATAAGAACTCAACAAAAATGGTGACTGGGTTTTCTATTCCGTTTTCACAAAGCCAAAGAGCTCGGTTCCACATCCAATCCATCACAACAGAAATTCAGGTCTCCGAGAAGGATCTTCCACAAACTGTCTGAGTGTATCTTGTCCATTTTTACTATTAGTCATTTTTTGCTTGCCTACTTTATGCTTCTCCAGCTTTCATATTTCTTTCTTTCAAATATTCAAGTTCCAAAACTTATTCAACTTATGTATTATCAATCTGTAGTTAAAATTGAGAGTTAATAAGTAACTTGCCAAAAATCCTTAATTACAGCAGTATTTTTGTGCATTTTTGTGTTTTTACACACACATCTACATATGTGTGCATAACACAGATACACTACCTATTAATAAATATTTAGGACTTTGTTATTTGGGAAAGAGCTCACATATTTATTTCAGAAGTAAAGTTTAATGCTGTCTTATATGCAAAACCAAAAGACATACAATGTGTTCTCTACAGACATCAATAGTTTCTTTTCATTTCTGAGAATTCTGTATTTCACTTTCTGATTATAGTTGTGAAGACTTTCACTTTTTCTAAAGACATAGAATAGCCTAACTTAAAAAGAAACTGAAACAAAAATAACCAAATTTTTAATCATTAACTAGTTTCATCATTTACATCTAGGGTTCCAAGTTACTTTGATTTTATACTATGCTTCCCAGAAGGTTTCTCCATTAATATTAACAGCTTTATGAATCTCATTACTCTGATTTATGCTTCTTCAATTTATTTAAGATTGTGTCAATATTAAATTATCTGTCCCTTGTGAGCAACTTCAATAATGTTTAGCTGCAAAATAATCTTAAACATTACCTAGTAGGCAAAAAATCCATGTTATTACTTATAATGCCATCCTCCCTAACAGAATTTACTAATAATTAATAAATATTATACTGAAGAATTCATACCTAATCTAAAATACAATAAAAATATCTATAAGCTGTACTATAACTCTGCCTTTAGTTACCCTCAAATGTACTTGTTCTTTTAAAAAAAAAAAGTGTGACAGGAGAGAAAACAAAGGTCAAAAGATGAATTGAAATTTCTGCCTAAATATCTAGGGGAATCTCTAAACAAAATTAAGTAAATATTGTACTACAATTTTTATTTTAGGAGACTTCTAGGAAGATGGAGAAGATATACTCCCCCCCCTATTTCTTTTAGTTCAACTGTAAGTCCTGGATATTATGTATAAAATAAATATAAAGCTGAAAGATGGAGAGAAGAGTCAGGCGAACCAGTGCATGAACACAGGACCTAAAGAACACAGTAGTGACTTTCCTAAATTATCTTTTCACCTTATCTGTCCCAAACTTGCCAAAGAAGCCAGCAACTTGGACATGCCAATGCAGAACCCCTGCCCCAAAAGAAGAAAGAAAATCCTGCTTCCTCCAGCCAAAAGGCCAAAGGAAGGTCAGTCTAGCAAGACAAAAATAAATAAATACATACATACATACATACATACATACATACATACATACATAAAAACAAAAAGGATTCTATTCCCATCAAACAGCAGTGGAAAAACTGTGGCCCCACCCATACTGACAACAGCAAAGGCCAAGTGGGGAGCCTAGAGCCCACTGCACAGACTGTACTAAGGTGCACCAATATGCCCTCAAGACTGGTGTCAGAATAGACCAAATAGGGAGCTGAAACATTCTACCCTACCTCAAAAATAAGCCCTCCACCCATGGAGTCTATGGAGACCTTACGGTTACATAGACTTCCACCTCTGCTTGTCAGTAATGAGGGACCTCCTCCTCTCCCCTAGGGCGATGTTAGAGGAAGTCCAGTGGAGAGTCAGAAGGAAGTCCAGTGGAGAGTCAGGACTTCTGTCATTGCCAGAAGTAAGGAGGTCAACCCCATCCATGCTATCAGTGGTGGCAGAGTGGAGAGTGGAGCAATAATAAGGAACTCCTACTCCTCCCAGCCAGGGACATATCAGGGAAGGCCTATCAGAACTTCCACTCCCAGGGCTCCCTGGCTCGCTCAATCAATGGAGTGTGCAACTCTTGATCTTAAGGTTCTAAGTCTGAGCCCCATATTGGGTATAGAGACTACTTAAAAATAAAAAAGTTTAAAAATTTTTAATCTAAAAAAGAAAAACAATTTCCACCCCCAACTAGCAATAATAAGGACTTCCTCGACATCTACTGTCAACAGAGACCAAGTGGAAAGCCAAATTTCCACCTTAACCTAACAATGCTGAGGCAATGCCTCTTTCCCCTGCCTGGCTGTAAGTTATCAAAGAAATTCAATTATAATAGAAAGGGGCACCTGGGTGGCTCAGTCAGTTGAAACAGAAAGTTTAAAGAAGATCCACAATCTTGGAACTTAATATCCAAAATGTCTAGGTTTTAATTAAAAAGAAGGAAGAAGCCTAAAACTGATTGAAAGAAAAAATATATATGCATATATTAGAAAAGAGAAAAAGTCTCAAATCAATAATGCAAGCTTCCATCTCAAGAAGCTAGAAAAAGAAGAGCAAAATAAACTCAAAGCAAACAGATGGAAGAATATAATAAAGAGCAAATATCAATGAAATTAAAAACAGAAAAACAATAGAGAAAATAATGAAACAAAGAGCTGGTTCTTCAAAAAGATTAATAAAATTGACAAACCTTTAGCAAAACTGACAAAAACAAAAAAGAGAACTTTATTAGGAATGAAACAGGTGAGAGGACACCAAAAGGATAAAAGAATACCACAAACAACTCTACACACATGAATTTAACAATTCGGAAAGAATAGACTCATCTGTCAAAAACACAAACTATGATAAATCATCCAATATAAAATAAATCATTTGAATGGTTCTGTAACTATTAGGGAAATTAAATTTATAATTTAAAAACTCCCCAAAATGTTATCTCTAAATACAAAAAGTTGCAATGAAGTATTCTACAAAATGTGTAACGAATTAACACCAATTTTACACAATCTTTTCAAATAATTTTATAAAGCTAGTATTGTCCTGATACTGAAACTAGACAAAAACAATATAGATGTTAAATTCCTTAAGAAAATATTAACAAACAAAATTCAGTGATACATAAAAAGAATTATTTACTGTGATCAAGTGGGATTTATTCCAGGGATGCAAGGCTGGTTCAATATCCAAAAATCAATTAACATAATCCACCATATTAACAGGCTAAGAAAAATCATATGATATCAATCAATGAAGAAATAACATTTCACACAATTCCATATTCACTCATGATGAAAATTCTCAGTAAAGTAAGATAATAGAACTTCCTTAACTGAATAAAGAGTTACCTACAAAAAAAGCTAAATTCAACATTATACTTAATGGTAAAGACTAAATGCTTCCCTCCCTAAAATTAGGAACAAAACAAGAATGTCCACACTCACTGCTCTTACTTAACACAGTGCTAAGAGTCCTGGCCACTAGCAAGATGGCAATAAAGAGAAATAGAAGGCAAATAGATCAGAAAGAAAGAAATGAAACCATCCCCATTTGAAGATAATATGATCACCTATGTAGAAAACCTCAAAAAACCTACAATAAAAATCCTAGAACTAAGAGAGTTTGGCAAGGTTTCCAAATACAAGATAAACATACAATGGTATTTTTATACACTAGCAGTGAATACATGGATATCAAGCTTGAAAATACAATACCATTGCCCTCACTCAAAAAAAAAAAAAAAAGAAATTAAATACTTCAATGTAAACCTCACAAAACATGTACAGAAGTTATATTTTTTAACTTTATTATAGAATAATTGGTAAATTATTTATATATATATTTAAAGTGTATAGCACAATGATCATTTGTTATACATATACATAGTAAAATGATTACCAAGAACAAAGTCTTGTATTCTAAATGCTATCAAACACTGATAAAAGAAATTTTTAAAGATCTATATAGATATAACATGTTATTGACTAGAAGGCTAAATATGGTAAAGATATCAATTCTCCCAAATTTGATATACAGGTTTAACAATCCCTATCAAAATCCACCAAAAAAATTTATTGATATAGACAATTTATTCTAAAATATATATGGAAAAGTAAAGGAACTGAATAGTCAAAACAATTTTACAAAGGAAAATTTTATTATATAGCTAAGTAATTAAGGGCTGTGTAATACTGGTAGAGAGATGAACACATAGACTAATAGAACAGATGTTCTATTATATATGAGCACATCATATATAATCATGATAATAATCTATAATAGACTTAGAGGAAATGCAAATAAAACCATAATGAGGTATCACTACACTTCTATGAGAATGGCTAAAATAAAAAGTAGTGACATCATCAAGTGGTAAATGTTGGTGGGAATATGACATAGCTTGGCCACTCTAGAAAATGGCAGTCCCTTAGAAAATGGCAGTCCCTTAGAAAATGGCAGTCCCTTAGAAAATGGCAGTCCCGTAGAAAACGGCAGTCCCGTAGAAAATGGCAGTCCCGTAGAAAATGGCAGTCTCTTAGAAAATAAGCATGAAACAA
Source organism: Suricata suricatta (assembly GCF_006229205.1). Taxonomy (NCBI): domain Eukaryota; kingdom Metazoa; phylum Chordata; class Mammalia; order Carnivora; family Herpestidae; genus Suricata; species Suricata suricatta. The sequence goes on from NC_043702.1 coordinate 146,088,611, forward strand.
CAATATGATCCGGGAATTGCATTCTTGGTCACTTATCACAGAGAAATGAAAACTTATGTTCACACAAAATACTACTAACAGTGACCAACCACAATTTGTCAACTTTATGATGGTGTCAAAGTTATATGCATTCAGTAGAAACCATACTTCAAATTCTGAATTTTAATCTTTTCCTGGGCTAATTACTGATCGGCAGTCTAATACTCTCTGGTGATGCTGGGCAAGGGCAGTGAGCCTCAGCTCCCAGTCATCCGTGCAATCACGTGGGTAAACAACCAATATGCTTACAACTATTCTGTACCTATACAACCATTCTGTTTTTCACTTTTAATACAGTATTCAATGAATTATAAGAGATAGTCACACTTCATTATAAGATAGCCTTTGAGTTAAATTATTTTGCCCAACTATAGGTTAATATAAGTGTTCTGAGCTCATTTAAAGTAGGCTATGCTAACTTAGGATGTTTAGCGGTTAGGTGTATTAACTGCATTTTTAACTTATAATATTTTCAACTTATAATAGGGTTATCAGGAAATAACCCCATTATAAGTTGAGGAGGATCTATACTGTTTACGGTCATTTGATTCATGATAGCAAAGGAGTAGGAAAAAAAAAAACCCAGATGTCCTACAATGGGTGAATGGTTTAATAACTGTGGTACAGTCAATGGAACACTACTTAGCAATAAAAGGGACTGAACTGTTGACACACTCAATAACCTGGCTGAGTCTCCAGGGATTATTCTAAGTAAAAAAAAAAAAAAAAAAAAAAAAAAGCCAATCCCAAAAGGCTACATACTGAATGGTTCCATTTATATAATATTCTTGGAATTATAGAATTATAAACATGGAGAACAGATTAGTGGTTGCCAGGGGTTAAGGAAGGAGGAATGAGAGGGAAATGAGTATGGCTATAAAAGGACATGAGAGAACGCTGTGGTGATGAAAATGTTGTGTATCTTGATTCTATCAATATCAGTATCTTGGTTGTGATATTATACTAGAGTTGCGCAAGATGTTCCAATTTGGGGAAATTGGGTAAAGGATAGACAGGCTCTCTTTACATCATCTCTTACAATGGGATATTAATTTACAAGTATCCCAAGATAAACATGAGTTTATTTTTTAAAATACATTTTAGATACACATGGTAAGTCAATGCCTCAATCACACTAACTGCACAGATTTTTAAACAGAACATTAATTCAAAATGAAACAGCATTTTAGGGGCACCTGGGTGGCTCAGTCAGTTAACCGTCCAGCTTTGGCTCAGGTCATGATCTCACAGTTCATGGGTTCCAGCCCTGCATCGGGCTCTGTGCTGACAGCTCAGAGCCTGGAGCCTGCTTCAGATTTTGTTTCTCCCTTTCTCTCTGACCCTCCCCTGCTCATGCTGTCTCTCTCTCTATAAAATAAAGACAGTAATGAAACAGCATTTTCTTTGAAGCAAAACCAAAAATTAAAATCTCAATAGTGCTACTAAGCAAAGTTCTTCAATGGGGCACTTGAGTGGCTCAGGTCATGATCTCATGGTTTGTGAGTTCGAGCCTCATGTCGGGCTCTGGGCTGACACCTCAGCGCCTGGAGCCTGCTTCAGATTCTGTGTCTCCCCGCCCCCCACTCTCTCTCTCTCTGCCCCTTCCCTGCTCATGCTCTGTCTCTCCCGCTCTCTCAAAAAAAATAAATAAATAAAACATTTTAAAAAATTTTTTAAAGTTCTTCTGTTGTTACATCTTTCTCTCTCCCTCCATTCCTCCTTCTGTTCCTTCTTCCTTCCAATCATTCCATAAAAAGAGTCACTATTCTTCATTTTGACTGAGTTAAATCCATGGTCACAATTTAAAACTGAGAAAGATAGTATCGTTTGAGAACAATGGATTTAAGACTTACAATTAGGGAAGAATGAAGAAAGGAAATAAGTAAATAAGCAAAAAGAGAAGAAAGGAAGGAGGAAAGCATTTGTACTTAGAAGCTGCTCTATGCCAAGTACCTTCACATCATTCTCTCATTCTGTGCTCATAATGTCCTTGTGAAGGAGATATTATGATATCGGTCATGCAGATTAGCAAATTGCCGCCCACAGAGTGAGTCAACTCCCTCTAAGAAGAAATTTAAGATAGCAAATATGAAACAAAAGAAGATGAAAAAAAATTCTACTGTACTGATATTTCTGAATATTGTAATGATATTTTTACATTTCTTTTATTTATTTTGAGAGAGAGAGTGTGTGTGCACAAGCAGGGGAGGGGCAGACAGAAAGACAGATCGTAAGAGGTTCTGGGCTGTCATTGCAGACAATGCAATGGGTCTCAAACTCACAAACTGTGAGATCATGACTGGAGCCAAGATCAAGAGTTGGACACTTAACTGACTGCACCACCCAGGCATCCCAAAAACATTTTTAAATTAAATTTTAAAAGGCAAGTATTTTAATAAACCCAAAAGAGATGAAAGTATGTCAGTAACTATGTTATACCTTGAGATCTTTAACATGTAAATGGAGAATAAATGACTAAACAAGCAGACATGTCATAATGTAACTGGCTTTCTTGATCTTCTGTTGTTAAATTCTGTACATTATTATCATCATTAGTCATAGTAATCATTTACTGACTATAATTGCTGTTTTTGAATATTCTTCCTTTCTCAGACATTTTATACTTTACATTTTCATGAACTCTAAATGTTTAGGACAAAGAGAACAGTCCAGGAAAAGTCTTATGTTCTCTTCCTTCTAACCAACCAAAGAAGTACAAGAATCATTGTGCAGTAAGTATGCAGAGGAAATAAATCTTAATCAGCTCTTGACCTGCTCCCTAGACCCTCTGTGAATGCTATCTCAGCAAACATATGTTCTGCTCTTTTATTTTATGTAGTAATAAACAACAGAAGTACATGTCAGTCAACAACGCACTTGAGGTGAGAAGAAAGTGTGTCTCAAATCCTTTTATCCACATGGAAATTGTAAAATAATCTGCATTAATCATTTGCTGTACTCCAAATGAAGTATGTGTCCAAAGAGACTACTTGAAGCCTTTATTGTCACTGAACATATGGTCTGTTTTCAATATCTCCCTGATTATTTTCAACACAAACATAAATAGAAGAGTAAGGGAAGTTTATTCTACCAGATTTTAAAACAGATGTCAATTATATTGAAGTGTTCCATAAGGGGCACTAACTTTGTTATTGACATTGTAATGGAGACAGCGAACTGTAATTAGCAATCAATTTTAGTGATATGTAGATGTGTAGTCAAATGAAGAGAACTCAAATTCCATTCATAAGGCACGTAACATCAGTACTAATCTGTACCTGTTTGAAGTGCCATGTGCTTGTAAAAGAATTAAATGTGAAATATAATCACAAATAACAGTCTTAGTAATGAGTTACCAAATCCATCATTTAAAATGAGTAAAGAGCTAAACTGGATGGTCAAGGGAAAGAGAATTTATATATATATATATGTATGTATATATATATATATATATGTGTGTGTGTATATATATATATATATATATATATATATGTTATCACTCTAATATCTTAGGTAATAAAAAGAAATCTTTGTTTCCAAGACACACATCATTGTTTCTGAATCTTGTCTCTTAAAAATAAGCAAATTTAATGAGAATAAAATTTATAAGTATACAAATCCCGAGAAAATGGCTAATGTGGTCGAATATACTTATTTTTGCAATTGGGGTGAGATAAGCATATATTTGGTGCTCTTCCTACATCGATGAATGCCTTCAACATTTATTTATCCAAGGAACAAGCTAGAAACTCGCCTTCTCACTGCCTCACAGTTGTACACATCGGACCATTTCGAAAGCCTTAGAGATTGCCCCTTTGATGTTCCTTCTCTCTGTGTTCTCTGTTCATTTCTGACTACCTGTCCCCATATAAAAACCCATGATTCCTTACCTAAGCTAGTTTGGGATTACTTTGGCATCTGCTTCAATTCACTGACCAATCTCTCTCTCTCTCTTGAATCACGGCTCTCATTGTGTTAACCTGCATTCTAGTTGTGCTTTTAAGAGCAATAGATGACAAAGGCAGCTCTATGGACAAGAGTCCTCCAAACTGTCGAAGGTTTCTACCAGGGATCCTTTTAGTCTCTCCATCTGAGGCAAAGTATGCCATTTCTTCATTCACTTCTTTGTAACAGCAATCAACTATACTATAGCAAGCAACAGGGAGACATGGCATCCAATATGGTACTGCCATTTTCTGTATGAACGTGGGTATATCATGTTACTATTTTGGACTCTGTTGTCCCAATTATTATTTAATAATAATAATAATCCCTTTCTGGTTTGTATTCAGTTTGTTAAAAGGACTGAATAGGATAACACAAAATTAACTTTTTTTTAATTAGAGGGGCAATACAATTATTTAATATACTTAAACTGAAGACTCTGAGCTTCAGGAGAAGCCCCATAAGATCTTAATTACACCTCATCATCAGAAGGAGTGGGGGGAGGCAGAAAGAATCAAAGGAAAAGAAAGATTTCATTTCCCATGAGAATAAAGACAAATCCTCATGGTCCAACTGTAACTACACTTCTGAACCACCTCTCCCCCCTCATTTCCATCTTCCAGTCAGATTTCTTCCTACAGCTCCTCAGAGATGCCTTGCCCCTTCCCCAGTCTTCTATTTCTTAGTAAAAGACAGTATTACCCAGTTGTTCAAGCCAAAGTCCCAGGAGACCTCTTTAAGTCTACTCCTTCTCTTGCTCTCTACATCTATTTAATCCAACAGCAAATCCTGCCTGCTCCATCTTCAAAATAGATCCTGGATCTTCCCAATTTCCTCTCTCTTTACTTTTTTTGTTTCAAACCACCACCATGGGTCCTCCTAATTGTCTTCCTGTTTTCACTATTGCTGCCCGACTCTGTTCACAGCAGTCAAATTAACTTTTGAAAGTATTATATCTGTAATGAAGGGACCAAAATATGCTCACTATAATTTATTTAGCTGTGCAAAGGGGAAATTCCTTTAAATCCAATAACTGAACTCAACTTAGCTCTTAAACCTCCATCTGTCTATAGAACCGATAGATTATTCCATCTTATCCTGATACTACAACTGACAGAGTGAATTTCCCATGAAATTCAAGTATCATTACCTTCATTGCTATCCACTTTGAAGCTTACTCACCTTTCTCTGGGGATGTTCACTGATTGCCCTGCACTTCTCCTGTCTCTTGCCCTAGGAGAGTTATAAAGTCCCTAGTGAGTTAGACGGCATATATGAGTATGTGACTGTGGTTTCCTACCATGTGCTATGTAAATAAGTTTGGGTAAATGAAATGAATGCTCACTAAAATTATTATCGAGTTCATTCACTTGAAACTGCTCACAAATTTGGAGAGCCCCATCCTCAGCTCCACCAGCCTCCCAAAGAATTAGGCATTTATTCAACTTAAGCCCACGAGTGCCAGTTATTTCAAGGTATTGTCCTAGGGCTGTGAGAGATAGGAATGATGCTGCTACCATCAGGGAAGATACTGGCTCAAAATCTGGCTAAAAACAAACCAAAAAAAAAAGGCTCCCCAACGATTCAATAATTTCACTTAAGTATTTGAATTTTATAACTTGAATGAAAGAAAAAATAGGATAAAAGAGGTAATATGTTGGACTGTTGACTATAAGCTATAAGATAAGCTATCAGAAATCCTTGGCAGAGAGGAGAGCAAAGCGAGCGCTGTTTCCCAGAGTGCATTTGAAGGACAGGGAGCAGGCAGGAGTCTGTGGCTCCATTTGCAATTCTGCCTAAAGACAACTCTGACCAATCACTGGTAAAATGAATGTTCACTACACAGAAAGGACACTGTTTAGAAGAGCCGTAGCTGGTAAAAGTGCTTTGTTAACATTAATTAGTGTTGTTGTTATGCATTTGTAATGAAAATATATCCTTACTGAGTAAATGTAATGCCTTGCCTTGCTAGCATCTGAAACTAATTCCAGATGGGGAAAAGGTCAGGATTCTGTTCTCTTAGAAGGAATGTGGACTACAATGGGTATATGATCTCAACCTTTTTTCCTTCCCAATATAGTAAAGGGGTTTAACAGATTTCTGTGAATAATGGTGACTGCATATAACAACATGTCATTATCAGAGTAACCACCAGGAGAAGCTAGGTCTGAATCTCCGTGGTGAGCTGGGTATGATCAGCCTACCCTGCTCTTTATACGGCCCCCCTTTCTCCACTTCTCCTCTCTCCCACCTAATAGAGAAGCATTGCTTATATTTAAGAGCAAGTGTTTTATTCATTGTTTATATTCAAGAGCAAGTGTTTTTATTCATTTTTTTTCATTTTCATGCATATAGAACAACAGGCACTCATTGAATGAAGATTTAAAAATGAGATGGTGAAATCTTGAGCCAAAATGAAATAGCAAAAAGTTTTCATCAATTATAAAGAGATCCCATACAGTAAATACTCCTTACTTTTTAGATAGACTTAATATTGGAAACTATTAGATGCTGTCTATGCTTCCATAAACAGTTAAATTCATAGCCAATTAAAGTTTGTAGAATAAACAGACTCCATTACAGTTCTGTCATAATAGGTGCACCATCTAGCTATGCTCTGAAAGCAAAGGCCCTGTGATCATTTGAAAACATTTGCAGAATGACTGGGCATAATATGGAGAGAAGCCAGTGAGTGGCCAAGCCTGAGAGGGAAAATGAGACTTTTGGTGAGCCTAAACCCAACGCCTTCACCTCATTAGTACCATGTATTAACCACCTAAGCCAACTTGTAGAACTTATTTCCTTCAGTTAGGATTGCGAGCTGTGGTGGTATCTTGAATTTTCCTACCTTAAAACCTCACAAAAATGTTAGCTCCGCTAATATTTCCATTGCAGCTGCAATTTCTTTCCTTTGATGTGAGTAATGCATTCACCATGCAGGCCACTAAGTATCAACAGGAAAGCCAGCAGGGACCCAACCTCTTGAGTTCCTGGGTTCCTGAACTATAACAAGAAAAAATTTTCTTTCCAAAAAGAAAAAAAAACAAAAAACTATTGCCCCACTCCATCCTAATTTGTTCTCTTTGGATTGCTCCCATTTGCAGAGCTTTTGATAGAAGCTGTTCCCTGCCAACTGCTAACTCTTTCTAGTAAGCCGGAAACTCTGAGCACACCTGCTATTTTTTAATGCTACTCTTCTTACTCAATTAGGACAGTAGATCCTACTTCTTTTAGCATGACAAGAGCATTTTGCATCATAATGCTGCAGCATTATAAATTTTCCCCAAATGTGTCATGAGTGCCCTACAGGGCATCTTGTACAGATTTGTTTTTGAATGACCCTCAAAAAAACAAAGTCCTGTGCAAAAGGATTAAGAATTCCTCAGGGAACTTCCTTCCTTTAACAGATTTTCCAGAAGGAATGTGCTTCAAGCTCTTGATTTGATTTCCTGCCCCAGTCAAAAGCACTGCAGTGTAAGACATGTTTTATCCCCATTTTTTACCTTATAAATGAAGTTTACCTATAATGAATGCCTATATTGGCTCAAAAGCAAAGTAACCAGTGACATTAGCTAGAATATTACATCCACACACATCCGCAAAGGAAGAATTTTCTTTTGGTACAAACTAAGTTGCAGAATTTGAATCTTAGAAATGCTGCGCCTTTTGACTCTTAGTCACAGGCTGCACGAAGTGGGTCAAAGGTATTGCAGCAGAGACAACTGGGGAGAATTCTAATGACGCAGGGATGGGATGTGAACAATTTGTCTTACTACTCCCCCCAACCAACAAGGGTGACCAATACTTTCCATGTGGACAGACATGCATGTTTTCTAAGATAATAACTGACCACAGCTAATAAATCTATATTGCTTCAAGGTTGGTACAAGATTGTATCCTTTATGATTTTCCTAAAGAAAACAATAACAGCCACTGTGGGTTGAATTGTGGCCCTAAAAAAATATATTCAACTCTTAAACCCCAGTACCTCTGAATGTGACCTTATTTAGATACAGGGTCTTCACAGATATAATCAACGTAAGGTCACACGAGATTAGGATGAACCCTAATCCAATGACTGGAGTTTTTATGAAGGAAAGACAGAGAAAAGAACACAAACGACTACCACCAACTCCCAGAAGCTATTACAGACACATGAGAGAGTTTCTCCCTCAGAGCCCTTACAGGGGGCATAGCCCTGCCCGCACCTTCCTTTCAAAGTTCTCACCTAGAGAACAATGAGAGAATAAAATTTTGTTTGTCATGATCTGCTGCAATCACCTAGAAAACTAATGCAAACTATTAAGAGATTTTTACAGGGGCGCCCGGGTGGCTTAGTCGGTTAAGCATCTGGCTTTGGCTCAGGGCATGATCTCACGGTTTGTGGGTTCGAGCCCCGCGTTGGACCCTGTACTGACAGTTCAGAGCCTGGAGCCTGCTTCAGATTCTGTGTCTCCCTCTCTCTCTGACCCTCCCCTGCTCGCACTGTCTCTGTCTCTCAAAAATAAATAAAAACCATTAAGAAAAGCTTTTTAATAAAAAAAAGATTTTTACACATAAGCAGGTAACATTTTGCAAAGATGTGCATTATCTCTCGGGGTCTCTGTAACACCTTAATTCACTAATTGATAAACTAATTCCTCTGTCTTCAGTCCATCATATCCATATTAGAAATAGTGCTCTTTGACATTCCTATATTCCTCTGATTTCACCAGTTTATTCTGATTTCACCAATTTTATGTGTGCGCGCATGTGAAGTGTGTGGTTATATGCAGTTTTATCATATATGTAAATTCATATAATTACTACCACAATCAAGATACAGAACTGCTGTGTCAGATTAAGGCTCCATTTCACACCCCTTTATAGCTACCACGACCCCCTTGTCTCCTCCCCTTCCCTAACCTCTGACAACCACTAATCTGTTCTCCATCTCTATAGTTTTGTCGTGTCAATACTGTTAAATAAACCAAATAATACAGCACGTAATCCTTTTTTATTCAGAAAAATCCCCTTGAGATCCAACCAAGTTATTGCATGTATCAGTAGTTTATTCCTTTTTATTGCTGAGTAGTATTGCATGGTGCGGTTGTGCTGCTTCAGTTGGTATAACCATTCACCTGCTGAGGACATTCCAGTTATTTTCAGTTTGGGACTATTATAAGTAAACCTGCTATGAATATTCCAGTGCAGATTTTTGCATAAACATTAAGTTCTTATTTCTCTGGGATAAATGCTCAACAGTGAAATTGCTGGGTTGTCTGAAAAATGCATGTTTAGATTTTTTTTTAAGCTCTCAAACTATGGGGTGCCTACTCAGCTCAGTCAGTAGAGCATGCAACCCTTGGTCTTGGGATCTCAAATGAAGCCCACATTGAGGGAAAGTTTACTTAAAAAAGAAAAAGATACCAAAATATTTTGCAGAGTAGATGTACCATTTGACATTCCAACCAGCAATGTATGAATGATCCAGTTTCTACAAGCATTTGGTACATTCACTACATTTTATTTTAGGCATTTTTATAGTTTTGTAATGATATATTACAGTGATTTTAACTTGCAATCCCATACTAACTAATGATGTTAAACACATTTTCATGTGCCATCCATATAGCCTCTTCAGTGGAATGTCTGTTCATATCTTTGTCTATTTTCTAATTGTATTGTAAAGTTTTTCACTGCTCAGTTCTAAGAGTTCTTTACATAGTCTAGATACAAGGCACTTATGATTTGCAAAAGTTTTTTCCCAATCTGTAGTCTATCTCTTAATCCTCATTATAGAGTCAGTCTTACAAAGTTTTTCATTCTGATGGGATCTAATTTCTCAATATTTCTTTTATTGATCATTCATTTAGTGTCAGTCTATAAACTCTGCCTCTAAAGTCTAGCTCTTGGTTCTAAAGACTTTCTTCTACATTTTTTCTGAAAGTTTGGCAGATTTGCATTTTCTACTTTACATGATGTATTTTGAGTTCATTCGAAGGGGCTCATTTAAGGTTCACTTATTTACTTATGGATGTCCAACTGTTCCAGTATTACTTGTTAAAGAGTTTATTGTCCTGCCATTGACTCACTTCTGTGCTCATGTCAAAAATCACTGAACATATATGTGGGATAAAAGTTTTTCAATAGAATTTTTAATGAGAAAATATTGAAATTTCCAATTCTATTATTTTTATTCTACAATAAAAAATTCCTTCATTTTTATTGTAAATGTACTATTAGAGACCTGGAGCTTTTTCTATCCTTGAGAATGCAATCAGATCCTATAATACATTAATAGGTTCAGAACAATAGTTACAGCTACAAACAATAAGTGAAGGGGTGCCTGGGTGGTTCAGTCAGCTAAGCCTCCGACTTCGGCTCAGGTCATGATCTCATGTTTGTGGGTTTGAGCCCCACATTGGGCTCTGTGCTGACAGCTCAGAGCCTGGAGCCTGCTTCCAATTCTGTGTCTCCCTCTCTCTCTGCCCCTCCCCCACTCATGCTCTGTCTCTCTCTGTCTCAAAATAAATAAAAACATCAAGGAAAAAAAAACAGTAAGTGAAGCCAAAAGCAGACCACTTGGCTAAAAAGCAACAACAGATAGCTTAGTATATTGGTGGGTTCACTTGATCTTAGCCAAAAGGCCGAGAAGTGATATTGGTGGGTTCACATATCTCAAATCAGGTACAATTGTTGGTCCGTAATTCTGTTTTTCCTCTTAAAAAGAATAGTTTCTTTTGGATACCAATGCAAACTCTCAGCACATCAAAACTATCACCCCAGTTCTCAGACTTAGAGCAGAGTTCACTGAACCCTGGACAAATATTTAATTACAAGCTACCATAAACCACACATGGTACTGGGTGCTGGGGAGAGAGCAATGAATAAAATGAAGTCCATGCCCTTGAGGAGTTTATACTCTAGGAGAGGATAACAACAAGAAGCTTGTAAGTTTTTAAACGTGTATTATAAGTCAAACACTGTGCAGGGTTACAAAGAAATATAAATCAGGAGAGAGTGATGAAGTTGAGAAGTTTGGTCTTTTAAACAGGGTGGCCTTTGAGGATATAAGATGTAACGAAGTGATGAGTTGCACCATGCGAATAGCTGGGGGGAGTTATTCCAGGCAGTGGGAACCAAAAGAGAGAAGGCCTCTGTGATAGGAATGTGCTCAAGTACAGTCAGGAATAGGAAACCAGCCCTTATGGTTTGAGGTGGGTTATCTAAGGCAAAGAAGAGACCACAAGGAAAACAGGGCCTTGTAGATGTCATAGGCTGAGGCTTAATACACAGTTTGTTTGTACATTTGATCAAGATAGCCAAAGAAAGACAGCATAATAAAACCCATCATTGTACTTGGTTTTATGAGGTTTGTCAATAACTTGCAACATGATTTGTGGGTCATCGTTCATTTACTTGATAAAATGTATTGTGGACCATATGAGCAATGGATTGTGATAAGGTCCCAGAATGCAAAAGAAAATAGAATACAGTCCCTATACTTGATAAGTTCACAGGATAATGGAGGTGAGGGGACATTCAAAGACAGTATAATGTCTATCTGTGATAACTAAATATTTGCAAACATAGTGCCAGAATGTTGTAAAAGCACTGAAGAAAAAGTCTTCGGGTGTGCAGAGCTGGCTAGGGGCATCATTAAGTGTTTGAAAGAATATTTGAATTGGATCTTAAGGAATGAGTAAGAGTTTGTTAGGAGAAGAAGACAAAAAATACTTTAAAGAGAGGAAGGGTAATGGCAAAGGCATGTAGCCTCATGGCTTATACCTATCTCCATTACATCAAAGAGAGTATTATTCATCTTCACTCTGGGAAACACATCTCTGATGACCAGGATTATCTGTGTGCTGAAATGGTTCAACAGAAAAGAATGCATACTAATTAAAAATTCTGACACCATTATGACTCTGAGGTACATTATCTCAAAATTTACTTAATGTACTCAAAATGTTCTAAAACTAGACATAAGCCTAACTATGTCTTAATATCACCCAATCTCTTTTTCATCATGCAAATTTGCCAAATGTTTTTCTTTTAGCCTTCCTCTGTGTGACCGCTGCCCTAGGAGTGGTATAAGAAACATCCCTTCATGGCTGAGCCCGACCACATTCCATGATCTTAAGGTATGAGTGTCCTACCTGACCACTCCAATTAAGTAAACTGCTTTTAAAATAATAATTATTATTATACTTATATTACTGTTATTATTTGTAACATGCCAAGAATCGTGCTAAGCTTTGAGCAAAAACAAGATAAGTTTCCCTCTCTGGACCTTTATTTTAAAAACTGACAATGATTCCGGGAAGACAGGTGGTAAAATTATGAAATAATTGGGAAACAATTATGGTCCCAAAGCAGAACTGGCCACAAATGTTGAAAGAGTAGTATATCTACTCCAAAAAGTGCCACATATATGCTCAAGATGCACTAAATAAAACTACTGTAAGATTTGTAGATTTGCTGTCTACATTTTCAGTATCTGCTTTGAAGTGCAAATATCTAGGAAAGAGTAGAATTTCTGAAGATACTACTAAATAAAAGCCTCAACTGAGTTTAGAAGAAAGGTTTAATTTTTAAGTGTCAAATTATTCTAGAAGAGGTGGGCCTGAACAGATTACCATCATGAGGATGTTGTATGTGTTACCCCAGGATAAGATAAGGTATCAGAAGAAAGAGATGGGCAGGTACCAGATACAAAATGTGCTTTTCTCACAATTTTGTATTATTTCCAGCTGTTTTTAAGAGAATGAATTCACTCTTTGGAGTAATAATGTTATTAAATAACAAAAGTTATTTGCATATGGAATATATATGCTGCTATTATCAACCAGAATTTAAAATATTTAATGACATCCATTCATAACTAGGGGGAAAACGGCAGAAAAACACATGTAGAGTAATCCTACCCAATGAAGAAAAACGAAAGGGGAAAGAAAATACACCTTAAGGTAGTAATTTACAAAATGTGTTTCTCACCCTGTTGTTTTTCAAAAATTTCTACAATAAACATTTTACTCCAGTAATAAGAGAAATAACAAAATTTGTTATTTAAATAGGAAAAACGAAGATTCTCACTGATATTAATCCCTATGCCTGCTTCCATAAATTCCTGAGGTGAGACAGCACACTTGGTCACCAGGGCTGCGCTGGAAGGTTAACATCACTGGGCTGCTTCACTCCAAGTCAGTGAGTTCCTGCCGGCTGTTCCCTCCCGTGCCAGGACGCCAGTCCTGCCCGGAGGGAGGACTCCCACTCTGCGTGGCCTTACTATCTTGCCTGGAATATGCACCATGGTCAAGACAGAAAGGGATTTTAAGACTCATGGTTTAAAATATGATGAAATCTAAGGGGAATGATGAAAGGTGGACTGAATGTTCCTGAACCCTCAAAACAAAGTGAAGCATGACAAATGAGTTTCTTTTTCACTTGAATCTATTATTACTCTTCTTGAGTATGACATAAACCAGAGGACAGGAGACTCTCTCAAGCAGAGGATAAAAAAAAATCTGGAGAGCTGATAAAATGTATAGTATTACAACCCTTTAAATATCCTACTTTTGGATATTTTACATATCTAGCAGAACAAAGTTATTTTACCTAACTTCTTTTAAGGCCACAGATAAGGGGCACCTGTGTGGGTCAGTCAGTTAAGCGTCTGACTCTTGGTTTTGGCTCAGGTCATGATCTCATGGCTTGTGAGTTCAAGCTTCACAGGGAGTCTGCACTGGCAGTGCGGAACCTCCGTGGGATTCCCTCTCTGCCCCGACCCCACTGACATGCACACTTTCTGTCTCTCTCTCTCTCTCTCTGTGTCTCTCAAAATAAATATATAAACTTAAAAAAAAGATAAAGATGAAATGTCAGGTAGTATTTGATGTACATGTCGAAAGAACAAGCTAAAATTATTCTGAATGGTCTTAATCATTTTTATTACCTACTTATCCCCATAAATACATAAATACATACACAGATATATACACACACTACCTATACATACATGGATATACATACACAAATATTTACACGCATACATATATACACACATATATACACATGTGAACTTAACATATCCACCTTACCAATCTTCTGTGTTCTTATTTTTTTAGTATGACCGAAGAACACCAGCATCTGTCTAGCAAATAACTTCAGAATCTACCCCACCTCCCATGAACACAGATAGTCAAGAACGATCTACATTAAAGGCACAGATACAGCCCCATCCCATTGTTCTCCATTGGGTCCAACCTGACCTAGTCACCACCTAAGCCTGTGCTTCACTTTGTTCTAGTTCACTCTGTAACATAGGCAGAGTATTCAAAACAGACACATGGCGTTGTGGCAATATTGATAAGGTCTTGTAACAAGAAACCACAGTAACCTCAAATGAGGAGTGCTATGAAACTTATATTCTCAACATTACTTAGCTTCTACTGTGGTCAAGACCTGAACAATAATTCTCAGTGTTCTGAGTACCCACATAAACAGTGTGGTGGCCTGGCCATGATTATCATCTGCTCTAATAATTATTGGTATATGCCATTAGAATCTTCTTCAGGCAAGAGGCCAACATAAATGTAGCAAAGACAGGTATGAAAAACAATGAGGACAGAAGAAAATGCATCCACCCCAGCCAGGGCAGAAGGAAATTTATAATGACTCCACAGAGAATACTTCACTGAGAAACCAAAAGGTCCCAGAAAAAATGATCAATGTACCCACTTCTAAAGAGAACATTTTGCAAAATTTCACGTAAATTTAAGGTAACTGAAACTTTTTGTTGGATTTACAGTAATTATACTGCATCATAATTCTATTGTTTTATACTTCATTTTAAATTATACAATGTTGCAGCACCTTCATTTTTAAAATTAAGAAAGATAACACTAATGTGAATCACATGTGTCCTTTGAATTTTCAAACACATGCATGCTTTTCCACTTGACATTAGATTTTCTTTCAGTTATAGGAATCTGAAATCACTAAAGAGCAAGGAATAATGAATACAGTTTCCCCAACTGCTCCAACCTCGTGTTACCAAATCACCCATTCTATATCCACTTATTTCTTAGTTGGGTCAACTTTAGTCTAATTATTTGAGATTTGTGATTGCTAGGAATGAGAGACATGGCATGAATTAAGAGGTCATGAAATGAGTTTTGAAAGAATCCATAAATGAGTCTAATTTCCTAGTGCTTAAACAAAAGAGAAAGAGAACCCTAACATGACCTACCATCTTTAAAAAGACTTCTTTTCATTTCTGTTTTTTTAAGCTTATTTATTTATTTTGAAAAAGGTAGGGGGAGAGAGAATGAGAGGGAATGAGTGAAGAGGGGCAGAGAGAGAAGGAAAGAGAGAGTCCCAAGCAAGTTCTACACTCCATGCGGAACCACGGGGCTTAATCCTGCGATCGTGAGATCATAACCTGAGCTGAAATCAGGAGTCAGTAACTCAAGTGACGGAGCCACTCGGGCACCCCATTGGGTTCTCTTTAAATTACAAACTCCTATCTTCGAAATGTAGAACATTTTCAGGTCTTCTACTTGCCTCTTATTTTGTAAGAACTGTTAAGTTTATCAGCTTCTTTCTTAAGCCCAGATATGAGAAAAGAGTTACTTTGGCATTTGTTTGGTTGTTGGTTTTAATTTTTATTTCTTTTTTTTTTACATTCTAGTGTCTATTGGGAAACGACACCATGATAAAAAGGACAAACAGGAACCCCACTCCTGACCACAATAAAAAAAAATCTTGATTTCAAACATCACACAATTGGCTGACCCGTTTTTTTTTTCCCCTATGGGCCAACAGCTGCATGACTCACTGCTGTGTGTTTTGCCTGCCTTCACACTGAGTGGCTCCATGTAAATAGGAAGTGATGAGGAAAATCAATTTTGGGCAAACACATTTTTTCAAGGCTGTAACAGGAAGAGATAGGAAGCCCCGGAAGATACTTGATAGATATTCAACTCTGTAGAAAAGAGGAAGTAGCATGTTGAAGCACGCGGCTAGTTATTTTGAGTTGTTGAACGGAAACGGGATACAACAGAGAAAGGACACAGATAGGATGCATTTTGTTGCATAGCAACACAGAGGATGGCAGCCACTGTACATAACGGAGACCATCTGTCTGTATGAAAGACTGAGGAGAAACGGTTGTTTACAACAAAGAAAAAAAAACGAGATGAATAAAATAAGTCTGCAAAGAATGTATGAGATCGCATATCCCTTTTTAAAAGCATGTTTTGTAATAATATAAGAATACTCTTAAGATTTAAATGTTATTTCAAAGAGTTTATTTTAATACATGAAATGTGATGCCTTATAGTACTGCCCTGACTCTGTACCACACTCCTTTCTTTGGATTAGGCACTTGCTGCACAACTTTCCAGAAGGGCTTGGAGGGGGTTCGGCTGGTGGAGTGTGTAGTATTTATAACTTTGGATGACACAAAAGCCAATAAAAATTAATGATCAGTGGAATCTCCCAGATAGTTATACCAGTAAGACCATACCTAGAAATTATTAGAAGTGAGACTCTGCTGTATTTCAGATGGGAAAAGGGGGTATCTGATAAGAAGGTACCAAGGTATATCAAGGAGACAGAAAAAGGTATGATTGGGTCTCCAAGGAACAAGCATACACACTAACTGCCTGCAAGTTCACCCAGCCTGAACCATGCAGGGATCTCAGTCATTGGTAATCTCATCACCAATGTCCCTCAAAGGTCCCTCAGGTGGAAAGCAGAGGTGGGGCTGGGTGGACAGGCTAGAACTGGCCAGCTTCCTGGCACAGCACCCCAGCCCACATTGGGACCTTCTGAACTCTATGCAGTTAAAACTGAATTTCAGTAAATGAAAGTTCAAAAAAAATTAGTGGCCAATTAGCTTAAAGACAAATTAATGGAGTGAGGGTGAGATGAGGAGGGGAGTGAGAATGCTCAGCTCCATTGAAGATAAATGTCCTCTCTCCTGTCCCGTGAGTTCCCCCAGAGGACTTCCTAGAAAATAACCCCTGTCACAGACCCCTGGCTGAACAGAGAGACATGGAGGCACAATAGTATTTTTTTCCTTAGGAAGCCCATAGTGTAAGTAGGAAAATGTGCAAAGTGGATAAAGTCTTCCTTTTGGGACAGGAAGTGCTCTCCAGAAATAATATCCAATTTCCTGCTGCCAAAGACTATCAGCCCTTGGCTGATTCTACTTCTATAGAAATGTACTAGCCTGCTTCCTTCCCTCTACCACCGATATGCCCCAAACTTGCCTCTTTCTCCACCCTACGGAACTATCGAACAACACTTGTCCAGAGACTGTGCCTCTATTCTCTCCTTACACTGGTCGGCAGCCATATCCTTGCTTCTCCTTCATGCAGGGGCACAACTAAGGGGACAAAGGATCTATGTTCACCCAACAGCGGCACCACAGCCATTGTATTAGGGGAAACCATCATCCCCTTATGGAAACCTTCACTTTTGGTGGTACCCAAAAGAGAACCCAACCCCCAGCAATATTCTACTATGGAGGAGGTATTTATACAATATCCTATGAGACAAAAAAAAAAAAAAAAGTCAAGGAGAATACCAAAGAATTAAAAAGAACATGAGCTAACACTGACCTGGAACAGGATGAGAAGCAGAAGTAAATATTAGTCTATTCCTAGTCTATTCCCCACTTTTGCTTTACATTATAAGTAAATAATACAGTTAGGAGCATGGACTATAGTATCAGAGTACTAGGTTCAATTTCAGATTCCCCTCTCTACCAGCCTGATGGCCTTTGGGTTTTCTCATCTGTAAAATGGAAATAACTACACCAAATACCTCATGAGGTGGTGAGGATTCAGGAAGACAACTCACATGAAGCATGTACATACCAAGCATATACATACATAGCAAGCACTCACTAAATATTAGCAATGACCATTTTGGGAAACCAATTTTGGCAGATAAAGTTTTTTAAACTGAAAAACTTTTAATTCATATAACTAAATCTAAGACAATTCATCAAATATATAGATCTCTGCAAAAGTAAAAAATGTGGAAAATAGTTTTCCTTGCTGAAATATCAGGAAATCAGAACCACATGATTTGTGACTTTCTTAAAGTATATATGTAGGGCGCCTGGGTGGCTCAGTCGGCTTCAGCTCAGGTCATGATCTTGCGATTCATGGGTTCAGACCCCGTTTGGGCTCTGTGCCGACAGCTAGCTCAGAGCCTGGAGCCTGCTTCTGATTCTGTGTCTCCCTCTCTCTCTGACCCTTCCCTGGTAGAGCTCTCTCTCTCTCTGTCTCTCAAAAATAAATTAAAAAAAAAAACATTAAAAAAGTTTTGTAAAAAAGTATATGTTTATAGGATTGGGGACTATATATACTTAATGGAAATTAGAGTTCAATTTTTGCTATGTTTATTCCTAATCAAAAGTTTATTATAACACAGACATTTCCCTCTATGTGAATGCTTATCCAGAACTTGAATCAAGATTTCTTATAATGTATTAAATTTTTAAGCAATGCAATAATTTTCAAGTTTTAGTCCTAGGATTCCTAAATTTAAATACATCACAATTTCTCAAACTCATGTGTGCAGCCTCTTAGTTTTGCCCTATATAGCATACATTTGTATATTATAAAATTCTCATGAAATGGGAAAGGCAACTGACATACATTTACTCCCAGAAAAGTGACTGATACTGGAAGTGCAAAGATTAAGTTCAAATACCAGCCCCA
Organism: Suricata suricatta; assembly: GCF_006229205.1. Taxonomy (NCBI): domain Eukaryota; kingdom Metazoa; phylum Chordata; class Mammalia; order Carnivora; family Herpestidae; genus Suricata; species Suricata suricatta. The sequence goes on from NC_043702.1 coordinate 146,107,315, forward strand.
AACCCTGTACCTGAGAAGCACGGAGCCTTCTGCTCCACCTCTCAGAGCCTCAGTTTCCCAATTTTTAAAATGGTATGAGAACACAACTTCATAAAGTTATTAAGATTTGTTTTGTGGTCTAACATATGATCTATCCTAGAGAATGTTCCTTGTGTGTTTGAGAGGACTGCATATTCTGCTATTAGATGAAATATCTGTAAATGTCTACCTGGTCTAACATATCATTTAAGTCAATGTTTCCTTATTGATTTTCTACCTGGATGATCTATCCCCATTTTTTAAAATGGGGTATTGAATTTCCCTATTACTATTGTATTACTATCTATAACTCCCTTCAGTCCAGTTAATATTTGCTTTATATATTTAGGTGCTTCTATGTTGGGTGCATAAACATTTACAAATGTTATATCCTCCTATCAGATTGATCCCTTTATCATTATCAGATGAGCTTTTTTATCTCTTGTATAGTTTTTAGCTCCGTGTCCATTTTGTCTGATATAAGTATAGTTACCTCTGGTTTCTTTTGGTTTCCATTTGCACCGAGTATCATTTTCCATTATATCAAGCATCTTTTCCAATCACAATGGTATAAAACTAGAAATTAATTAAAAGGATAAAACTGGAAAATTCACAAGCATGTAAATATTAAACATGCTCTTTAACAACCAATGGGTCAAAGAAGAAATAACACAAAAGGAAATCAAAAAGTATCTTGAAACAAATGAAAATGGAAACACAACCCACCAAAACTTACAGAAGACAGCAAAAGCAGCTTAAAGAGGGAAGTTTATAGTGATAAACACCTCCATTAAGAAAAAAGAAAGATCTCAAACAACCTAACTTTACACCTCAAGGAAACTAGAAAAATGAGAACAAACTAAGCCCAAAATTAACAGAAGGAAAAGAAAAACAAAGATCATAAATTCAATAAAGATTATAAAGACAACAGAAGAGGCTGATGAAACTAAAACCTGGTTTTTTGAAAAGACAAAATACACAAAGGTTTAGCTAGAATAATCAAAGAAAAAGAAGACTCAAATAAAATTATAAATGAAAATGAAATTCCAACAGAGATTGTATAAATACAAATGATGGTAAGGACCACCATGAACAATTATACCTAAAAATAAATCGGCAAAAACCTGAGGAGCACCTGGCTGGCTCAGTCAGTAAAGCATGTAACCCTCGATCTCAGGATGCTGATTTCAAGCCTCATGTTGGGTGTAGAGTTTACTTTAAAAAAAATCCTAAAGATTCCATCAAAAACTGTTAGAATTATTAAACAAATTCAGTAAAGTTTCAGGAAACAAAATCAAAATACAAAAAACAGTTACATGTCTATATACCAATAATCTATCAAAACAGAAATTAAGAAATAATCCACCTTATAATAACATTAAAAAGAATAAAATGCTTAGGATATTTAACCAAAGAGGTGAAAAAAATCTATACACTGAAAACTATATGGTGCTGATGGAAGAAACTTGAGACACAAATAAATGGAAATATATTCCATGTTCATGGATTAAAAGAATTAATATTGTTAAAATGCTCATACTATCCAAAGCAATCTACAGAGTCAATGCACTTTCTATCAAAATTCCAATGCCATTTTTTCTCAGAAATAGAACAATCCGGGGCACCTTGGTGGCTCAGTCAGCTAAGCATCCGGCTTCAGCTCAGGTCATGATCTCACAGTTCGTGGGTTCAAGCCCTGCATCGGGCTCTGTCCTGACAGCGCAGAGCCTGGAGCCTGCTTCAGATTCTGTGTCTCCCTCTCTCTCTGACCCTCCCCTGCTCATGCTCTGTCTCTCAAAAATAAATAAAAAACATTTTTTAAAAAGTTTTTTTAAAAAAGAAAGAAAGAAAAAAATCCTAAAATGTGTATGTAACCACAAAAAGTCCTGAACAGCCAAAGCAATCTCAAGAAAGAAGAACAAAGCTGAGTTATATCAAGGTTCTTAATTTCAAACTGTATTGCAAAGCTATAGTCATCAAAACAGTATATCAGTTTAAAACACAGATACACACACCAACAGAATAGAATAGAGAGCCCAGAAATAAACCAAGCATATATGGTCAGTTAATTTATGATAAAGGAACCAACAAAATACAATGGGGAAAGGATAATCTCTCCAATAAATGATACTGGGAAAACTGGTTAGCCACATACAAAAGAATGAAACTAGACTCCCATATCATACATAAAAATGAACTCAAAATGGATTAAACATTTGACATAAAACCTGAACCCACAAAACTAGTAGACATTAGAGAAAACGTAGAAATATAGAAAAGTAGGCAATAAACTACTTGACATCAATTTTGGAAGTGATTTTTTAATTTGACAACAGAAGGAAAGGCAACATAAATCAAAAAGAAACAAGTGAGACTACATCAAAGGGACTACATCAAACTAAAAAATCTGCACAGCAAAGGAAACCATCAAAAAACTGAAAAAGCAACCTACTGAATGGGAGAAACTATCTACAAATCATCTATCTGACAATGAGTTAATATACAAAATACAAAAGGAATACATATGACTTATAGCAAAAAAAAAAACTGATTAAAAAATGGTAGAGCAACTAAATAGACATTTTCCCAAAGACCTACAAAAGGCCACAGGTACACATGTGCACTGTCAGTAGGAATGTAAAATGGTACAGCCCCTATGGAAAAGAGTTTGGAGGCTCCTCAAAAATTAAAAATAGAACTAGCATATGTTCCAGCAATCCCACTTCTAAGTATATGACCAACGGAAATGAAAATAGAGTCTTGAAGATATATCTGCACTGTCATGTTAACTGTGGCATTATTCACAATAGCCAAGATGCAGGAACAACTGAAGTGCCAGCCAACAGAAGCACATAGAAAGATACATATGTGTGTGTGTGTGTGTGTTACATAATATTAATGTAACATATATAACATATGTTATATAATATTAAATACTATTCTGCCATGACAAAGAAGGAAATCCTGTCATTTATCACAACATGGGTTGGACCCTGAAGGCATTATATGAAGTGAAATAAGTCAGATGGAGAAAGATAAATACTGTACAATCTCACTTATACACGGAATCTAAAAAAGCCAAATATGGGGTACTTGGTGGCTTAGCTAGTTAAGCCGCTGACTCTTGATATTGGCACAGTTCATGATCTCACAGTTCATGAGATTAAGCCCCCGTTGGGCTCTGCACTGACAGCACGGAGCCTGCTTGGGATTCTCTCTCTCCATCCTTCCTCTGCTCATGCTCACTCACATACACACACACTCTCTCTCTCTCTCTCCAATTAAATAAACATTTAAAAACAAAACAAAACAAAATACAATAAAATAAGCCAAACTTTGTAGAAACAGAGACTGGGGTTGTCAGAATGGTGGGGGAATTGGGGAGATGTGGGTCAAAGAGTACAAATTTCCAGCTATAGGATGAATACATTCTGGGGATCTAATGTACAACATGGTGATTACAGTTAATAATATCGTATTATATACTTGGAAGTTGCTAAGAAAGTAGATCTTCAGTGTTCTTACCACAGAAAAGAAATGGTAATTATGTGATGTGATGAAGGTGTTAAGTAATGCTATGGTGAAAATCATTCTGCAATATATAAGTTTACCAAAACAATACATTGTACACCTTTAACTTACACAATATTATATGTCAATTATATCATAATAAAACTGGGGAGAAAAAAGAAACTCAGAAGATCATGCTAGTGAAAAACTTGACTTCATCTTATTTTTCCAAACATTTTTCAGAAAAGGATTAAGTGTGTGTCTCTGTATTCAAATGGATGCCTCAAGATATAATTCTGTTGGCCACTTATGTGCTGGAAAGAAAAATAAAGGGGTGCTTGGTTGGCCCAATCAGTGGAACATGTGACTCTTGATCTCAGGGTTGTAAGTTCAAGCCCCATGTTGGGTATAGAGATTACTTAAAAATAAAATCTTTAGAAAAAAGAAACAAAATAAAATCGTTTACTTCTAGGATGCAATAAAATTTTTTAAATCAATCACAGTCTCCATTTACAATTTATTCTGAAGTGCTTTCTTAAAGTACTCTTATCAGTGATTTGCAATAAACTGAATCCTTAGCAAAGACTTCAACATATTGTTAGATAAATGTTGTAAGTGAACCTTTTCAGTGCTCCAGAATACACTTCAACAATGAATATACTAACTCCAAATTAATATTCCTTAGGTAGGGGCACCTGTCTGGCTCAGTCGGAAGAGCAAGCAACGCTTGATCCGGGGTCATGAGTTTGAACCCCACGTTGGGTATAGAGATTACTAAAAAACTAAATCAACTTTAAAAAAATATTCCTAGGGTATATAGAATTTAGAATAATATTCTAACATTCTGAGTAGCTATAATAGAAGCTATATATGTTTGATGAGGTTAGTTACAGTACCACAATGTTATCATGTATTTGTTTTTCAAAAATAAATCAATCGGGGGTGCCTGGATGGCTCAGTCTGTTGAGCTCCTGCTCATGATCTCACGGTTCATGAGTTTAAGCCCACACTGGGCTCTGTGCTGAGAGCTCAGAGCCTGGCGTCTGTTTTGGATTCTTTGTCTCCCTCTCTCTCTGCCCCTCTCCCGCTTGCACTCTCTCTCTCTCTCAAAAATAAATGAACATTTTAAAAAATAATAAAAAATAAATAAATCAAAAAATGATTTACTTTAAAGAAGAGTACAACTTGACAGTATAGGATTTTTAGTATAAATTAAATGTTTTAGGATAGGAAAGTACCTGGCACAATGCAGGCAGGCAACATGTGATTATTTCCTTCCATCCTCCAGGTCATAAAAAAATGTCTTATGTCAAATTGCTCTATCAAATCCTTAGATGGTAGGTATATACCTCATCCTTAAGTGAAAGAAATGAAGTAATGAATGAGTAAACCATCTTGGTGACTGCCTCTTCCCCGCAGAATAGGAGACTCAGTCTTGTTAAACCCCACACAACTCTCTATAATGTACAGGGCAGAGGCCCTGTATGTGTGTAAGTCCTCAGGACACGTGTGTGACAGCATCGCACAGTCTCAAAGATGGGTCTCATCTGGTGACAATCTTCCTAGCAGCCTGGGAGCTGGGGAACCTTCTGAAAATGCACTCCCAAGCTCGTAGCTCACAAGTAATCCTCTCTCCTTGGTCCTTAATAAGAACCAAGAACCTTGACTTGAAGAAAGTTGTATGTCTCCCAGGTGTGATGGTGAGATGTACATTAGTTTCCATGTACTGTTCCAATCTGTGCTAGTCTAAATATATTTGTTTGTTCTTTTTGTTCAGAAGTTCCAAACGATTATTTGAAAAGTTAGACTCTTTCATGCATGATTGAGACTTGCTCATGACAAGCCGTTTGCTAAATACGTGACACTTCCAGTTACATAAGTAGCAGTCCAACTTATGTTAACATAAATGATCTAGGAGATTTGTACTTGGCACTTGCTAGAACTCACCTTTACCATGTACCTTATTTCCCACAGCAACTTATAAAGTAATCTAGAAAAGCTGAATCTATCACATCATATTAGCTCAGTATAAAGCTCTGATGGAATTCACTAGTTAACAGAGGATATCGGTGTAAAACATGTTCATTATGCTTGGTTGAAAGAAAGCAATACCCCAAGGGCGCCAGGGTGGCTTAGTCAGTTAAGTGTCTGACTTGTGATTTTTGGCTCAGGCCATGATCTCACAGTTCATGGGTTCCAGCCCTGCACAGTGCTCTGTGCTGACAGCTCAGAGCCTGCTTGGGATTCTCTCTCTGCACACCCCTCCTGCTCCACCTCCACCCCTACTCATGCACACATGTCCTCACACTCTCTCAAAATAAATAAATTTTAAAAAAGAAAGGTATATGCCTATTGCTCTGAGTAATACACTCAATTAGAAGCATATCAAATCTAACTGCTATCATATCAAGTTTAGTTACAACTGAAATGGGTTTTTCAATGACAGGACTTTTTACTACATGAATAGCCCAATAATTCAGAGATTTAGTGTAATGTTGAAAGAAATAGGCTGAGTTTACTCCACCAGTCGTATTTCTGAAAGTATAGATTTGATGTCAGATCCAACAACCTGTGCTCTAAGATGTCTTCTTTGGAAGTTGATAATCTATAGCATTGTTTTAAAATATTAAAACATGAAAATTAAAACATTAAAATATGGTTCCTTTAAATTAACACAAAAACTAATCCAATTGGCTAATAATGAGGAAATCTGTGCTTAGTTTTAAATATGAGATAGACATATCTGTGTGTGTGTAGAAGGAGAAACAGAATGTGATGGACAAGGAAAAAGTCGATGAAGAAAAAAGAGGGGTGGAGAGAAAACAGAGGAGCAGGGAGCGGTTTAGCCCTGACTCTGACACAGACCCTTACAAGCTGCATGACCTGGTGCGAGTTCCTATAAACTCCCAGCTCCTGAGCTTCCTCCTCTGTGTCGAGAACAATTACTTCTGCTTAGTAAGGCTGTCACGGAGATCCCTTGTCTCAGTGTCTGACCCAATGAAGATGCTCCAGAAATGGCAGCTGACAATGTCCTTTTCTATCCACGGGTTCATTTGACTGTTTAACTCCTAAATGCACCATCTACTGGTCCCATTCTTCCTCACAGAGTCTATGACAGTGTCCTATACACAGAGCGCCTTCACAAAAAGTTTTCGTGCCTCACTCACAAGTATTTCTCAAATGCTTATATAATAAAAGCTCACGTTTGTTCCCAACGTCACGAAACACTTTCATGTGCATTATGTGATCTGAGCCCTTAACCTAGGGGACTGAGTCCTGACACACCTGCATGAAGGAGGCAGAGTGAGGATTACTGTCCCCATCTTACACCTAGAACACTGAAGGTCCCAAAGGCCCAGAGATTTGCCTTAACTCTTGCAGCCAGCAAGTGGGCGGGACTTCTGCCCAGGATCTCTTGCTCCTCCCCTGCTCAGCCAGGGATTCCCCTAGAGTGCGAGCTTTCAGAAGCTGGTGCCTTCTAGGACCCAATTCCACCCCCTTAACTTCTGTGAGCGGTGAGCATTCGAGTACCAATTATTAGCATGCACAGCATAGTAGGGTATTCGAAAAAGAAGCGATCATTTCACTCTAATGACCACCTTTCTGCCTGTGGTCAGATTAAAATCCCCAGGGGAAAAGAAAAGGAAAAAAAAAAAACACAGTATTTCAGAAGCAGCAGCACAAATAGCTTCCCTGGTCCTCAGCATTTGATTCTATTTTATTTCCTTTCCCTACTACTGTTTGAAATGAGCATCCAGCTAAGTAGTCATTTTCTGGGGCGCCCAGGACATAACTGAGGAAATAACTGTGCTGCATCTGTCTTAGCTAATTTATTGTCACGTACCATGCCAGCCGGAACTGCCGCAGTGACATCGCTGGGATGAGGTGGAGCACCCCACTCCCAGTGGGCACACCTACTCTGAGTGTATATGCATGGCTGCTGACAGCTCGGAGCCTGGAACCTGCTTCAGATTCTGTAGCTCCCTCTCTCTCTGCCCCTCCCCCACTCATGTTCTGTCGGTCTCTCTCTCAAAAATAAATATTAAAAAAATAAAAAGGAAAAAATAAGAAATGCACACTATTTGGCCCCAGCTTAGACCTACCAAATCAGAACTCTAGGGGTAGGGCCCAGAAATCCATGGTTCGGTAATCCTACCAGGTGATTCTAATGCACACTACAGTGTGAAAGCCTCTTCCATAAGATGTCAATCAAAAGCCATCCCCAATGGCAAGGCTCTTGACCTCAACGAAGTCCCTAGACCCTATTCCCCACACTTGGAAGTGCTTAAACATCATTTATAAGCTGATTTTCATCACCTGGTCCTTAGGCAAGAACAATGTGAGGACAAAGTTTGATAGCTCAGCATAAAACAAGCTTTACCAGGGTTAGCCTCTCAGCTTTGAATTCTGCTTTGAGCACCCGAGCTTTCTGTATTCTCCTGAGCAAGCCTTGCCCCATTATCCAGTTTCAGTAAATCTGCCATATTATCTTTTGCTTAACCTCTGCCTTCCATCCCATCTCAATATCTTGACATCTTCATTTCCTAATTACTCTAGGTGACTGCTCTCCTGGCCCTGAAAATGAGGTTCAGGATCTACAACGTCATTCCTGGCTGTCAAACTATTGTCTGACTCTCACTTGCTGTAGGATCCTTTGCCTCCTGGCTGCTGTGCAAACTCTGTGATCAGTGCTGCATCCCCTGTTCAGTCTTCCACCTGCCTGTGCCCTGCAGCCTAACACGTCTGACATTACACGTGTTCATTATAGTCAGCTGACAAATCCTTTTGGCCCTTGACAAAAGACCTGAAGTGTGTTCTGTTTCCAGACTTTGGACAAACGCCTTCCTAGAATTCTGGTTGACAAATAAAATTGTACTCTAGGTGATGAAATGAGAAATAACTGGGTAAAACATATATTGACAATCCAATAATCTACCTTTCCTTATGGAACAAAAATTACCTTCAGAGTACCATGTTGATTCAATCACCAAGACTACAGTTCCCACAGTTACTGGTTAGGCTCACATCCTGTTGTGCCCTCAACAAATCGCATGCTGAATAAATGAAGGCATAGTCTAGCCTCCTTCTCTTGCTTCCAGCTAATTTATAAATTAGCTTAGGCATCATTCTCACATGCTTACAAAGTACCATAATGAGAAATATTAAGGCCAAAACTGTTGAGCACAAAGAGAACAAGGAGACGGCAGAGGGTTCATTTAAAACATGCACACTGTGAGGGCCAGACAACTGGATTCCTCTCATGGCTCAGCCACTGGTTAACTAAGTTACCTGAGCATGCAGCGTAAGCCCTGGATGTCTCAACTGCCTCACCTGCAAAAGGATGAGGTTCAATTACATAGTCTCAAAATTTCCTTCTGCTCTATCATTCTAGGGCCTTAACAGTAGACCGAAGTCCCCTGATTTTCAATTTGTAGAATAGATTCAACACAGAAGTTGCTGAGATGCTACATAATTTATTATATTTCATTACAGTGCATAAATAAAGGTAATTGTTTTTCTGCTAATATAGGTAAGATATATAATTTGCTTTAACAATGGCTATTCCCCCTGAACGCGCCCGATCTCGTCTGATCTCGGAAACAATGGCTATTCCCTTAAAACTTGATGTAGACTACTGGTAGTCTTGCTCAAGTGTATAGAGGTTCGCTGATCTTAGCTGCAGACTGTGAAATGGGCTCAGGTCTGCTTCACATGTCTCCTCATTCTCTTGGAATCAGCAGCTACCTGAGGATGTTTTTGAGTTAACTGGTAGGAGCACAAGAAACCAAGTCAAATCACACAGGATGATTTAAAACCTCTGCTCACATCACAGCCACTGATATTTCATTCACCAGGACATGAAAAAAATGTTCAATATCATTAGCCATTAGGGAAACGAAAATCAAAACCACAGTAAGATACAACTTCACACCCACTATATGGGGTCACTATTAGTCACTATTATGGCTATAATCAAAATGACAGATGATAACAATGTTGTTGAAGATACGGAGGATCTGGAATCCTCAACATAATCGATGAAATGTAAAATGGTGCATCTATTGGAGAAAACAGATTTGCAGTTCTCTAAAATAGGGGTATCTTATGGCTCAATGTTATCCCTATGTACATACTCGAGAGAACTGAAAACATTTGCTCATATAAAAATTATACATGAATGTTCCTAACTGCATTATTCATAAAAGCCAAATGGTGGAAGCAACCAAAATGTCCATCAACTGACACATGGATAAACAAAATGTGGTAGACCCATACACTGGAATATTATTTGACCATAAAAAGAAATGAAGTCAGTTCCAGCTGCAGCCTAGATAAGTCTTTAAAACACTCTACTGAGTAAAAGAAGCCAGTCACCAAAGACCACTTAACATGTGATTCTATTTTATGTAGCATGTCCAAAAGAGGCAAATCTATAAAGACAGAAAGTAGATTAGTTGCAGCTTGGAGTTCAGGGAAAGTGGAATAGGGAGACTGCTAACTGGTATACAGTTCCTTTTTGGGGTAATGAAAATGTCCCGAATTAGATAATGATAAGGGTTGCACCATTTCATGAAGATGCTAAAAACCACTGAACTGTACACTTTAAAATGGTGAAGTTTATGGTATATGAATTGTTTCAATAAAAAATAAGACTACATTTTCCAAAGTAAATCAATGAGATAAGAGGGACTCTGAGCCCACACAGTAAACGCTTCGATGTATAATCCACAACTAGAGGGAGTGAAAAAATGGAAAAAATAATCCAGCATACTAAAAATAATGTTCTGTATTTTTATAAATTTTAAGCATGTTTTCAAAGCTTAAAAAGCAGAGAGGAATTCTTAGCAGAAAGAAACTTGGAGATGCCCAACCTTAAGTATATTTTTTCCTAAAAATAAATCATATATATACGTGTATATATATATATATATATATATATATATACACGTATATATATTAGATAGATACATAGATCTCCCATAGAAATCCTTCTTTCAGGAGCTTCTTGAAACAAGGTAGAAATAAGACATCAAACATCCCTAACTAGGGATAAGAAACAATGAAAATTTGTGAAACATGAATTATAAATATTCTTGAGGTACAGTTTCATTCCTTCCAAGTACAAACAACATAAACAAATCTAGAGAGAAAATCACCAGGTAGAGATCTTTAGAAAATTAGTTTAATGAGATATCAAATTGCAATTAACACATCAATTATCCAAATATGAATTGTGTTTCTACAGTGCTTAGTGAAATGTTTTAAGTGCCTCAAACCATGTATTCTGTTGAACAACTTAAAAATTTCCTCCTACCCTCAGGTCTTGTTTACATATTTAATGTGTGTTGTCTATAAATTAAGTGTTTGCTTAGCAAAATAAACCTCAATACTGCTCCTGACTCAACCACTGCCAGCTGAAAGTCATTCGCGTTCCAATTTCGTTTGGTCTTCATGATAGATCACAGTAAAGCAGTGAATAGGATGAAAGAAAGATTTTAAATTCAAGTCTCAGAATTAAGTTGCCTGAATGTTCTTATTCTACATATGCAACTAATGCTCTCTTCTGTACACGGGGCTCACAGTGGCCCACGGTAGTGTCCGCCCGGAAAACAAGGCCCTCCTACAGAGTAATTCCTCTGTGAGGGACAACTCATCAACTCTTCTTGGCTGTACCTAAAACTGACTTGATCACGTTACAGTTAAACTCATATCTCTCTCATCTCGCCATAACCAAAATATCCTAGATAATCAGGAGCAGAAGTGAAAACTATCAACTTGTTCCAAAGGAATCATTCTTTGGTTCGCGATCACGGAGAAATACATACGACCTCTTCACCCAAAACCCTACTAAACTGCAATTACTCCCTTCACATTTAGTGCTCAAAACTCAGCTCTTCAGAGGCAGGTAAACCATGGACCTCAGAATCCTTGACTTGGTTGGATACCAGAGAAGAAAAAATGTGCACTACAGATGAGACAGAGAAGCCTGGAAAGAAAAGAGCAATGAATAGGTTAGAAGTAATTCTTGGACAGAAGCAAATCAATAATAGCATGAAAACCAAAAAGAGAAGAACACAAGGAAAAAAAAATCACTGGATGGGCTAAACAGGTTAAGGGGATTAAGAGTACGCTGATGATGAGCACTGAGGTACTGTAGAGACTTGCTCAGTCACGATCTTGGACACCGGAACCTAATATAACATGGTTAACTATACTGGATTTAAAATAAATAAATAAAGACATAAATAAAGACATACATATATACATAAACAGAAAAAACTTCCTCTGACAGTAGGCAAAGCAAAGGGTGGCTTAAAGAATGAAAAGCGGCAGAAATTTAAAACTGAGGAACAAGATAGGCAATATTTTATATTATAAGCAAAATTTGGTCAAAGTACCTGTTTTCACATGGTAAAAATCATGTTTGTTATATAAATAAATGAGTACCTAACTTAGAAGTAACAGCAGTAAAAGCAAACTCACCATTTCACCTCCAAAACTCACTCTTTGCTGATGTCCTTTCTTCTGTTAATAGTGTCATCCTTTTAAGGGTGCCCTGGGGGGCTCAGTCAGCTAAGCTTCTGACGCCAGATGTCTGCTGGGGTCATGATCTCACCGTTGGCGGGATGGAGCCCCGTGTCAGACTCTGCCCTGACAGCAAAAAGCCTGCTTGGGATTTTCTCTCCTTCTCTCTTTGCCCCGCCCCCACAGTCTCACAAGTGCGCATGCTCTCTCTCTCAAAATAAAATAAAATAAATTTTAAAAAATAGTCATTGTTTTCTCAGTTGCCCAAGCTCCTTAAAATCCTGTAATCATCTCTACTGTTCACTCTGCTTCTCCGGTGCCAGCTTCAGTCAGTGGAGCATACTTAATCATTTCTTCGTCGGTCTCCTTTACCCACCTTTTCTGTCCACTCTGACCAGCTCAGTCCACATCTCAATTGCCGGCTAAACGTATTCAGTGCATACACGTTACATAACCTGCACCCGGGCTAGTAATGGAAGATGGTTCTTGCCTTTAATGAGTTCACATGAGACATATAAACAAATACAGTTGGCCCTTGAATATTGCACTGCGACAATCCACCAATAGCCAGAATTTTGTTTTTCAGCACAAAATGTTATTGTCTCCATTTCGTCTGCAGCTCGGGAGAGGGCGCCAGGGTGGTTGAAAAGCCTCCTAGTCACCGCAGGGATAGGCTCAGGAAAAAGCCCTGACACCGTGGAGTTCCAGAGGCTCCCAATTGAGGGTGAGCCTTTCCAACAGACAACTGGCCCAGCCCCGCCTGGGGGCGAGCCAGCCTGGGGAGTCAAGGGGTTGCCCATCTTCTTGAACAGTGTCCCCTCCTCATCCAGGAAGTGGTTCTCCAGGAAGTCACGGAGATGGGGGTCTGCCTGGGGACTGGAAGGATATGCACAGCTCAGTACATACAGGTGCAGGTCCTTCTCAGTCCAGGGCCATGGCAGCTCCCATGATGTCCGTGGTTTCTGCCTGCCCCGAAAGAGGGCACAGCTGCGGAGCTGGGTTGTCAAGGTCAAGGGACACCTGGCGCCCTCTAGCGGAAAAAGTGGCCCACGCTCTCAACAACCACATCCTCCAGGTAGGTGCCCAGGCCCTTGGATGCACACTGACCAGGTGGTCCATGGACCTTCCACCTCTGTGGATAATTATGATGAATCTGAGAGTTCACGGTCCTAAGCTTAAGAAACGGTGTTGGCTGGCCCTAGAGATAGAAGATGGTAAGAAGATGGCTCCAAAGGTTTCAGCTGAAAAGAAGTTGAGAGGGTGGTGGGAGGCTGGAAGAAGCTATTCTCTGGATGTGTTCCCTCCAAACACTATTGAAGCAAGAGACAGATCCTGTGGATCTGCCTACACATGGATGTTTAGTACACTACTGTAAATGCATTTTCTCTTCCTTATAATTTTCCTAGTAACATTCTTTTCTCTGATTTATTTACTGTAAGAATATGATATATAATACATATAACACACAAAATATCTTAGACTGTTTATATTACCAGCAAGGCTTCCAGTCACCAGTAGGCTATTAGTAGTTATGTTTTGGAGAGGTCAAAATTTATACCCAGATATTTTACTTGTGTGCCCCTCACCCTGTCCCCCCAACCTTGTTAAAGGGTCAGCTATAATACAGTGTGACAAAAATAACTGTGAAACTATTTACTAGGAAAAATGCCTGAACAACTCACAATTTAAATCTCCCCTAATCTCACCATCCCTAGCCTCTTCCCTTTTCTTTTTTAAAGAGTTCATGAGCATTTAATAGCACTTCCTGTTTAGACATACCATTTTTTACACCAGTATTTACTTATTTATTTATTTATTACTAATATGAACTCAAAGCAAGCATGCAGTTTCTTTTAGACTAAAGCAAATCAAGAAATCAAGACACCACCGCCATCATCAAATGTTACTCTCCAGAGGAGCGCCTCGGTGGTTCGGACGGTTAAGCATTCCACTCTTGATTTCAGCTCAGGTCATGATCTCACGGTTTGGGAGATCAAGCCTTGCAACATCGGACTCTGCACTCATAGTGTGGGGCCTCCCTGGGATTCTCTCTCTCCCTCTCCGCCCCTCCCCAACTTATGCACCTGTTCTCTCTCTCAAAACAAATAAATAAGCTATAATTTGAAAAAATGTTAATCCCCAGAGAACAACGTCTCCACAAGTTGGCCTGAAGACACTCAGATTCTACCAGTTTTTGAGGCATTCCATACTTAGGTAGTATCGGCACTGTAGTTACTTTCAAGCTTTTTCTGAAGTCATTATTTGGATCTTTGCAATAAAGTTTTTCTCCTACTTGGCAACAGATGAACACACACCCTTCACTAGAATACTTCAGCCCCTCTCCTACGACCAGTTCAGGCTGTCCGCAGTCAGGCACCAGCTCTTCCCTCCAGCATCCTCAGAGCCAATAAAGTTGGCACAAATTGATTGCCACTGCGCTGCTCCATAGCCAGTTGCCATCATGAGGGCACTTGACCACAGGTCCCTGGGAGGCACCACCAGGGGCTGGGCCCCATAAACTTCTTCCCTTTTAGATAATATTTTTTAGCTAATCTCTCCTGAAGGATTATGTGCCAAGCATGCATGAAAGCACCAAGTGTTTTACATACTTCATCTCATTTACTCCTCATAATAATCCTAGAGGTAAGTAATATTATTACTTAATACCTCCGTTTTAAAAATGGGGCAACAGTATTTTTTACAATTAAAAATAAAAATTAATTCATTAATTTCTTTAATGAGGGAACTAAGGTCCAGAGTGGATAAACTATTTGCCAAAGTTTATACAGCAAATAAATAGTCAAGGCTATAGTTCTGCTTCTATACCCATGCTCTTTACCACTGTGCTATCCTGTACATTATCATCAGATGCGTTTTCTTTTTTCTAATACATATTTTACTTTTGAGAGAGAGAGTGAAAGTGAGGGAGGGGCAGAGAGAGAGAGAGACAAAAGATTCAAAGTAGGCTCTGCTCTGAGAGTGGAGAGCCCAATGTTGGGCTGAAATTCACCAATCATGAGATCATGACCTGAGCCAAAGTCAGACACTTAACCAACTAGGTCACCCAGGCACCCCTCAGATTCATTTTCTTAAAATACTCTGTCACTCTCTTTTCCAAAACACATTTCTCACACGATCAAATCTTTAGCAATCCTGAAGGCCCTTATAAACTAACCACAGCCTCCTTTATTAACTTTTGCCGGAGCCGCTCAAACTGCTCGCAGTTTGAAGAACTGACGACACCACCGGGATTCGTTGCAGAGACTTTTATTGGTTCTTTTCTTCCTTCTTCCTTCTCCCTCCCCGCTGCTTGCTCCCCCATATATACCTGCCGCCCAGGCTGCGCGGCAGCTCATGATAGGCTGGCAGAGGCAGGGCTGACCCATTCCATGGCCTCGCATTGGTCGCTCACTCATCGCGGTATCTGGCCGGGGGGGCGGGAGCACTAGAGGCCGGCAGGCCGTACCTCGCCATGTGCTCGGGCAGGGTCTTGCATCCGCCTCCTACAAACTTTACTATTGCCAGTGCAAACTCCCTCCCCTTCAGAATGAACTCCACATCACTCCCATACAGACCAGCTCATTCTAATCCATCCCCCTCCCCAAACCTGACGTGGCCTCCACCTCAGCAACCATTTAAATCCTGCCTATGATTCAAGACCCAGTCTAAGTCATACCTCCTCCATAAAAACATTCTCAACAAGCAAAAGTGACCCTCAAGGCCCTCTTCTCTTAAACCTCAAACTTTACTATTAACTTGATACATAATTATAGACTGCATTTGATTGCTATTTAATTTACAAGCATCTAAACCTTCGGGGCACCTGGGTGGCTCAGTCAGGTAACGGTCCATCTCTTGATTTCCAATCAGATCATTATCTCATGGTTCATGAGATGGAGCCCCATGTCAGGCTCTGTGCTGACAGTGGAGTGTGCTTGGTATTCTCTCTCTCTTTCTTTCTCTCTCTCTCTCTCTCTCTCCTCTCTGCCCTCCCCCTGCTTTCTCTCTCTCTTTCAAAAATATATAAATAAGCATTAAAAAAATATTAAACCTTAACTGTGAACTCCAGCAGGATCCTAATTGCAGCATTTCTTTATATCCCCTACTTATGCCTTTTTTTTAACGTTTACTTATTTTTAAGATGGAGAAAGACAGAGTGGAAGTGGGGGAGGGGCAAAGAGAAAGGGAGACAGAGAACTTGGAGCAGACTCCAGGCTCTGAGCTGTCACCACAGAGCCCCATGAGGGGCTGGAATCCACAAACTATGTGATCATGACCTGCGGTGAAGTTGGAAGCTTAACCAACTAAGCCACCCAGGCGCACCCTACCTATGCCTTTTATAAAGAAGGAGCTTAACAAATGAATGGCAACTAGGACTCATAACAAATGAATGATGCCTAGGACAGCAATAAATGACTTATAACTCAGCTAATACTTTTGTGGGGCTAGAAGAACTGAAAATATAAAGATTAGGGCTTGTTGAAAATCAAAATGCATATTAGTAAAGAAAATGTCGTAAATATAGCTCTTAAGCACATAGGCTAACTTTTAATTAATTTTCCAGTAAACACAAGTAAGTGTATTTTAGTATATTAGCATAATCTCACTGATGTAAAAACAAACAAAAGAAAGGAAAACTGAGGAATCACTGGGAAGATATACTTCTCACTCTTAGTCCGTGGAGGACGTAAGAGAGAGAGAAGAGAGTAAGAACTACGGAAAAAACTCCCCTGCCCAACAATGTGTTTCTGAGAAAAGTTATAGGACCATTTACTTTGTAGGTCTCTAAAAAATGGATATAGGAATAATCTTTGCAAACATCTAGAACATGGATTCATTGATTTCCCAAATCATATCTCAAACTGACTTATTTTTCCAAAGTATTCTTTTCCTAGAATAAGACAGCAGAGTTAGAGACTTTTAAGGCCATGTCCAACACCATAACCATTTGACCTCTCTCCCCCGCTGGTGGCTCTCCCTCCCAAGCTCTGGGAGAACTTGATATTCCTAATGATGCACCCAACATCCATTAACCCAAAAATAGTGTTAGCTGAGTTATGGACCTCTTAAAATTCCCTGCAGTGCAGTGGCAAATTCTGGCTCTGGCACTCTATAGACTGACACATATTCAAGCTTTAGTCAGAACAATGAAATTTATGCCATGCAAATGAATCCTACTTTTTGTGTAATATCAATGCTTTCTGTTTACACTGATAATACCTTATTTGATCTGCACTATATACTGCTATTTAGTGTCTCTTGGGAACAGTTTGCTCTATGATTCATTAAGTAGTTAAGGTTGCTCTTTCACAACAAGAAGGATGTATTTGTGCCCCTCAACCACACTCTAAGAGCTGTGGGTATTTAAATTAGGACATTAGAGCCAAACTAAATAGCATAATTATTGTAGTCATTCTCATTACTCTTAACCCGAAAAGGTATTGTTCCCTGACACATAGGATAATGGACAGAATTGTGTGGTTAAAAAAAAAAAAAAAACCCAACCCATGCTCTATCTCTTAAAAATGAATAAACACTTTTCTAAAAATTAAGAAAGAAAGAAAGAATTTAAGAAGCCAAACAAATAAGCAAAAGGGGAAAATAAGAGAGACAAAGCAAGAAAGAGACTCTTAACTATAGAGAACAATCTGATGGTACCAGAGGGGTGGGTGGAGGGATGGGCTAAACAGGTGATGGGGATTAAGGAGATGAGCACAGGGTGATGTATGGAAGTACTGAATAATTACCATATTGTACACGTGAAACTAATATAACACTGTATGCTAACTAACTGTACTTAAGATAAAACGTTAAAAAAAAGCCACCAACTGCCCAGAACAATGGATGAAAATAGACCACATTATGGCACATGAGTGTGCAACTTCAGAACACCAGGAACAATTAAAAGATTCACCAGAAAGAAAAGGAAAAAGAGGGGGGAAAGGGAATGCACATGAATGATTTTGAATTTTTCAAGAATCCTGGAAGCTAGATGACAAAGGCATTCTATAGTGAAATGTTCAATCAAGCGCCATTTTTAAATATATCAAAATTTGTTAGATGGAGGTAAAGCAGTGCTTAGAGGGAAATTTCTAGTGCTCACTTCAGCAGCACATATACTAAAATTGGAGAGGGAAATTTCTAGCTGTAATACCAAAATTGTAAAAACTTTAAGTCAGTATGTAAACCTCCACCTTAAGAAACTGGAAACAGAAGAGCAAACCAAACCCAAAGCAAGTAGAAGGAAGAAAATAAGAGACATTAGGATAGAAATCAATGAAATAGAAAATAAAAAAAATAGAGAAAAGGCAATGAAAACAAAATTGGTTCTTTATAAAGTATCAATAAAATTGACAAACTTTTAGCTAGACTAACCAAAACTCATTTCAGTTCCTACTCTAAAACTGCCATAGAAGCAGTGTCCAAGAGCTTTATATTCTAAGTGACAAGGAGACCACTGATAGCGAAGAACAAAAAAGTTACCCTAAAGTCCAAGATTGACGATGGTCCTTGACAAAAGAATTGATATTGCCCCAAAGTTTTTAACCTGTCAGTGGAATAGGCACTTCCAAACACATAAGGTTGGTTTTATGTTTAACTTCTAGTCTCACACATCTGTGTTCACCTAGGGAAGGGGTTAGCCTCATCCATACAAAGAAATGGTTGGCATGCAACAGAGGATTATATATGTCTATAGATATGATATACAATATATCATATACAGTAAGACCTTGGTTTGCAAGCATGATTTGTTCTGGAAACACGCTTGTAATCCAAAGCACATGTATATTAAAGTGAATTTCCCTATAAGAAATAATGGAAGGTCAAATGATTCATTCCACAACCCAAAAGTATTCATATAAAAATGATTACAATACTGTAATATGATAGAAAATAATAAAATACAAAATATTTTAAAAATAAATTAAGTAGCACTTACCTTTGAAAACCTTTGTGGCTGGTGTGAAGGAGTCGAGAGAGGAGAGATATTGCGTAGGACGACTCTCACTGTCACTAACGGAATCACTGCTGTCTATTGGCTCAGTGGTGTCTTTCTCTTTTCGTGCAATCTTAACAAGGAACCTATCCAATGACACTTGCTTTTGCCTCCTTTTGAGGATTTCACGTAATGTGACATTGGATTGTTGTTAAACATATTCATGGCTCGTACTGCTACAGCCTTATTCGGGTGTGCTTTTCCACAAAGTTTGGCACTATTTCCCACATTTTACACATCTTCCTAATCTCATTTTTTTTAATTACAGGCAAAACTTTATTTTTTTTATTTTTTTTAAATAGTTTATTGTCAAATTGGTTTCCATATAACACCCAGTGCTCTTCCCCACAAGTGCCCTCCTCCATCACCACCACCTCTTTTTCCCCCTCCCCCTTCCCCTTCAACCCTCAATTCATTTTCAGTACTCAATAGTCTCTCAAGTTTTGTGTCCCTCTCTCTCCCCAACTCTCTTTCCCTCTCCTCCTCCCCCTGGTCCTCCATTAGGTTTCTCCTGTTAGACCTATGAGTGCAAACATATGGTATCTGTCCTTCTCTGCCTGACTTATTTCGCTTAGCATGACACCCTCAAGGTCCATCCACTTTCCTACAAATGGCCATATTTCATTCCCTTTCATTGCCATGTAGTACTCCATTGTGTATATATACCACATCTTCTTGATCCACTCATCAGGTGATGGACATTTAGGATTTTTCCATGTTTTGGCTATTGTTGACAGTGCTGCTATGAACATTGGGGTACATGTGCCCCTATGCATCAGCACTTCT
>NC_043702.1:146127251-146229584 GCF_006229205.1 Suricata suricatta
CAGAATCTTTTTATCCAGTAGTTCATTTTTGCTTTCATTTCCCTTGCCTTTGAGGATGTGTTGAGTAGGAAATTGCTGCATTTGAGGTCAAGGAGGTTGTTTCCTACTTTCTCCTCGAGGGTTTTGATGGTTTCCTGTCTCATATTCAGGTCCTTCAGCCATTTTGATCTTATTTTTGTGTATGGTATAAGAAAGTGGTCTAGTTTCATTCTTCTGCATGTTGCTGTCCAGTTCTCCCAGCACCACCTGCTAAAGAGGCAGTCTTTTTTCCATTAGATACTCTTTCCTGTTTTGTCAAAAATTAATTGGCCCTACATTTGTGGGCCCAGTACTGGGTTCTCTATTCTATTCCATTGGTCTATGTGTCTGTTTTTGTGCCACCTAAACTCATTTGATTCCTATGCCTTTTTCTCTCCCTCTGCAGACAAGATCTCCTCCATAACTTCTTGCTGTTGCTCTCAATGTAGATCCCTCAGAATGTCAGTGGTCAGCTCCTGGTTATATTCCTCCACCAGCTCTTGAATGTCATCCTCATTCCCCTCCAGTCCCATGGTCTTCCTCGAGGACACAATTTAATCCACAACTGGCGACTCCTGTTCACAAGCAAGTCCCTCTAAGTCATGTCCAAGAAGACACTCAGGCCACAGTTTTCTCCAAGCAGAATTGAAGGTTCTCTTGATGACCCCATCCCAGGCTTTACTGATGATCTTGAGGCAGTTCACAATGTGGAAATGACTTTTCCCAAACTCTTGGAAGGTAAGGTTTGTTCCTTCAGTCACTTCGAAGCATTGCTAAAATAGTGCTTTGGTATAAAGCATTCTAAAGTTCAAAATGACCTGCCATCCATGGGCATACCTCATTCATTTTTCTCAATAACTTCCTTCTTAACTCCCACTATAATCATCTCCTTCTTACTGCCTTTCTATTCTGCCTTTTTCTGCATCAGGGCCATTGTATATACTCACACAGATCCTGACTACAGTACGGTATTAATAAACTCTTGTCATACACTGTATTTAGTGTAACTGGCAATAAGGCACCAGAGGAAAGGGTCTATATCTGCAGGCAGCCTGACCTAGAATGAAGCAAAGCATTCCTAAGCTTACTCTTGTATGGAGAAGCAAAGGACTGTCCATAGGTGCTTTGAGGCAAAAAAAAAAAAAAAATACACTAGTGCCAGTTATGGGCACCTTCCAAAGTTCTGAAAAATCACTGATTTCTGCCAAACACTGTGGTCTGAGACTGAACATCCAAGCATGGGAGACAATCACCCACAATCCTGCAGAGAGAGAGAGAGAGAAAGGGAGAAGGAGGGAGGGAGAGGGAGAAGACCATTGTCTCCGTTGTAATTGTGTGAGATTTGGCAACACTTTCTACTCATATTGCAAGACATCGCTCATTATCAATTTAAAATTTATTAGAAATATTTGCTCATCCTGCAGAACACTCACAGAACATATTACTCACAATTCAAAGTTTTACTCTATATTTGAATGTCTTTGGGTAATTTTTCTTTCATTATTTTACCTCTGTATTCCTTTTATTATTATTATTATTTTCTAGTTAACAAACAGTGTAGTCTTGGCTTCAGGAGCAGAATCCAGTGATTCATCACTTATGTATAACACCCAGTGATCATCCTAACAAGTGCCCTCCTTAATGCCTATTACCCATCTTCCCCACCTCCATCAATCCTCAGTTTGTTCTCTGTATCTAGTAATCTCTTATGGTTTGCCTCCCTCTCTGTTATATTATTTTCCTTCCCTTTCCTATGATCATCTGTTAAGTTTCTCAAATTCCACATATGAGTGAAATCATGATATCTGTTTTCCTCAGACTGACTGACTTCACTCAGCATAATATCCTCCAGTTGCATCCACATTGTTGCAAATGGCAAGGTCTCATTCTTTTTCATCACTGAGTAGTATTCCAGTGTGTGTGTGTGTGTGTGTGTGTGTGTGTGTGTGTGTGTGTATCTCATGTCTTCTTAAGCCATTCATCAGTTGATGGGCATTTGTGCTCTTTCCATAATTTGGTTATTGATAGCACTGCTAAAGACATTAGGATGTGTGTGTCCCTTCTAATTAACATTTTTGTATTCCTCAGATAAATTCATAGTAGAGCAATTGCTGGGTCTAGGGTGTTCTATTTTTAGTATTTTGAGGAACCTCCACACTGCTTCCAGAGTAGCTGTACCAGTTTGCATCCCCACCAACAGTGCACAAGGGTTCCCCTTTCTCCACATCCTCACCAGCATCTGTTGCTTCCTGAATTGTTATACCTCTGTATTCCTAACCCTACAAAATACTGTTATGCTTAGGAGATTCATTAATTTTTTTTTCCTACTTCCATCAGGATCCATAGACACAACAGGTCTTATAGTATTTTAGAAATATCAATGGTTGTTGTCTTCAAATTTTATGACTTCAGTCAGTCTTGTTCCTTTCTCCTTTGGCTGGAATTTTGTTTAACTGAGTATCCATCTGTCATCTGGCCTCGCTGTATCTGCCTTATGCTTCCATATCTTACATTAGATGGAAGTCTCTTGTGGGTGAGAAAGGAGCAAGAGTAACAACTGAAAAGATGGAAGGTAGGGAGTTGAAAATAGTGATACACACGGGGGCAGATACACACATACACACATATGTACACACATGTATACACAGAGTACAAAAAAACAGAAACCACAGAATGATTATGAAAAGAAAAAGTATGTGATTAAAGAAGGTCACAGTGGGGGGCTTCTACATTATTAGCAATGAACGACCTATTTCTTAACAGAAGTAACTACACAGTTTATTTTATTATATTATTTGTTATATTATCTAAAAGAGATACATTTTAGACACTTTTCTACATGTGTGATATAGTTCTCAATTAAAACATAAAAATAATAAAAACAAAAATGTACCCCAAAATACAGAAAAGTAAAAATTAAAAATACTTCTAATTTGAAAATAAAACAAAATTTGAAATAAGTGAAAAACCTATTATCTCTTCATCTGACAAAGAGTTTTGCAAATCATTCAACAAAATATAAATATCCCAAAAGGAAAATGGACAAAGGCTACTTGTAGGCAAGTCCCCAAAAAAAAAAAAAAAGGAAAAAGGTAAACAGTCAATGTATTAACCAATGTTCTCTAGGGAACAGAGCCTGCAGCAAAACTTAAGCATGAATGCTTTATGGGAGAGACACAACCTCAAGACAGGAAGAGTGAGGGAAAAGGGAAGGGAGGAGTGAAGGATGAGAAATAAATTCAGATCACCTCACATCACTAAAATATGTAGCCCACTGCAGGTCCCAGTGGGTCAGATTATACAGATATCCAGTACTTTAGTCCATGGGTGGGACAGGAATGGAGAGTGAATTTAATTAATTTACAATTTCATTCACTTGACTCTTTTAGCAGCCTCTGAATGAGCCAGATCTCAAGGCCACTGTCAGGAGGAACCAGAGACTCTGGCAGAGAACCTCAAGCTACAGAACCAGAACCACACAGTCCACAGAGTCTGCTATAAGTGGCCAAGGGGCCAAAGGCAGGTGAGTCCAAGGTGACACACAACAAACATACAATGCCACCAAGTGTGCACAGAGCAAGTAATTATTAAGGAAATGAAAAATGAAAGAATAAATACTGATTTTCAGTTTCTGTATTTTAGTTTTTATGAGTATATATTAACTTTTAAACAAAAGCTATAGATATTTTAAGAGTAAAAGAATTGGAGTCAGTAAATACAGAGAATTCTTTTTAGGGAATTTTACTGCAAAGGGGAACAAAGGTATGGGACTGGGTGTGCTCTGAAGGCCATTTTTAAAGGTGGGCTAGGTAACAGAGTGTTAGTCTGCTGATGAAATGATCCAGTGGAGAGTGCAACAATGATTTTGTAAAAAAGGAAGAATTGTGGAAAGGCTGAGTTCTTCCCAGACAAGAGGACTAAGGACCTGTGTACGTGTGGACGGATGGTGTGGGGAGTTCATCTACTACGGGAACAAAGCTGGATGTGAGAATAAGTAGGGGCAGAGGCCAGTATGTGGGTAAAGTGAGCATGGGTGCCTAAGGAGGTTTTCTTCTGACTGCTTTAAGTGAAATAGGAGAAGCATCCACAAAGAGTGGAGATAAGATATTGGAAAGTGTGGTAAGAATACTGAAGGTATGAAAGAGTCATAAGAGAGTAAATAGACCAGGGAAGTGTAGTAAGTTATGTCCAATTTGTGGTTCAAAGTCATGAATTTAAAGTGAAGCCAGTCATCAGACTAAGGGGCTAATATCGGAATATTATTAAGTAATATATTATTAAGGAATATTTTTAAGTAATTAAGCCATCTAGATGATTAATATAAAAATATAAGGAAGAGTGGAAGTGATAGAGAAAATAAGTGAGGCTCCCAAACTTATTTAATGAGTAAATTTTTATACAGCAGAGTTGAAAAATAAGATAGTGCCTCGTACTTCACAATCTATGGAAGCTTTGGTTTTAAACAAAAGCTCGCTGAAATCTTTGTCTGAGATGGTCAATGATTTTCAGGTATAAAAAAACAATGGATTTTTGAGATTTGCCCAAGGTATAAATTCTAAAACTCATGTTACTAAAAAATATTTTCCTGAATTATATTCCACTTCATAGAAATGGTTAATGATATTGTTATATATATTCCATATTTTATATGAGACATATGAACTTTTAGTAGCAGCCAGGAGTATTTTGTCTATATGTCTACACTATCATATTAATGATAATTTATCTGTGTTTAGTTTTACTTTCACATCAAGAAATTTATTTATCTTGGGGTGTTGGGTGGCTAAATCAGTTAAGTACCTAATTCTTAATTTCGGCTCAGGTGATGATCTCATCATGTTTTATGAGTTTAAACCCCACATCAGGCTCTGTGTTGGCAGTGCACAGCCTCCTTGGGATTCTCTCCCTCCGCCCCTACTCTGCTGGCTCTCTCTCTCTCTCAAAATAAATAAATAAATAAATAGGGGCTCCTGGGTGGCTCAGCCAGTTAAGCCTCCAACTTGCACTTAGGTCATAGTTTCACCATCTGTGAGTTCGAGCCCCACGTCCGGCTCTGTGCTGACAGCTCAGAGCCTGGAGCCTGCTTCGGATTCTGTGTCTCCCCCTCTCTCTGCTCCTCCCACACTCATGTCTCTGTCTCTCAAAAATGAATAAACACCAAAAAATCATAATAAATTTAATTACTTAAACTTTAAAAAGAAAGGAAAAGAAATTTCTCTATCTTGAATACCAATCTTACATATCAGTGTTATTAAAGCAGTCTTTACAGAATGGGAAATCAAATTGTTAGAGCTGACAATAGAACAACTCTGAGTGGTTTAAAATCCCAGTCATATGTTCTGTCCAATCCTTCAGTTATGTGGGCTGAGGAAGTAATTCTAGCAAAGTGTAACATAACAAAAAGCTGGCCATAGGCAGCAAGACTGTGGTCACATTCCTAATTCTTCTGCAGCCAAAGACAACAACATGACATACAGGAGGTTTGGGAACTGCCTGATCATCATATAAGATGATCAAATAATAAGAGATAGTACATGTCTTCAAAAAAACCAAAGAAAAATAATTTTAACGGCTTTCCAAAAGAAAGATTTAACATTGTACGTTGTAGAGATGAAGATCTACAGCACAGAATGCACTAACACTCGTAGTTCCTCCCAGAGAAAGTAGTTTGTTGAGTGAAGCTTGCCATGAAAGAATAGTATTACCTGATGATGCCTGCTGCCAAGAGCTTCAGCTCATGCTGCTCCACCAGAGATGCAGTGAAAGTGGAGATGCACATGG
This sequence comes from Suricata suricatta, assembly GCF_006229205.1. Classification (NCBI taxonomy): domain Eukaryota; kingdom Metazoa; phylum Chordata; class Mammalia; order Carnivora; family Herpestidae; genus Suricata; species Suricata suricatta. The sequence continues at coordinate 146,133,051 of NC_043702.1, forward strand.
AAAGGCAAAGAACATTTTGCTAAACTGAAAACCAATTACGTTATTCCACTGCTACATGTTTAGATATAAGACTTAAGAACAAAATTGCCCAAGTGATTACATAAAACATCATGTGTAAACAAAAACCAATTTTTAATTAAAAATATATGGTATTCCGGGGCACGTGGGGGGCTCAGTTGGTTAAGTGTCTAACTCTTGAATTTGGCTCAGGATGATCTCATGGTTTGTGAGATGGAGCCCTGCATTGGGGTTTGTGCTGACAGAACAGAGCCTGCTTGGGATTCTCTGGCTGTCTGTCTCTTTCTGTCTCTCTCTGTCTCTCCCTCTCTCTCTGCCGCTCCCCTGCTTGTTCTCCCTCTTTCTCAAAATGAATAAATAAGTTGAAAATATATATATATGTTACATAATTACCAATACATAAATATTGCATAATTACCAATGATTAAATCTTCAAAGGCAGAATATGAACAATAGATAAAGTTTTATCTTAGTTGTTTACAATTCCAAAGAAGCAAACATTCAATCACTTTAGGGACAACATGGCCATTAGCAACAAACATCATGTTTCCCACAGAACTGAGCTGAAAACGAGCATCTCTTTTGTAGCCCAAAGTGGAGTCTGAGGCATGAACTGACCAGCACCCAAGATATCAAGGTAGACGGTAATGTTCCTGTCCCATAATGTCACACTTTCAAATTATATTATAAAAAAATTTTTTTAGGTTTTTTTTTTTTTTTGAGAGACAGAAAGAGACAGTGTGAACAGGGGAGGGTCAGAGGCAGATGGAGACACAGAATCTGAAGCAGGCTCCAGGCTCTGAGCTAGCTGTCAGCACAGAGCCCAACGCAGGACTCAAACCCACGAACCGTGAGATCATGACCTGAGCCGAAGCCGTAGGCTCAGTCAACTAAGCCACCCAGGTGCCCCTATAAAAATTTTTCAATTGAACTGCAGCAATGATTAAGTTCATTGACCTCATTTTGAATTTACTTTTACAAATTCACTTTTGATCGTTACATTTGCCTTTGGTCTTAATTCCATTGCATATTGATCTTAATAGTCAATCTCTCAGCATTTGGCCAAAATGAATTTAGTGTTCCCTCACTCTCAATGTAAAGAAACAATGGGTGCATTATATAGGTACAACATGAGAAAAAAAATAGGCCAACACATTAAGCATGACTTTTTCTAGGTGCCAGGGAATTACGTTCTTCTTTGTACATGTCTCACGTTTCCCAGTTTCTTCAAAAAATATATATTGGTAGTTAAAGAAAAAAGAAACATGCATATTTTTACAAAAAAAATAGCAGTACAAACAAATATTAAAATGCAGACTTCAATCATTCTGTTTTTACAGTTTATTACAAGCGTAATAAACTATAAAAGTTTTAATATGATAACAGAGCTGCACAAATCCTAACTCTTGGAGTTGATTTCGGGGCTCTACAAGGATTTTAAGTAGACCTAACATTGCTTGTACATCATTATGTTTGTGCTGAGGATCTATGAACTGAGATTGAGTATTTGGATAATTAACAACCTAATTGAAAGCAGAGGAGCTAAAAAGTTATCCATCTTATTCCAAAGAAAAGTTTAGGACATTTGGCAATTATAGCCTGAAACAGAAGAACTGGACTTGAAATGTTGAGTGTGAAATAGAGGTCAATTAGAACATCCCTCAATCTAAATTTTTCCCCATGGAAACAATTCTACCGAAAATTTTTCTGTGGAAAAAAAAATGGTTTTCTTTTAAAAATACATAACTCTAAAATATATGGCAAATAGCAAGACTGCCTACATTGCAGAACATGTAAAAAAATAAAATCCAAATGCATTAAACATTTAAAGACAGAAAAGAAATACATTTTTGGTCTTGGAATAGAAAAAAAAATGAGACAGAACAGAAAACACCAAACTTATAAAGGAAATACAGAAGCTAAAATTTTGTGGCACAATATGTAAGGATATCTATTGCAGAAAAGTTCATAAAAAATCAAAAATAGAGCATAAATTAAATGTCCACCAGTAAACAAATTATGACAGTCATAAAATAGAATACTGTGTGTCTATTAAAAAGCATGAGATATATGTGAATATGTAAACATGGAAAATGATCCAAAATATATGTTTAAGTTAAAAGAGAACTTTCAGGAAAATATGTATAACTTAAAAATCTATCGGGGTATGTGTGTATGAATGAGTCTTTGCATAATAATACTACTACTTTGAAAATAATATAGTCTTTATTTCCTCTATAAATCATATTTGCCCACAGTCCTATCATCCTATGGCCCCAGGGAAAGGATGTCAAATGCTGCCTCTATATGGAGAAAGATACAACCTGATCATACAGACATCAGTAAAAAGAGAACATCTTCCAGAGGTGGAACAAAGAGGTGAAAACTCAGAGAGATGTTTAGAAAATGCAGATAAATATGACTGGATCTGAGAACACCAGATCTACTGGTAGAGATGCAGAAATGGCTATGGCAGGGAGAGGTGATCTGCAAGATATACTCCCTCTACAATAGGTTAGCTTACAAAAGATCCAGAAGTTCCCACTCGCCATGGAGGCAATGCTGAGAGGACCCCTGAACTGGCAGGGACCTGGGGTCAGCATGCAGAAGCCACAAGGAGCAGCTACCTCAGGACTGGGGGTACTGGTAGAGCTTATGGTTAGCAACAGTGGATGCTAACTAACACCATCAAAGACCAGGTTAAACTTTTTAGTCACTGATAGTTTAGTGAAGACAGTGGTTAACACCCAGGGAGAAGCATGGCATCTCAGCTGGAAATCAGATCAGAACATGTGGATCTCACCTCCTGTACACACATACCCCACTGTTCCCCAGATACACACACACACACACACACACACACACACACACACACACACACACATTCTCACATTGTGTGAGATAAGTCAGCTTTCCTTCAGCCAGATGCTCTCTTAAGAAGAAAGCAGGGGAAGAAAGAAATCTTAAAAGGCTAACTTAACCTAAAATAGAACCTGGATGAAACTGAGCCAAAATATATTGTCAAATGGATTCTCCAACATCACCACCTATTGCTACCCAAGTATACCAAGTATGAATTATAGAATGCTACATTTTCACTGAACTACAAAAGAAAATGGGATGTTATTTTGAGGATTAAATAAACATGACTTAGTGACAGGCTGGATATTAAGGTGTGAAAGAAAGGGAGAAATCAAATATGACCTCCAGATATCTGCCTTGATTGCCTGGTGGAAAATAATACCATTATCTAATAGATAAATACGAGAAGAACAGCTAAAATAGGCTCATAGGAAAGCAAATTAATCTGATTTTTAATCTGTTGAATTTGAAGGGCCTCTGGAACACCTTAGTAAAGATGTCTTGGAACCAGTTGGAAATTCTGATTCAAAAAAAAAGTTTTTGAAGTCTTCAAGGTGCACAGCAAATTTGAGCTAATGCTAATGGAAATGGATGAGATCATTCAGGAAAACAAAGTAGAATTCCTGTGCTCTTAGAGCCAACTCTATGTAATTAAGCTCTAATTGGGCTACAGTGTCTCCTTAACTGTGAACTCCAAAAGAGTAAAGAACATGCCTTATAGGTATCTGTGAGGGTGTGATTTATAAAAAATATGCATTTGGTCTTCATCCTGGCTTCTGTCACAGAGCTTCTAAAACACTTGGATTTCCCTAAGTGATGAGTACAAAGGTGTCTTTTATTACGTTAATGAGGTGATTTTTGGAAAGCCCCTAGGTAAAGGAAGGATGGAGGCTGGTTGCCCAAGGAGCCAATCATGTGATTAGAGAGTTGAAACTCTGTCTCACCATAGGATCTCCAGGGAAGGGAGGAGCTGGAGATTGAGTTCAATCACCAATGGCCAATGGTTTAATCGATCATGCCTATGTAATAAAACCTCCATAAAAATCCAAAAGGGCTGGGTTCATAGAGCTTCCAGGTTGGTGAACACATGGAGGTCTGGGAAAAGGCATGAAAGATCTGCCCTCTTTCCTCCTACCTTGCCCCATGCATCCCTTCCATTTGGGCATTCCTGAGTTATATCCTTTTATCACAAACCGGTAAGTAAAGTCAGTAAAAGTTGGTAAGCAAGTAAAATGTTTTTCTGAGTTCTGTGAGCCACTCTAGCAACTTAAACCCAAGGAAGGAGTCATTGAAATCTCCAAGCTACAGCCAGGAGGTAGGTCAGAAGCCCAGGTGGCATCTGGAGTGTGGACTGAGGAGGGGTTGCAGTCTTATAGAACTGAACCCTTAATCTGTGGACTCTGACACTATCTTCAGGCAGTATAACGACTGAGTTGAATTGTAGGACACTCAGCTTGTGGTGGAGAATTCCTTGGTGTCCGGGGGATGGGACCCTACACACTGGAACTGGATGCAGAATCTTTCACTTCTAATTCCCTTTAGATTATGCTGAGTATGGGATAAAGCTCAGGAGCTATCCACAGCTGAATTATGAAGTACTTCCTTTCTCAGTGGGTGGTAAACAAGTCCAAGGAGTCAGTCTTTTAAGAATTAAAAGGATCTCAGTTTGGCCCTCTTTATGTACCTTCCCTTAGGTGGTGACGAACCTGGAAACTGTGGAAAACAATGTCTGAAGAATTTGGGTGGTGTGCAAGGCCTTTCCTGGAAGTCAGGGACCCTGAGTCATAATCTAAACCCTAGTGAAGAACTCAGTCACTGCTGTCAGTGCTTCAGTTCCCTCCCCACCCCCACCACAAGTTAACAGATACGAATGCTTCTCCTTTGTCTTAGTCAATATACTGTGAGTGCTTTAAAGGTATCATCTATAAATATCCTAGACATCCATCTTAACCCACTCTACAATAGTATGAAAAGCAAGTAGGTGCAGAGCCTGTCCTGGATCCCTGTTTGTTTAACTCTTCAGGAAGAAGTAGGTAGAAGGAGATACCATAGTTTTTCCTCAGAAAAAAATGTAAGTGGGAGTCCAGCCAAAACAGTCACATACTCCTTTCAATTTAGTTGTACAGAATAATTTGCATTTCTCCCAAACTTCTTACTCCCAAAAGCTTTGTTAAATGTCATTCCGTCTAAAGAGCATTGGGCTTCTTCTTCACTTCACAAACTCCAGCTCATACTTCAAGTACCACCTCAAAGTTTCCTCTTTCTGGGAAGACTTCTTTAAGCAGAGTTGGTGACCTTTAAGCAGACATGGTGCTTCAATTATAGGATTTTTTTACGTTGTACTATCACCTACTCATATGCTTCCCCACCTAGACTTCAAGACTGGGACTTGGGACTCATTCATTTTTTTAAGTGCAGAACCTGACAGGGCGCCTGTGGGGCTGAGTTGGTCAAGCGTCCAACTTCGGCTCAGGTCATGATCTCACAGATTATGGGTTTGAGCCCCGCATTGGGCTCTGTGCTGACAGCTCAGAGCCTGGAGCCTGCTATAAATTCTGTCTCCCCCTCTCTCGACCCATTCCCCACTCGCACTCTGTCTCTCTCTCTCAAAAATAAACATTAAAAATAAATAAATAAATGCAGAACCTGAGTTCTAATTAAAAAATTAATACACGCTGTTCACAGAAGGTGGTCACTAGTTTTAATTATGCCTCTTATCCTTTGCCTCTGATCTGTGGTCTGATGCCTTGGAATAAACTCATACAAGGAGGAAAGAATGAACTCCCTGCTGGAAACTCTCTCCCTTTATGGAAGAAAACATAAAGACGACAGTGCAAATTTTTGGCAGGTCCTAGCATGACACTAAGGTTTCCAGAGAAGCATCTCTGATATTCTTTCACACATTATGTCTTCTGAGTATTTGAAGACAGTAGAAGGATGTTTCTGGCTTTATCCCATAATAAAGTTGTCATAATGCATTCTGACATTTTAAAAATACATTCAAAGCTGATGAAATGAAGATTTTAGATTTTGGCATTGGAAAAGGGCCTTGAACTTCAGCCAGAGGAGTCCCAAGAGAAATAAAAGTGATTTATATTGGAAAGTAGGTAGCAAAATATATTGGACATTCAAGAACTATTTCAAGGTCCATAATCATTGACTTCACTGTCAGAGTTAAAATCTCTTTGCTGTAGCTCTCTGGGTTACCGTTCATTACAGTGTTAGGTTTGAGTGACTGTTCTCAACCATGGGGTCACGACTGACTGCACTGCAGCCACCTGAGAGGTGGACTGCAAAGAACTTATTACAAATAATAAACTACTAACATTTGTGAATGCTATTTTAGATACAAAATTACTATAGATTTACTATTTCCTGTCAATACATTATCATTTCTAGGCATCAATTATTTTTTTTCTGAGTTAGAGATGAAAAGTTACAGTTATAGATAATTCTGTAGGGAATAAATGTAAACTGCCATCCACTCTGTGTTGTGTCAGAACCACTAGCTTTAATGGCAGTTAAACATCTCTTGGTGGGAGGAGTGTCAAAGGATTCTTGAGCCTCTTTAATCTCTCAAAGGAATGATTAACAGCAGCATATGCGGCAAAGAGATCACTAAGAGCTGGGAAATGCGTATTGCATTTAACAATCTGAAGGTCACCAGGAACCATAATGAGATCAGTTCAGAGCAACACTTAAAGAAGTCACATTCTGGGAATTTGGGAATGAACTGAAATGTATTATACTTCAGAGGCATTCGTCGAAAAGAACGGGAGAATTGAACTGCAGCCAGAGGAAGGACAAGATAGTTGTTTTAGGAAGGAAAAACAACATAAAAACAAGGCAAAACATTGATAGGTTGAAAAGAAGAAATCAGAGAGGGAGATTCAACCCAAAACATAGGGAGGAGAAGAGATAAATGAGGTACTATAAGATGTTGAAAGGAAAGGAGTAAAAAGCATAGATGGGAAGTTTTTCCCTGAATAAGAGAAGAAATGTTTCAATTTCTTTTTTTTTTTTTTAGCATATGTGATGTCAAAGGGAGCATAGAAATGTTTCAACATTTCAACAGTTAATTTCGTACCTCAAGTGTCAGGAAGTGTATACCTATGTCCTCAAAGCATATTCTTCCATCTCTGCCTTCTCCTTCCACCAACAGGAATAGCATCTATGGGTTGATACACCCTAAAGAAGTCTGCCTTTCACTGTTCAGCTGGTCATGGTTGAGTAACATACTGAATAGTTCCCAGACAGACCACCTGTGGCTCTGTGTGAGGCAGCTGGGGGCAAGTCTCTTCCTCAGAACTTTGCTGCAAGCACAGAATTGACAGTCTCCTGATCATAGTTAGGCTCAGTCAGCTTTTGGAGCCTCCTAGTTAGGCACATACATAGCATACGGAATGGGATACAGAGATGTCCTTTTAAAACATTATCCACAGTACAGCTTGCTAATCAAGGTGCCAAAACACTGGTACATAGCGAATGGTTTACGGATACGCTGAGTCACAGAAATCCCCTCAAAATGCAGGGCAACTAGACCAACTTGTCCCCAAGCCAGTCACCTCCATCCATAAGCAGCCTACTCTGAGGATCCTCAGAGGACTGAAGGAGTGTGAGCGGAGTTTTGACACATCTGAGAAGTGCCTGCAGGAGACAGGTAAAATGACTGTTATCTGGCACTTGCTGCTCCACCACTCTCTAAGCCTGACCAAAAGGGGGGTCTACGGCCTGGATATTGATTTTTAGGAGCCAGCTCTCTAGATTATTTCAAAAAAATAATAAAGCAAAATAATATTTTGCAGAATATGTTTGACTTTTTAGAGTGGTCACTTAGAACACATTAGTACCAATGGACAGATGTGTCCAACATGCATGGTGACAAAGATTCAAGCTGCTTCCTTCCCAGTGCCTGCCAAGCAAGAATGCACATTCGGAATCTTTTATAAAAACTCCTCCAGGGGCGCCTGGGTGGCTCAGTGGGTTGGGTAGCTGACCTTGGCTCGGTCATGATCTCACGGTTGGTGGGTTCAGGCCCCGCATCAGGCTCTGTGTTGACAGCTTGGAGCTTGGAGCCTGGAGCCTGCTTCAGATTCTGTGTCTCCTTCTCTCTCTGCACCTCCCTTACTCATGCTCTGTTTCTGTCTCAAAAAAGAAAACTCCTCCAGCAGCTTCATGAGCTCCTTATCAGGAGGTTAAATGGTGGCTCTTGGCAGACACTGTTTTACCAGCTTAAATCTCTTGTCATTATATATATCAGATACATTGCTATTGACTGCTCTAACAATGCAAGTGCATTCTGCAATATGTAACTTTATTATTGTTAAAATACCTGACAGGAAAAAGGTTTATAGAAATCACATTATCCTAAGAAATAAACATTAATTACATTTGTAAGTAGAAGGAAAAATGTTATTTCCAATATAATGCAAGTGTTATACTTTTAATAATTTAAAATTTTTATCATATAATTGTAGGAAGTTTTATTGTCAAAGTTGACCCTAAATATGAATAAACTATTAATAAAAACTCAATCAGGGGGCGCCTGGGTGGCTCAGTCGGTTAAGCCTCCGACTTCGGCTCAGGTCATGATCTCACGTTTGTGGGTTCGAGCCCCACATCAGGCTCTGTGCTGACAGCTAGCTCAGAGCCTGGAGCCTGTTTCCAGTTCTGTGTCTCCTTCTCTCTCTGTCCCTCCCCCTCTCATGCTCTGTCTCTCTCTGTATCAAAAATAAATAAAACATTAAAAAAAACTCAATCAGAAATTATATTTCAACTGTAACACCTGATGATAAAATTTTATGAACATAAAAGCAACTTTAAGATTATTTTTAAAATTTTTAATATTTCATTTATTGGTTTTATATTTGATACCTCCCCCAATGCTTTGTAAGTTCTTCTCTTCTCATAATCATTTAATAAAAAAAAAAATAGGGGTGCCTGGGTGGCTCAGTTGGTTAAGCATCCAACTTTGGCTCAGGTCATGATCTCATGGCTTGTGAGTTCGAGTCCCACATCAGGCTCTGTGCTGACAGCTCAGAGCCTGGAGCCTGCTTCAGATTCTATGTCTCCCTGTCTCTCTGCCCTTCTCCTGTGTTCTCTCTCTCTCTCTCAAAAATAAACATTTGAAAAAAATTTTTAAATAATGAATTTCCCCCCAGGCTTCATACAGATAGCTCAAATCCTCTTCAGTTCATTCCACTGTACAGTACAAATATCATTTTTCTGTGTGTGCCATTACAATGAACAAGGCTGGAAGGTACTGATTTACACTGATACCAACTGAATTTAAGAACAGCAGAAAATACACAAATAAGGCACATTTGATAGAATATGGATTTCTTCATCAGAACATTCCAGAAAAAGACACACCCATCTTTCACAGCTATTTGGAAATGAAAGAGAAGTCCTGAGAATTAGGGAGTAAATTCTCCTTTCTTCTAATTCCTAAACAATGCATTCTCGTCTAATTCATTTTGGTCTTTTAGATACTGCCTAAATTAATGTAGCACCTGCTTATCTAGTACACAGTATCTAACATGCATCCCAGGAAGAATGAGAAAGAAAAGCCATACTGCAGATGCCTATCCATTGTGTCTCCAAGGGTTCAGATATCCCCAGGAGGGGTTCAGCGTGGTCCAATATGGAAAATGTTCCACAGAGATGTGACTGTGTTGGAAGCGGCTTTGCACAAAGAACAAGGGCCAAGTGGACCCAGAATAAACAGGCCTCCTTCAAGAGAGCCACTTAAAAATCAGCTCACAGCAAATGAAACATCTCCCCCTAAACTCAGGGAATGAAAGCCCAGGCCAAAGCAAACAGAGAATCCTCAGACCTTGCTTTATATAATTTCTTGTGACGCCAAGATGAAGTAAATAAATAATAGGCAATAACTGACTTCATTTGGAGCCATTTAAAATGACCTCCTTCAGCGGTCCTGCAGAGCGCCCCAAACACAGACAGGACCTGACAAGCAGGCGGATATGAGCTGGCCCAAGAGCTGAGCTGCTGGTAGGAAGGCATCTGGGAACAGAAAGGCAAATGCATTGAAGCAGTTGCCTGAAATCCCCAAAGCTTTCTCCATTAATGCCTGTTTTAAAATGCCGAGAGCATTTCTGTGAACTATTAAGGGTAGGGCAGAGTTACCTAATGAGGCTGTTAAATTCATTAGCCATGTGCTTCATCTTTCTTGGTTTCCAACGTGCTCTGAAGGAGACCTCTGAGAAGCCTGTCAGAGGTCATAACAGCAAGGTGGCCACTCAGTCCAGAGCCATAGTGAAGGGTTGAAGGCTCCTCCTAAACCATTTCTTTGAAAATACAATGGATTAATTACTGTCATTTGCATCTGCAGCTATGCAAGCTATGATAATGATGTGCTCTAATGAAACCTATGCCTCGGGCTATAAGCTGATGACCTGAGGGGCTGAGGGAGGATTCTCTCCACCCGTGCACCGGGATTTCCTAAGTCCTAAAGTGTGCTAGAAAAGTTGGGGAATGGTTCATAACTTGGGGCAAATTCCTAACTGTAGACTAGCCAAGCTGGGTCTTATATTCAAACCTCTCAGAAACTTTTACATGCCAGAGTTGTTAATCTGCGTGTTGCCAAACACTTATTTGGGTGAAATACCATTCAGTCACAATTAGATCTCAACTGATTTATAAGGCTTTTCCAAAATATATGCATCTAGGCCACCTTGATTCAAGTCTAGTTTTCCTATTATTCAGAAAAAAGGTACCTCTGCTCTCTACACACACACACACACACACACACACACACACGATTATATTTTTTAATAGTCTTTAAACAGGATCCATATATTTTCCTCAAATCTTAGGGTCTCAAGGTGTTTATTAATCAATCACTTCACAGGAATGGAGCTTGCTTTGTGCTACGGCTTTTTTTCCAATTTTTTTCTTTTAACTTTTTTAATGTGTATTTATTTTTGAAAGAGACAGACGACAGACAGACAGATGGGAACAGGGAAGAGGCAGAGAGACACAGAATCCGAAGCAGGCTCTAGGCTCCAAGCTGTCAGCACAGAGCCTGATGTGAGGCTCGAACTCATGAACTATGAGATCATGACCTGAGCTGAAGTTGGACGCTGAACTGACTGAGCCATCCAGGCGCCCCTTTTCCAAATTTTTTTAAGCATACTCCATGCCCAGCATGGAGCCTAATGCAGGACTTAAATCCTGAGATCAAGACCTGAACTGAGATCAAGAGTCAGATGCTGCGCCCCCCAATTTTTTTTAACTGAAGTTGACATACAACATTATGCTCTTGCAGGTGTACAACATACGGATTGGTGAGTGTAGTTACCATCCATCATCATATGGCATTACTACAGCATACTATTGTTTAACACCAATTGTATGGCTTACAAAGTGAATGATCTAAGATAACAGACTATCTATGTAGAAAAATTAAAAAGTGAAAAAAAATCTGGCAATGATTTAGAAAATTGGCCAAAGGAATGTTACTTACCTAGAGATTTCAAAGTATCAATCTTTCACTTCTCATGTGGAAATGTGGGAGCTGGATAGCCTTCTTGTAGTTGTTTTGAGTATTTCCTTTTATTAGACAAATCTGAATAATTGTTTAACCAGTTGCAACCATGTTGCATTAATCACAGCAGGACTTGGGGGAAAGAATTTGAAGGTGAAGCAATACCTTGGGATTTTTGTTATTGTTGGGAGATGTGGATAGTTGTTAGTTTGCATTTCCTTTTGTTCTTTTTTTTACATGTTGATTTATTTATTTATTTTGAGAGGGCTGAGGGGCAGAAGGAGAGAGAGAGAATCCCAAGCGGGCTCCCTGCTCAGTGTGGAGCCCAACATTGGGCTCGATCTCACAACAGTGAGACCATGACCTGAGCCAAAATCGAGAGTGGGATGCTCACTGACTGAGCCACCCAGGTGCCCCTCCTTTTATTCTTTACAAAAGTTTTTTAAGAGACTTCTAAATTTTATATCCTCTCTTCTCTCTTTGCTTCCTGCAAAAAGCCATATATGTAAAGGGCTAACAAAGATAACTAGAAGTTAGGTAACATGATCAATGCCATTAGCTTCTGAGTTGTGCATATAGGATTTGAGCCCAGCACTTTCATAGCAATGTTTAGGCCCTCTCTGCTTCTTCTCTTTTTGGTTTCATTGCTTTCTACTCAGTTCCAATACAACTCACATCATGTCTATGTTCCTCTAAGAAAGTCTCTGTAAGACTCATTGCAGATCAGGAAGGTTGAAACAATGCTGAAGAAAGAAAACAACAACTTTCATCTTCCTCTCTCCACACAAGCCTTTGTTGTCATGTCCTGAATGATGCTGTGTTCCTAATATAGACTATATTTTCATACCCATATTTTCAGTTCACAAATAAGTTTTACAGGTATTTTATAACATAGATCAACTTTAATGCAAAAAAGAGAAATGTTACCCAAAGAATAGTTGTTTACAAGTTGAAATTTTGTGATAAAATGTTTTATCATACTTCAAAATTTTCTTCTACCCCGGTAAGTTTGCCAGACATAGCAAATAAAAATACCAGACACCCACTTAAATTTAAATTTCAGACAAACAGGGGCACCTGGGTGGCTCAGCCAGTTAAGTGGCTGACTTTGGCTCAGGTCATGATCTCACAGTTCTTGGGTTCAAGCCCACGTTGGGCTCTGTACTGACAGCTCAGAACCTGGAGCCTGCTCTGGATTCTTTGTCTCCCTCTCTCTGCCCTTCTCCTGCTTGCACTGTCTCTCTCTCTTTCTCTCAAAAATAAATAAAATATAAGGAAATATAAAAAATAAAATAAAAAAGAATTTCAGACAAACAAATAATACTTTGTTTAGTATAAATATGTCTGTGTAATATTTGGGACATATTATTCTAAAAATTTATTTGTTGCTTATCTTAAATTTAAATTTAACTGGGCATTCTGTATTTTACCTGGCAACCCTATTGGTAAAGAATAACCTAGGGGCACCTGGGTGGCTCAGTCGGTTGAGCATCCAACTTCAGCTCAGGTCATGATCTTGTGGTTTGTGAGTTCGAGCCCCGTGTCGGCCTCTGTACTGACAGCTCAGAGCTCAGAGCCTGGAGCCTGCTTCAGATTCTGTGTCTCCCTCTCTCTCTGCCCCTCCCATGCTCATGCTCTGTCTTTCTCTGTCTCTCAATAATAAATAAACATTAAAAAAAATTTTTTTAAAGAATAACCTAAAAATCCTCTTCCAGCCAGGCTTGCTAGCTAGTAATTATTTGAGTAGAGAACACTAGGAGGCCTCTTTTTAAATGAAGTCAGGGTAATTTAGTAAAGCAGAAATTCTCTGTGGAAAACAATTGTGCCCTAAAGTGTTATTTTTACACATCCATATTTTTGTGCAATACATTTCTCAAATTATTCTCTACCTTTAAAAGCCTAATTTTAAAATAGGAAGAATCATTCCCGTTTAAGTCTGTCTCAGGCTCATACAACACAGACACACGTTGATAAAAAAAAAAAAAAATGTAGGCAGCAAAGGTGATAAACTTCAGTTATCCTTAAGACAAAAAAAAAAAAAAAACATTAAAATAAATGAGGATGAAAAACTGCCTTTCCTAGATCATTTTAACCAACCAGAATATAATTGATTCTATAGTGTTGTTCTTTAAATATGATATATTATGGTCTTACTCTGCTCTTGGCAAAAGGTATAATGTTTATAGGAAATAAGCTTAAATATTGTAGGATCTGGGTGCTTCAAAAATTACAATGCTATATTTCTGGACAGACGACCTAGACAGGATAGACCTAAAGAAAAAATCCACAGCTGTGTGGAAACTGAAACACAAAGAGTTGAGGGACCACTAACAGAGGCCATTTTACTTACCCTTCAAAGTATCCCTGATATCTCTCTCCATCACTTCCTTCCCCATTTGCAGTTTTCTGTGTGACGTAATGCTGAGTAAGCCTAATCTGAAGCACCAATGTTTGTCAGGGTCTTATATTCAGATTAAAAGTCACTTTTGCTGAATTTATTATTCAAGAATCTTATAAGCAGAACTGTCTTAGAGAAGGAAAAACTGAGGTCACATTCACCTCAGACCTATACAGTGTTTAGAAAAAGATATGAGCAATGATGTTCTTCCAACCCATCCTTGGGAAAGTGCAACCGCCTCTAGTGTATAAACACGGGCCATTCCCCTCCCCATGTGACTTATAGAATGCGTGTTCTCATAAATAATACATGAAAGATGCTGCAATTGCATTGTTTTGAAGCTGAAGGTCATCAGTATTCTTTCCAAATTATCACAGTGGCGATTCTATTTTCCAAGAACTTGGTTGTTTAAAGAGGTTATTCCAAAATTGTTTGCATCTGTTTAGGACATGAGGATCATGTCTGACCAACACAAACAACCAAAGGGCAGGTCATTTATTAGAGATAAAACCAGACTGGGGAAAAACTCACAATATTTGGTACTAGGATATCTTCTCTATGTAACAATATGAAACACAAGGGTTTCCTGTGTAAAAAGTAAAACTTCGTCTTTTCCTTCTTTAATTGTCTCTTTTTAATTCTTTGAAATTCCAATATGCCCACTTATGATTTACTAAGAATAGACAATGATCACCAAACCAACAAAAAATTACTTAGCACTTACCATGAACTTGGCCACCTATTAGATCCTATGAGGTATAAAAAGATAAACAAGGTATAGCCCTTGTCCTCACAGAGCTTAAGCTTATATACTAGCAGAGAACTGGACTACAAAACAGAAATAACCATACTACACTTTAGAATGTGTAAGTGCCCACGAAGAGAAGTAAACAGTTATGAGAACATATAGAAGGAAAAGCTTAATTTAGGGTTTCTAGAAAGATAGCTCTGAGTCTAAGGTAGTGGGTAGGATTTCATTTAGCAGATGTAGGGGGAAAAACAAAAATTCCAAACGTGCATTAGTTCCAAAGCATAGAAGTAATAAATGGTGGGACGTGGTCACAAAAGGGTTGGGCATAGATGGCTGAGGAAGAAAGGAATGATAAGTCTGATGACAGATTATAAACAATAGATGCCCATTATGATAGACTTCTGGTTTGGTTTTTGTTTTGTTCTCTAGTTTCTGATTTCCCAATATCTGCTTCTAGTATCTAGTTTCCTTATTCTGGCAACAGTATTGGATTTTTTCTTCAGAGAACAGTCAGTTGGTGTTCCAGTAGGACTAAAGACAGTATAGAGTAGGAAGAAAAGAGGTCTAGGAGAACGCATCAATAAACCCCAGAATTTAATAACTGCATGGAAGAAGGCAACCCATAAAGGGACAGACTGAAGAAGTAGGAGCAGGCTGGCAAGAAGAGGGTCAGGAAATTGACAATGCCAGAATAGACTATTTTTCAAGTCTTAGAGGTGGTTTAGCTGGGAAGGATGACTGAAGGCAGGGTCACAGAGGGAAATGAGCGACCACGTGAGGGGTTGTTTGTTTTTAATTGGATGTACTTACGCATGATTAAAAATTAATGGGAAGAATCTAACAGAGAAAGATGAAGATGCCTGAGAAAAAAGAAATAATACTTTAGATCCTATATGTTGTCTGTCACAGAGTGCGAAGGTATCACTGACCGACCTAGTAAGTTCTCAAGTTTCCTCAAATTCAATTAATTAAATCAAATAGCAGGACACTTTCAAAGTAAACAAATAAAAGGAAAATAGAAATAGTTAACAGTGTGAGGTTTCTGGATGGTGGGAGGTGATGCGATCCAGAGTACAGATGACTGGCAAGCCCTTCCACAGGACGGGGGGACCAAGAGGTGCAGAAGAAGTGACAAGAGCATGTTTGGTATCAGGAAAAGAGGGCATTCGCAGGAAGTACGAGAGTGACGTGAAATTAGGGACCACGATGGACGAGAAAGAAAAGGGGGAATAAACTGCTGCAGGTACCACTATAAGGTTAATTTTTTACGTAAAAATATTCATATGCACACCGACGTGGCATACCCATCAAAGCAGCTAAGTGGAAGAAACAAGATTTGGAGATAACCTAAAAATGTCTCTCTCGTTCTTGAAAATAAGTAAACTACAAGTAAAAGAATACTTTTAACCCTCCAGCTTTAGACTAGATAATGCAAGTTTTTAAAAGTTTTTTTGTTTTGTTTTGTTTTTCATTTTTTTAATGGTTTTTAATTTATTTTTACTGAGAGACAGCAAGTTGGGGAGGCACAGAGAGAAAGGAAAAGAAAGAATCCCAAGCAGGCTCTGCACCGTCAACACAGCACAGAGGGCTAGAGTCCACGAGCTATGAGATCATGACCTAAGCCGAAACCAAGAGGTGGACACTTAACAGACTGAGCCACCCAAGCACCCGCTAAAAGCAAGTTTCCAATGACAAACTGAAAATGAATTTTGGAACCAAGAGCTAAAGTCTGTTTTGCCAAGTGGTTAGTATGTTCATTGTGTGAGAATCATTCATTTACATAAATTATAGAAACTACAGTTACTGATGGCCACACCAAACATTCAAATGTAATCAGTATAAGGATAAATGGATTGTATAAATAACAGATAAATAAATAAATAAATAAATAAATAAATAAATAAATAAATAAAATACTGCCTTTGTCTTCGTTGCTTGGTTATAAAAGCCTTATTCCATCACGAATATTTTAAAGGCATCATAAACAACAATCCACCAACATAAATCAGAGCATATACCTTGCAAAGCAATATCACTGATGTCTATTATCTGGCTGTGATTGATATTCTGCTTATCCCAAACTCATCTAAGTGCCAATCCAGATTGTACACTGAAAGCAAGCTTGGTTCTAAAAATAGGGAAAATTATTTTCAAAGCCAATGCATTAGTGGTCTAGAATTTTTAATTACTCATCTTAAACATATTCACAATCTGGAACAAAAGTAATTGCTAAGTAGCAGTATCAGAGTAGCCCAAGTCACAGAGGAAAAAGGCAAGATGCCTGTAGGTTTCTTGAGAAGGAAATCCTGGTATACGATTTTAAAGGCAGCTTTGTTAAACTGGCATTCAGTAAAGGCCATAAAAGGATCTATAGAGAATTCTAATCTCATATTTATCCTGTTGCATGTAATTTTTTATTAAAGTCATCATTTTATCACTAGTTTTTAAAACCATAAATTTTTTTAAAAATTGTCAGTGATTATGTGTTACTTTTAAATATTCTTTTTTTAATTTTTTTTCTAATGTTTATTTATTTTGGAGAGAGAGAAAGAGAGAGAAACAGAACACAAGCAGGGGAGGGGCAGAGAGAGAGGGAGACCCAGAATCCCAAGCAGGCTCCAGGCTCTGAGCTGTCAGCACAGAGTCCCACACAGGGCTCAAACTCACAAACCGTAAGATCATGGCTTAAGGTAAAGTCAGATGCTTAACTGACAGAGCCACCCAGGCGCCCCTACTTTTAAATGTTCTGATTTTGGGGGCACCTGGGTGGCTCAGTCAGTTAAGAATTGGAACTTCAGTTCAGGTCATGATCTCATAGTTCGTGGGTTCAAGTCCTGTGTCAGGCTCTATCCAGACAGCTCAGAGCCTCCTTAAGATTCTCTCTCTCTCTCTCTCTCTCTCTCTCTTTCTCTCTCTCTCTCTCTCCCCTTCCCCCCAACTCACATTTTCTCTCTCAAAATAAATAAATAAAACTTTAAAAAAATAAATGAGTAAATGTTCTCTTACTATTCTCTCTTGTTCAGATTCTTTAGTCTACTTTCCATTCATGATATATTTTCTTGTGCATTTCTCTTCATCATCTGTCAAAACCCAGTTTAAAATGCCACTTCCTCAGGGGCACCTGGGTGGCTTAGTCAGCTAAGCATCCAATTTTAGCTCAGGTCATGATCTCGCAGGCCGTGAGTTCGAGCCCTGTAACTGGCTCTGTGCTGACAGTTCAGAGCCTGGAGCCTGCCTCAGATTCTGTGTCTCCCTCTCTCTCTCTGCCCCTCCCTGCTCGTGTTCTGTCTCTCTCCATCTCTCAAAAATTAATGAACATTTGAAAAAGAACTGACCTGGAGTGCCTGGGTGGCTCAGTCAGTTGAGTGTCCAACTTCATCCCAGGTCATGATCTCAGTTTGTGGGTTTGAGCCCCGCCTCAGGCTCTGTGCTGACAGCTCACAGCCTGAAGCCTGCTTCTGAGTCTCCCTCTCTCCTGTCCCTCCCCTACTTGCTCGCTCACTCCCTCGCGCACACTCTCTCTCTCCCTCTCTCTCTCTCTCTCTCTCTCTCTCTCGCTCGCTCAGAAATAAACATTAAAAAAAAAAGAACTGACTTTGCTAAAAAAAAAAAAAAAAATGCCACCTCCTCAGTGAAGCTTTCCCAACTTCAATTAATAAATTAGTTCCATGTCCTCTTAACATGCCATTATATGGTTATACACTTCTCTCTGCCTCTAGACCTTTTTGTATCCCTAGCATTGAACACCATTCCTGAAACTGTAATCTCAATAAATGCAGGATTTTGCAAGTCACTAGTATTTACAGGTAGGCCCTAAAATAACTGTAACGACATCTCAAGGACTTCCCTAATGCCGTCCAGGTTACACATCATGTTCTCTGCAGACAACACTCCAAACACCAGCCTTTCCACTCACCCAGGCCGTTTCGAACTCATCTTCAAAGAATCCTGTATTTACAACTTTGTATGTACTCTCATATTTGTGCCCATATCCCAATCTCTCTTGCTCTCAATCTCTCACTTTCTCCCGCACCAGAATTTATATGTCTATGTTAGGAGACAATGAGAAGTCTGTATTCTCTAAGCTCCTTATTGCTATTTTCAGACTGTTCTAGCGCTTTTATTTACAAAACCCTCTTCCCCTGAAATTCGTGGTAACTTATTATTATTACCAGCTTCTCCAGTTCCTTGTGTCTTGTCAATTTCAATCACCTGTTTCAAGACCATTACCCAAAAGTCACTGATGACTGTGGTACCCAATTCACATTTTTCCTTTCATCTCTTTCATTATTATGGGCAACTTTAAAAATTGCTAAAGAACTACCTACTCTTTTTGAGCACCTTCTATGTGCTAAACACTGTGTAAGTGCTTTGATGAATTATCTTGTTTAGTCCTCCCACTGATCCTATGAGACCTGTGCTACAGTTAAGCCGGTTTTACGGATGAGAAAATGGAAGCTTAGACTCTCTTATGGACTCTTGGCCAAGATCACACAGCAAGTAAGCAGCAGAGCTGAGAGGGAAACTCAGTGCACTGAGCTGCACTTTAACCCACTACCTCATGCTGTCCCTAGATTATCAGAAAAACTGCAGCTTCTTGATCTCCCAAACATGGTGGCCTTTCCCTTGACAACAAACTCAAAGCACCAAACTAGGAGTTTGTGGCCAATGGGAACTGCTCCTATATGAAATAATCCAAATTGCATTATACCTTCTCCCTCACCTCACCTGACTGCTTACTCCCTTCGCACATGTTCCTCTACCCCATGGAGATTTCAGTCCTTCTCTTCACCCCCTACTAATCTCCCTTACTCACACTTTCTAGACCATTAATAACCACCTAACCTGCACCCTCAACAAGCTAATGCCCTCTTCTCCAGCCTTACTGCTCCCCAAATTTCTAATCATGATCCATTGTAATCACATGCCTCTCCTCTCCCTTACATTACCTCGCATCTGACTGTGATGCTGTCTCCTCACCTTATAGTACTTGGCGTTGGGTTTTCCTGGTTTTTCTATTTCCTGACCTCTCTTTCTAACAATCTCTATTTGGTTTTTCTGACCAACCTTTCAATGTTGGATTCCAAGGGTTTTCTCACTGGTTCTTTTATAATTTTCAAATAATTTGGGGGCACCTGGGTGGCTCAGGTGGTTGAGCATCTGACTTCTGATTTCAGCTCAAGTTATGATCTCACAGTTTGTGACATCGAGCCCTGAGTAGGGCTCTGCACTGGCAGCACAGAGCCTGCTTGGCTCCATCACTCTCTCCGTCTCTCTTTGCCCCTCCCCTCACCTCTCCCAAAAATAAATAAACTTAAAATATTCTGTATGATACTATAATGGGAGATACAGGTCATTCATTATACATTTGTCCAAATCCATAAAATGTAAAGCACCAAGAGTGAGCCAAAATGTCAACTATGGACTTTGAATGATTACAATGTGTCAATGTAAGTTCAACTATAACAAATGTATCATTCTGTGGGGTATGTTGATAGTGAGGGAGACTGTGCATGTGTGAAGGCAGCAAATATTAAAATCTAAAAAAAAACTTTATAGTACAAGCTATACATATTTCTACCAATTTTGTCCCTTCTACAACTTGTTCTTTTCATTCAAGTTTTCAACATTATTTTTAGACACCTAAAACAATTTATCTTTCTCCTACTGGTAGATATTTAGGCTGTTCCCAACTTTTTCCAACCGCAAACAATACTGCAGTAAACTTTCCTTTTTCTTGGGGCACATGAGAATTTCTCAAAAATTTACAAACTGTTTGTAATCAGGACAGCTTCACACTCTTAAAAGTCACTGAGGACCCCAAGGAACTTTTGTTTATGTGGGTTATATCTATAAATATTTGTCATCTTAGAAGTTGAAACTGAAATATTAACAATGCAAGGCATCTGACTGGCTCAGTCAGAAGAGAATGCAACTCTTTATTTCAGGGTTGTGAGTTCAAGCCGCACATTGGGTGTAGACATTACTCAAAACTGAATCTGCATTGGACTCTATGCTTGCAAGGTGTGGAACCTGCTTAAAATTTTCTCTCTCTCTCACCTTCTGCCTCTCCCCCACTTGCACACATGTATAATAAATAAATAAATAAATAAATAAATAAATAAATAAATAAAATACTTTATTAAAAAGTTTTGGCCTTCCAAAACCCCTAAAGGATCTCAGGGGCCACCAGATCAGGGGTCCCAGATCTCTTAGGTATATACAAGGTTGAGGATCTCTGCATTAACATAACATTGGCAAATTTTTCTACAGTGGTTATACCAGATACACTCCCAGCATCTGGAAGTTCTGCTTATTTTTTCCCAACTAGTGGGTACAATTTTTAAGGAGGTTGTTTATATGTGTGTGTGTGTGTGTGTGTGTGTGTGTGTGTGTGTGTGTATTTCCTTGCTACCTCAATAGATCTCGGAGGCCTTCAGACAGCTTTTTAAAAATTTAACCAAGTTTTTCTTAACCGACTAGCCACCAGATGCCCCTATTAATCAAGTTTTTTCTAATAAGCTCAGCAGAAGATTGTTTTCTACAACAAGAATGTCTATCATTACCAGAAGCAGAAATTAGGTTACATTTTCCCTTTAATGTTCATATTTGACTAAATAAAATGTAAAATGTAAAATTAAGCCACAGTTCTGTTCTCCTCCTGAACAATATAAGAACCTAAAAACACTTTAATTGTAATGGATGTACCATTTTAGCACTGTATTTATTCAGCATTTTTATTAACTTATTTTTATATTTCCTATATCAGTCATAGTTACATGTGTATATGTACATATATATGTATACATTATAAATTACAGAGAGTTTCTCTGATCAGGGAAATTAAATATATAATAAATATACATTATACATTTTATTATATATCTAACATAATTGTATAGTATTGTTTAATAAATATTATACACATATGTATTTTATATATGTATATGTATGTATGTATATATGTATTATGTATGTGTATATATGTATATAGTACATATATATAATGTATATAATTTCTCTAAACTGTTTTCTGGGTTATTTTCTCAAAAAATATCTTCCAATTCACTAATTTTCTATTCAGCTATGATTAATCTGTTAATTAACCCATCTATTAAGTGTTTATTCTATTCTATTTTTCATTTCTAGAAGTTATTTTATTATTTTCCAATATATCTGCTCTTTTCTCAAAATACCATATTTTTCTCTATATTTTCAATAATTAATGAATTTAGTCTTTCCAAAAACTCTTATTTATGGCTTCTACCAGGTTATTTCATTATTCAAAGTTCTGTGGAGTATAATTGTGTTTTTTGTGTCCAATGACTTTTCCTTTCGATGGTTCTTTTTTTGAAATTCCTATGAAGTTTAGAGAGACATCAAATGTTCTGTATCTTGATTACCTTGGAGATTACATAACAACGTACATGTGTCAAAACTCATCAAACCTTTAACTTTAAAAGACTGAAATTTACAGTCTGTAAATTATACCTCAATGTGACTTGAATTTTTTGAACCCCAAACCCATATTGATACAAATTTTTATTTAAAAATTCCCACGAGACTTTTTACTTCTATCTCAAAACCTAAGTAAAACAGTTTACATGTCTTCTTTCTGTTCCAGTGGGGATTTTTTCCCTAATCCACCATTTGAAGTACATATGTCCGTTCAGGGATTCCCAAACGGGTTTGAATTTGAATGTCCTACTTCACTAGGGACAAAAGCTTCATCTCCCGACCACATGTACACTACAACACAATCTTCTAGGTCATCGCAAGCCACAAAACTTCCATTCCATTCCACCAGGTGCGCACCATCTCATTTTACTCATTTACCACTACGGTAATTTTGAGGGAATCATAATTTAGAGGTAGTGAAGGAAGCTTTCTGCTCCTTCTTCATTCCTGACCCCTGGAAATACCCACTACGTTCTGAGTGTGGCTCTGCTTTAGTGAGAGTTGCTGCATTGTATATTAGATTTGTATGAGTTTGTAGCGGGTGGGTTCTGCCATGTATTCAGGACAAAAAATGCTCTCCTTTCCTCTTATTATGTAAACTGTCAGTGGGTAGCATGTATTCCCATGGCTTCAGCTTAATAGGCTGATTAACTCCTAAATTCTTATCTCTAGCATATTGGATTTCAGAAATATACTTGTAATTCACAAGTAACTATTCCCACTTGAATATCCCATAAAAATCTTAAACCCTATAATATGTTCATATTTAAACTCCATTCAAACTGTATCTTTTTCCCCCAACTAATGGCATCACCATTCCTTCAGTTTTCCATGCCATACATCCAACATTTTTCCTCTACTTTTCTACTCCCTTATCCCCTGTCAATACTACAATTCTATTTTTTTAATGTCCGCCAGACAAGTTCCTCTTCTCCATTCTCACTGCCTTAATTCGTACCTCTCTTTATAGTCTCCCCCCAAATATTCCCTACAGTTAATAGTCCATCTTTTGTACTTTTACCAGAAAATGACAAACCCAAATGCCATTCTTCTCTTTAAAATCCAAAACTGCATATATGTTCTCCCACTACATGTATAAGGAAGCCCACATTACCTAATTTAATGTCACATCCTTTCATGACCTAGGTTCCTCCTCAGTGGCAACTCCTGTTAGCTCCCTCAGAAACTCTAGCCTTATGGAATATTTGACTTCCCTAAGTGCAATGTACTTTTTGACACTACCAAATCTTTGCACATGAGAATCAAGCTGCCTAGACTACCATCCACACCATGCACCCTTTTGGCCTAGAGATTTTTTTGCATCCTTGTCATCCACATCAGTTCAAGAAGAATGTTCCCTCTGACACCTTCCCTAACCTTTCAGAACCCTGTCCTAGCTATCATGAGTGCCAGGGAGTTGAGATAAATACCAAGTGCCATTTATCACATTGTTTAGAAAACTATTTAGACTTCTGTCTCCTCCACTATGCCATGAATTCCTTGAGGGAGGGGGTCCTGTGTATTATTTATGTTCCACTCCTAACTCCTAGTAGAGTCCTTGGCCCATAGTAAATATTCTGCTGACTCATTAATAAAAATTGTCATACTTGCAATTTAGGAAAGACTACATGATCTCTTGGGTCTCTTCCAAATATAAGATCTAGGATCTTATATGATTAGTCAAGGTTGAAAATAATTTTACCCAAACTATACAGGCAAAATATGCTTATTCTTTTCCTATATGTAAGCCTTATAATACAGACATTCTGTAATGTACAGGTCACAATAAGCTGTCTCATAGGCTACCACTTCCAGCTTCAGTCTATTTTTTAGAATTCATAGGGTAAGTGTACATTATCCTCTCTTAAAGCAAATGGCACTTCAGCTTGACCAAGTTTAATGTCCATATAAAAATCAGAAATGCTACAAATTGAGGCATATAGAAACATTTCTCATCTCTGCTTCAGGCTCTGTCTGCCATCTGCATCCTACATCCCCACTGCTAACCTGCATCCAACCACTTTCAATCTAGAAACCTCATTCTCTGTGGAATACTTGAATCAGAACTAATTATAGCAATAACTAAAATGGTCCTATGAATGCATGCACTGCACAACAAGAATACTTTTACTGGATTACTTAGCCGTGGCATGCTGGGTCTGTTAATGTGCTCTGCCTGGCTTCACTGCAGACATACTTCAGAAAATGTAAGGCTGCAGTTAAAGTAATAGAAGGCCAAAGAAACCTGAAGAAATAAAGAATCAAGTTCATCTCCTTGGGAATATGTTTTAAAACAATCTTCTAATGGGAATAAGGGACTTAAGAGGTTCATGTCAGAGCAGATGTCAAACCAGAGCTGGGTCCATTTCGTAGATTTTGTTCACTAGCTGGCTTTCTGCTGTATCAGTTTTACCTGAGTTTAGAAAAGCAGCCTGAGACAGCACTCACAGCAAAAAGTTGTGCAGGGCTTTGTGATACCCAAGCTCCCTTTCTGTGCAGCAACCCACTGAGAAGGAAGGGATAGACCAGGCCACTGGGTTTCTCTCACTCAGTTATAAACATATGGCTCTTGCTCCCTGAAAAGCAAATGGAAATAAAAAAATTAATTCAGTGTGGTGTTGTCAAAGCATAAAAGCAATCAGCTTGATCTTTAGCTAATTCCATCAAAATAGAAGGAAACATGGAAATAAACAGGCAGCAAGAGGACTACGTCTCAAACCAGAGGGCATATAGCATGGCAGTTAATTCTTTGGACTATGAATCAAAAGGGAGCTTGGGTTTAAAACTTAGCTCTTCCAGAGCACCTGGGTGGCTCAGTTGGTTAGGTGTCTGACTCTTGGTTTCAGGTCAGGTCATGATCTCACAGGTCATGAGTTCTAGCCCAGCTTCGGGCTCTGTGCCAATAGTGCAGAGCCTGCTTGAGATTCTCCATCTCAATGTATATGTGTGTATACACACACACACACACACACACACACACACACATACACACACACATATGCTTTAAAGTAAACTCTCAAAATAAGTAAACTTAAAAAAATTTAACATAGCTCTTCCATTTATAGCCATATGACCATACCCTTTCAGAGTCTTAGAGTATCTGCCTGTAAGAGAAGAATGAAACTTTTAACTAAGCTCCAAAAAATTATATTCATCAATAAACTTAAATTATCTTAGCACTTACTCCTCAGTAGTACAAGATAGCAAGTAGTATATGAATGAGAGAGTGGATCTATTATATCCTTCTTTAATGAATACTACAGAAGAAACTTTATATAATTGTTGGCAACTTGGCTCAATGACCAATGCAACAAACATCTAAATAGGTTCATAGATGCTGTCCACCTCTTCCTCTGATTCATCACTTCAACAAACCTTTAGTGAGTCTGGTCTATGATTGTATTTTCTGCATTATACTATAATCAATAATATATTTCAAGGGATATTTCTAAACTGACATTTCTGTGATCTTCCAATACAAGATCCCATCCATCATGTATCAAACCACCACTAATGCTAAGCATGTAGAATGTGACAAAAGTATTGCAACTATAAAAGTTGAAGGCAGGCACTCAAACCAAATTTAATTTAGGTTTGATTTGAAAACATTCTAGTGTTACAGCTGCATGGTTTTAGAAAAAATACTCATGGTTGGTTCTAGTTTGAATAGGTTGACTAGGTTCAAAATGAAACATTTCTCCATTGGTTTGTGGTTAACCAATTAATTTATTGCTTCAGAAATTGAAACTGGTTAGCCAGCCCCAGGTTTGGGTTCCCGGTTCAATTCAGTTCAAGTTCCTAGAAAATGTATACTCAGAAACCTGAATGATTCCTAAGTTACCATGTGCTAAATACCCCAACTTCCTCAAAAACCACAAGTCTCCCACAAACCACAAACTCTCTTACTCTGGTAAGATAGCAAATGTCATAGCAAGAGGCTGCCCAGAATACCAACCCAAATAGAGCAGAAGGCAGGCAACACCTAGTCTGAGAGCAAAAAGGACCTGTACAGTTCTACTTACAGCAGAGGATGATCACCATCCTAAATTGTGTGCCTTTCTTGGACTTTAGGAACCTTATGTTGGCAACTCTCAACCATGATACCTGGACATAATGTGTACCTCTTCTAGTTAGGAGGCATCTGTCAGGTAGTCATTTACAAATCCTTGTTGAATTTGTTTCAAATGGATATATTAATACACAGATGTGTGCATTCATATTTATAGCAATTATATGTTTATATGCATGCATTAATGAATTTTTCTCAGTCACATGCATTCTGATACCTGTTCTTTGTCTAGAAGGAAAATGCATGGGGCTACAGGGGGTCACATCTGGAAATGTCTCCTGCATTTGGCCATAAATTGTATGTGGCAGCAGAAAAATGTGACATCGGGTTCTTTGTGTGGCATTCCCTTATTTCTGTTCACATAGGATAAACTTGGTAAGGAAGACATGAGAATTTGGACATCGGACTAAAGGTTGAGATACAGCCACAGGCAACACAGGTCTTGGATTCCCTGAAGCACTGCAATGGATATGAGAGAACAGCTGAGGCCTGTTAAAGCCAATCTGCACTGAGAATAACTAGCTTTAAAAGTATCACAGATTCCTTGATAAGATCACTTGACCTTGGTTACTGCAAATCTGCATGAGCTTGAGCCAAAACCTTCTCAATATCCCAAATTTAAATTCTGGAATGTGCAGCAGAGAAGAAATTTAGAAGTCTCCTAATCTAGTGGTTTCTAAATTCAGCTGGCCACCAGAATCCGTTGCAAAGCTTTATAGAAAAGATCTATTAAATAAGAATGTCCAGTGGTGGAAACTGGAAATCTAGGATCTTAGGAAGCACCTCAGGACATTCTGATAATCAGTCAGCTTTAGACACTACTGATCTAGTCCATCCCCCTTTTTCCACTCAGAATAATGTAAGTGCAGACAACTCTTCAGTTGTAATAATCACAGCTAATCTGTGTAAAGCACATGCTGTGAACCACTTTAACATACCTCCCCTCTAATCCTTGTAACTACCTCTAAATTCATGCTGAGTAAACAACTTTCTACAATCTCCTCTCTCTAGATGTTCTGCACTATTCTCATGCAGTTTACCTTTTCATATACTTTGGATGGACATTGCTAAGTTTCCATGTGGTGCTTCCAAAATTCCTGCCATCTTAAGCAAAGAAGATAAAGTGACTGAATGGCATTTTTCATCAAAAGCAGGTTCTCAAGGATGTTTCTTAGGACCTTTAAGGTATACGTTATACTTTTCTCAGGCTTGTGGCATGCCAAACCCCATAATGATCAGGGAGATTAATGAACTATTAGGAAATTAATACGTTCATGATTCACACGAGTATAAATTACCCAACGCAAACCCACAGTGCTTGGTCACCAGCCACTTCCAGGACCAGGGGTCCAAAATGTCAACCTCTTCTTCCCACTTCCAACAATTTCCATATCGGGTCAACATATGATTTAGATTGATGGGCCTACTCAGAACATTAAAGATGCTTGGCTACATGACTAAGTTTTCATACACAAAATGGTTTCACTTTTCTTAAAAATATCCACAATGAAACAAGTTTAACTTCAAGAAATTTTGCTGCAGGAGTGACTGGTGGCTCAGGTGGTTAGGCGTCCAACTTTGGCTCAGGTCATGATCTCATGGTTCATGGGTCTGAGCCCTGCATCGGGCTCTGTGCTAATAGCTCAGAGACTGGAGCTTGCTTCAGATTCTGTTCCTCCCCTGCTCTCTCTCTTATACTCTCTCTCAAAAATAAATACACATTAAAAAATGTTTTAAAAAAAGAAATTTTGTTGCTGATCTTTCTATTACTACTCGCTTCCAGAATTTCTAGAAATTCTACAAACACTTTGACTTTAATCAAAATCCACATTTTAAAAAATCCATATAAATGCTTTATTTTTCAAATGATTGTCTGGCATCCCATAGAGAATTTACCTGTTGAGCAGAGTTTGCCAAAAGGATGAAATGAAATAAGATAGCATCTACAATATCCCTGGCAATACTGACACCAGTTTGTGCCACAGGCCCTCAGCTTGCTTACATCATTTCTGAACCCTAATCAAAGTCTCCCAAGAGACAGTTTTGGGAGCCTGAAGACATATCTAGTCACCTTTAAAATAGCTATTTGGGGGGCACCTTGATGAATCAGTCAGCAGAGCGTTCAACTTCAGCTCAGGCCATGATCTCACGGTTCGTGGGTTCAAGCCCCACCTGGAGCTTGCTACTATCAGCGCAGAACCTGCCTGAGATCCTCTGTTGCCATCTCTCTCCCTGCCCCTTCCCCACTCATGCTCTCTCAAAAATAAAAATGAACATTTAAACAAATAATAATTTAAAATATAGTTATTTTTAAGGAGGTGCCTGGCTGGCTCAGTGGAAAAAGCATGTGACTCTTGATCTTGGGGTCATGAGTTTGAGCCCCATGTTAGTTATAGAGATTATTTAAGTAAAAGTAAAACTTAAAAAAAGAAACAAAATTATTTTTCTAAATTGCCAGAAAATTGAATGGATCATATCACAATGGAGTATAAAAGCTAGTCCCTCCATAATAAATGCCAGCTACACTTCTTGTGATTATTTCCTCTCCTTTAGCCAACTGTGTAAATGATGTCACCTAAACTAACAACTGAAACAGGAAGAACATACAATAGAGTCTTCTATAAATGAAAAACTTCAAGAGTCATATTTACAGAAACAAGGGCATTTGGGGAACTTCAAAATCATTGAGTCTTAGCTCCTTTTACAATTTTCCAAATCCATTCACAGACATTATCATGCATGATCCTCACAGCAATTGCCAAAGGAAGCAGTCATGCAGCAGTAAAAGAAGTGTATGCTGAAGCAGGAAACTTGAGTTTGAGTCCAGGTTCTCAACTTAACTAGCTGTCTGATAGTTATTTAATCTTTCTGAACCTCAATGCCATTACCTGTAATATGTGTGTGATGATAGCAACTTTCATGCGCTGAAAAGATTAAATGAAATGAATACATTAAAATATCTAGCTCAGTTTCCAACTTATACCTTCTTTCCATGCAAATCCCAATGGCTATTCTTTTTTATTTAGTTATTTATTTATTTAAAGAGAGAGAGAGCATGGGGGGGGGTGCACAGAGAGAGAGAGAGGAAGAGAGAGAATCCCAAGCAGGCTCCATACGGGCAGCACAGAGCTCAACCTGGAGCTCAAACTCATGAACCTTTAGATCATGACCTAAGCTATTATCATGAGTCCAATGCTTAACCAACTGAGCCACCCAGGCACCCCCCAATGGGTATTTTTTTTATCTTGACAAAATTGGTTCTAAAATATTACAAATCTCCAGGAAGAGACAGTAAAAAGTATTAAAGAAGAATAACGGAAGACTACCATGGTGGTACATGAATTACATTAATGGACTCAATTCCTCAGGGCCTCTCTGCATCTACCTTTTCTGCAGTGTGACCATGTAGTTCCTTCTAGGAAAAATGGAGTGCATTTCCCTGCACTTCAGGTCTTCTAAGTGATTTGTTTTGGCCAATAAGATGTTAGCAAACCTGCTGCAAGCATAGATTTGAAAAAGTACTTTTGCATTTGCTTCTTGTCTGCCTTTGCACCTCACCATGAAATGTGTCTGGGCTAGCCTGCTGGTGGTAAAAGATATGTGGCCCAATTTCATGTCCCTCCTTAGCGCAGCCAGCAGACCCCCAGACTTAAGAACGAGCCCAACCGAAACCAGAAAAACTTCCCAGCTTAGCGCAGCCTAAATTATAACTTGCAGACAGAAGAGCTAAATAAACATTTATTGTTTTAAGCTGTATTTTCTCAGTGGGGTTTCTATGAGAAAATTAAGCCCTATAGAAAAAATATTTGAGTGACTACTTTCTCAATTCTCCCAAATGGTACATAGTTAATTCATTACATATAATAAATGCCTTAGGGTATTAAGGCTTAATTGTCTTCCGGAACCCTGCTAAGAAGGGATGTTTTAAGCCATTGCATTTTGGATGGTTGTCCTATAGCATAACTGTAACAATAGATAACATATACAGCAAAATATATTTATAAAGTCATCATTATTAAAATAATGTGTCCCCAAAATGACAGCATAAGGGACCAAAATTAAATATCAAAAAGCCTGAAATCTATAAAAAATACAAAATAAAAATGACATTTTAAGAAAGAAATGGAGCATTCATTGTGACAAGTGGCTACTGTATGCAGAACAAAAACCTCACTCCTTGACATCTCACCCTCAAATACATTCCATATGGTTAAAAAAACTTTGTTTAAAGAAAGAGCTATAGGGGTGCCTGGGTGACTCAGGTCATGATCTCACTGTTGCGGGTTCGAGCCCCATGTTGAGCTCTGTGCTGACAGCTCAGAGCCTGAAGCCTGCTGCACATTCTGTGGCTCCCTCTCTCTCTCGACCCTCCCCCTCTCAAAAATAAATGAATATTTTTGGGTAAATATTTTTTA
Organism: Suricata suricatta; assembly: GCF_006229205.1. Taxonomy (NCBI): domain Eukaryota; kingdom Metazoa; phylum Chordata; class Mammalia; order Carnivora; family Herpestidae; genus Suricata; species Suricata suricatta. The sequence goes on from NC_043702.1 coordinate 146,163,528, forward strand.
ATAAATAAAAAATATTTTTAAAATATAATAAAGAGCTATGTTGTAAAAAAAGATAATAATTCATATCATCTTCTATTGAGAAAGGTCTTTTTAAGCATGATTACCAGTAAAAGAAGTGATAACAGAATGATTTGTAGATCTATGTAAAATTTTTAAACATCACTGTATGTTTAAAAGCCAAAAGTATTAACTTTGACACAAAATTTTCATATTTCAATATGTAGTTAAAAGGCAAACAAAAATTAAATTTGGTAATAGCTATTACTTATATACATGTTTTCATAACAAAAATTCATCGAGCTTCTGCATGCCAGAACTGTATATTGGGAGCTTAAATAGAAAGCACAAGAAAAAAAGAAGAACAAAAGAAAGCAGAAACAAGCACATCTCCTATTCTCACAGCACTTAAACTTTAGTGAATGAGCCAGAATATAAGCACATAAATAAGTACAGGAGAGCATTCCAGTAAGAAGAAACTGCATGTGCAAAGGTTCTGTGGTGGGAGGGAATTTAGTGCATTTGAGAGACTGAAATAAGGCCAAAGCGGCAAGAACACAGCAAACAAATGAGAGACTCGCTCAAAAAGAACTAAAGAGGAAAACAGGGGCCAGAAGCTGCAAGCCTTATAAGGCCTGAGGAAGGTATCTGATGTTTACCCTAAGAAAGTTACTTGAAGTGAATGGTTTTAATTGGGTGGGTGACATGATCATATTTGTGTTTTGACCTTCTGACTATAGACAAGGTAATCGATTCAAACATTTGAAGTTAGTGAGTTATTGTATTAACACAGGGAAGAAGCTCTAGGAATTTGGTCCAGACATGTGGTAATGAAGATATTGACAAGTGAATGGATTCAAAGAGACTTTGATGATTACACACACACACACACACACACACTGAGGCTTGATGATGAGTAGGATTAAGGGAGTGAAGGAAAGATAATATTCTATTATGCCAGAATGTGATAATGGCATTCACTAGGTGAGGAAAAATCAGAGAACCAGGTGGGGAGGAGATGGATTATGACTTTTATCTTAAACATTAAACATATTAAGTCTGAATTGTCTTTGAAACATTCATGTAGAAGTGAAGTAAGCAGTTCAGTAGAGTAGAGGTAGGAGCTAGAGAAAGAAAGTTGGATCTCATCAGCATTTAGCAGATAGCTGAAGCTACAAACATGGACATTTAGAGCTGTGGGAAGGGTTCTCAAAACAGAGGTGTAAGATAAGTGTCCCTAACACTTAGGCTTTCGAAGCTCCCAAGATTGACGGCCAGCTGGAGAACAAAGACTTGAGAATGAGGCTAGCATGAAAGGAGAAAAGCCCAGAGGGAGTAAAGTCACCAAGGCCAGCAGAAGAGAAAACTTCTAGAAGTACTGGTCAGCAATGTCCAACTGGGTGGAGAGGTCAGTAAAAGGAGGACATGACGAGGTGGTGTCCAGAGCAAGAGCTGCTCTTTGCATTTAGAGGTGAGGAAATGACACCAAGGACAGTCCTGTCCCCTAAGCCACGGGGGATACCTTCCAAGACCCCTCGTGGATGCTTAAAACCAAGGAGAGTACCAAAGTTCATATACACTATGGTTTTTTCTATACATACATACCTATAATGAAGTTTACTTTATAAACTGGGCACAGTAAAAGATTACCAACAATAAAACAATGATACCAATATACCGTAATAAAAGTTCTGTGGATGTGATCTCTCTCTTTCTATCAAAATATTACACTGTGGGGGCTCCTGGATGGCTCAGTCGGTTAAGCGTCCCACTTCGGATCAGGTCATGATCTCAGGTTGTTGGGATAAAGCCCCCGTCGGGCTCTGTGCTAACAGCTCAGAGCCTGGAGCCTGCTTTGGATTCTGCGTCTCCCGCTCTCTCTGACCCTCCCCTGCTGGCGCGCACACGCTCTCGCACTCTCTCCCTCAAAAATAAATAAACATTAAGAAAAAATCAAATACTCTCACCTGAAAAAAAGTATCTTAAAAAAATATTACCCTGTACTCACCCTTCTTGTGACGTGAGATGTTAAATTGCTTGCCTAATGGATGACGTGAGGTGAGTGACGTAGGCACTGTGACAGAGCTAGTCTACTATTGAGCTTCTGATGATTCGTCAGAACCTTTGGCTTCCTCGCCGCGGTTTGCCGCCGTGGGGAAACGAAATCACAGATGGCGAAACTGCGGATAAGCGGGAATTACTATATAGGCAACTCCTGGAAGAAATCTGGTTGTGAAGGGGCGCCTGGGTGGCTCAGTCAGTTAAGCAGCGGGCTTCAGCTGGCGCCCTGATCTTGCTGTTGGTGAGTTCAAGCCCGGCATCAGGCTCTGTGTTGACAGCTCCGAGCCTAGAGCCTGCTTCGGGTTTCTGTGTCTCCTTCTCTCTCTCAGAAATAAATAAGCATTAAGAAAAAGAAATAGGTTGCACTAACGGAAGAAGGATTATCAAGGGACGTGACTAATCTTTACCTGCTTTCTTCCTTTTTGCCGTGTTTTGAATTTGCCATGTTTTGTTATGAACAAAATGTTACTTATTTTTTATTTAAGAAATCTTAACACCTAACATGGGCCTTGAGCTCACAACCCCGAGATTAGGAGTCACATGCTCTTCCACCTGAGCCAAGCACCCCTACCTACAAATTTTTAAAGGTTATTAATATCGTCAAATTCAGTACTCCAAAATCTTGTCAGTATGTATAAAATAGATAATAGCTTGAAATAGATGGGAGATTTATGTAGCAAGTGGTATATATTAGTTCTCATTATTATGGCTTGTGAGAAATAAAACTAAAGTCAATGTATTTTAAATATCAAAATAAAAGTAATGTATGTAGAGTTCTTACTTGACTGGCTGACACAAATAGACATTTTCTTCTCTGTTTTACATGAATAATACTAAAGTTTAAGACAATTGAAAGATTTTGTGCAATTGATGTTGAACTTTCTGCTTTCTCAATATTAATCTTCATTGGATAAATTCAACTTCTACTTTTTTCACCTCTTTCTTATTCTGTTAGTGTGTATATACTTCCATTATAATTGATTATAATTAAATTGATATAGACTTAATAAGCAATCAAATAATTTACAAAATACTATGCAGTAGTTTGGGTTGTGCTGTTTTTTAAAAAAGATAGGGCAAAATTTATGCATATACACATATTATAAAAAAAGAAATGGATACACAAACATATTTAACTTGTTTAAGATTTAAAAAAATGTTTAGGGGCATCTGGGAGGCTTGGTTAGTTGAGTGTCAGACTTTTTTTTAATGTTTATTTGTTTTTGAGAGAGAGAGAGACAGAGTGTTAGCGGGGGACGGTCAGAGAGAGAGGGAGACACAGAATCCAAAGCAGGCTCCTGGCTCTGAGATGTCAGCAAAGAGCCTGACATGGGGCTCGAGCCCATGACTGTGAGATCATGACCTGAGCTGAAGTCAGACACTTAACTGCCTGAGCCTCCCAGGCGCCCTGAGTGTCAGACTCTTAATTTCAGCTCAGCTCATGAGCTTGCAGTTGGTAAGTTTGAGCCCTGCATCAGGCTCTGCACTGACAGTGTGGATCCTGCTTGGGACACTCTCTCTCTCTCTCCTTCACTCTCTCTCTCTCTCTGTCTCTCCCCCCCTCCCTCCCTTACTCATACTCTATCTCAAAATAAATAAAACCTTAAATATATATATTTGATTAAATGAAGTAGTGAATAAATTTTTTAGGAATCAGCACCTGGCATTATGAATGCATTTTATCAGGTGCCATAGGCACATAAAAGTTGATTATTCCTGCTTTACTCATATGTTGGACATAAACCAACACTGCTCTGCAGCAAGTTCCTTTACAGAAGGAACTCTGTCTAATCTCTTCCAAAATGTCCTAAATAAGAACATAAAATAAGTAGAATTGAAGCTGTACTACACCAGGCCACATTTATATTTCTGACAACTATGGATTATTCAGTAATACCCCTCAGTGCACCAGTAAGCAGGGAGCATGGAAAGCTAATAAAAGTAATGAAGTCTTTGTAATACATGAACTCACTGCTATTAAATCTCTTCTGAGAAATGGGATGAGCCTGCCAAGTTTGTTGGGAGGACAGCTGAGTTTGTAAGCTGGTGAAGTGAATATGAGTCCTGCCATGTGGCAACACGGGCTGAGAGATAATGGGTGTTAATGCTCAGAAACTGAATGCTTTATCTAGCCTTCAAATTTATTGAGACGTGATCATGACACAAAGCTGAATTTATCATATCTGTGTACTTGTCAGCAAAGTCTAGAGATGAAATCACAGTTTTATAGTATACAAAGCTTGCGTGTATCATAGTTGCTACCAGTATTGAGCCACATAATGTAAACTTAACATTCTTTATCCAATGACTGATATCATTTGCCGTCCTTGTTTAAGGCCTGTTGAAGTGCCTTAGTTATTCAGAGCTCCCTGGAGCCATGATGAGGTTCAGGCCTACAGAAAGTGCTACTCAAGTGGTGCATCGGTCAAAGACCAAGCAGGAAACAGCACACTGTAATTTACGAAAGCTTAATACACAAAGGTGTGTGGGCAGGGTGCATGAAAACCACAAAAATAGTACACTGCATACCCTGAGGTAGTATTGGTGCGGAGCATTTATCACTCCTGGAACAGAAGTGTCGAGGGAAGGAAGAGGCTACTGGAATCTAGAGACAGAAAAGGCTATGCAGAAAATGTCACCTTACAGAAGCTGTGACTTTCAGAAGGGGGATACAGCCAGCCTGAAGCCATCCTACAGGGAGGGGGACAAATGAATAATACCCCAGCCTCCTCTTCCCTCTCCTCTCCAGCAGGTGCCGCCCATTGCCTGAACCTAGCCAAGAGCCCAGGGCCGAGAGCCCTTTGAAGCTGTCTCTCCGACATGGTGCAGGGTGGAGTAGCAGGTAAAGTAACCTGAAGGAGCAAATGGAAGGTACCCAACATAAGTGGAAAGACAGTGTTATTGTCTTAAGTAAACTTTAGCTTTGCCTAAGTCTTTATTTTATCTGAAGTCCCCTACGTGATATTATTTGCTTGGTTTCCTCTCCAGCATGAAGAGTTTTAACCTAAGAGTGGGTGAAGGACATTAATCCCCAATAGTCAACTTCCTTAAGCATTTTCAGGTAACATTATCTCCTGCTTCCCCATGAAAACCAAGAATTCTCACCTAAAACCCCAGGAGAATATTTATTTTCATTTTACAAAGAATGCCTGTTGTTGAGTGGTGGCTTTTTTTGTTTTAAAGAGAATAATTAAAGCTCTCAGTTTTTCTTTTTACAAATCAGGTGAGCAATGTACTTACTCTGAACAATGACAGTTTTTTGGCTGCTTGTGAACTCTGGAAATATTGATCAGTTAAAAATATTCGGACGCTTGCATCTCCTGAATTTGCTTACTGCAGCCCTTCTTCCTGGTCGGTCAGGAGAGCACCAGCAATTTTGTTATCATGATAAATTATCCTCCCTGGTAGGTCACTCTTTTTTACCTAAAGTCACAATTTGCTCCTTCCTCTAGGTCACAACCTGATTTTTCAGGGTGACAGATTTATTGCTTGCTTTGTGCTCCAAAAAACAAATCGCCAACATTCCTCAAAATACAGTACTGTCACAATAACTTTGGATATTTCCCAATAGGAATAAGACCCAGCATTTTTATTCCTGTTTGGATTCTGTAGAGAGAAAGAGAGAGAGAGGCAAGCGCATTTCTACATTTCTCCAGATCTGGGCTGGAGAGTGGTAGTTAGGTTCCAGCCAAGCTGCCAACATACACAACTGATAAGCAAGTGTTTACTGGCATAGTCTTGGGAGTTCTCTTGTCTTTTGACAAAGCCCAAAAAGCAGAGCAAACAGCTGCTTCTGACCTCCAAAGGAAGCCTTTTCACTGATGGCACATTTACCCCTGCTATTATAAAAGCCCAAGTCACCCACAAAATGTCCCTAAAACCTGAGAAGGAAGCTGCGATGTTAGGTAAGGTCATGTTGCAGACCTTCACGGTGGAATGTGGATTAAAGTGATGAACCACATTTCCATGCCTGTTCATAAAAAAAAAAAAAAAAAAAAAAAACCCCACACTCAAGTCTTCCATGCTTCCTTCCCCAGCGTACCATCTCAATATGCTGCAAGTCTCCAGTGAACCCACACCGCATGCCTCTAAATGCTGTGTGACCTTGCAGACATTATTAAATCACTCTGTGCCTCCATTTCCTCATCTGTTAGATAGAGATAATTATAGAACATACTTTATAGGGCTATTGAGAGAATTAAATAAGCTACTGCTTGTAAAGCATATAAAACAATGCTTTCCTATGCAGGAATTAGATAATTTTTATCAATTTAGTCTGGTGAAAATAAAGTGGTATATTCTTTGTGGTTTCCATTTCCTAAAATGACTGCTCACATCTTTTGCCATTTTCCTACTCTGGTTGTTAATCTTTCTCTTGTTCGTTCATTGAAATTCTCTGTATATTCTGGGCTAAACACTTGTTATTTATGTGTTGCAAAAATGGCTATTCTTATTCACTCTTTTTTAGGGACTTGGGCGAGTGGTTAGCAGGACCAACTGGGGCTTTATTTATTTATTTATTTATTTACACTTGAATTGGCTTTTAGTTGGGGGCAGAGACTAGAGGGAATGCCCAGGGCAGTAGACTCCCCAGAGGGGGTGGACTGAGGACTGGGACTGGGCTTCGGATGGGTCCTCCGTTCCCATAGCTGCCCTGCACAGCCCCTTCCCCCAAAGGCTCTATGGCAGCCACAGGAGTGAGCGGGCTGGGAGCAACCACAGTGGCTATTCAGTTGGATAGTCAGAGGACTCGGACAGCAGCTTCCAATCGTGGGTCTCAGTCTTCACAACCACATCCTTGGAGGAGCTGACGCGGCTGAAGGAACTGGAGCTCCACCACAGCAGAAGCTGGGCTGGAAGGTGCTCAGGCTGTAGTTGTGGCCAGGGCTCCTGAGGCCTCCCCAGTGGGCGGAGCTCAGCCCACCTGAGCAGCCACCTGCAGCCTTGGTATGGTTACTCGTGTTCTGCATTCCAGACACCAGTTGGATCTCCCTGCCCTCCAGCAGCTTACAGGAGGTGGCGATCTCCACGTCCAGGACCAGCTTGATGCTCACAAGCTCCAGGTACTCACACATCTGTCCTGCCGTGGCCCGCTCAGCTCGCCGCAGAGCAGCCTCCGCTTGACTTCAGTGTCCTTAGTGGCCAGCTCCTCATGCTGCCCAGTATCAGCAAGGGCAGCCTCCAGGGAAGCCCTCTGGCCTTTGAGGCCCTCCATCTCAGCCTGGAGTCAGCCAGTGTTCCGATTCATCTAACAAATCTCCATCTTTATGCGACGGAGGTCATCCCCGTGCTTCTCAGCCAGTGCCAGCAGCTCTCATACTTGATCTGGTCCATAGTCTCAGACTCAGCCGGGTGGCCGTTAGCGATCTCCTTGTACTGGACCTTGACGTTGGCAATGATACCATTTGGTCCAGGAAGAGGCTGCTGTCCACAGAGTGAAATGCAGAGGGGTCAGAGATCTGCCGGCTGCTCTCGGCTCTCAGCTTCACACGCTAGCCAGCAGCTCCAAGTGGGTCTCCAGCTCAGCCTCGTCATGGCAGCTTTACCCACAGCCTTCTTGACAGATGCAGTGTCCACTGCTGCAAGCTCTTTGGTCTTTTCCGCCTACTTATTCTTGAAGTCCTCTGCCAGCCCCTCCAGTTGATAGGCTCCACCTCTGGCTCCAGCTTCTCCTGGGCCAGTGTGTCCAGCTGCCACCCAAAGCTGCTGATGTAGCTCTCGAACACGTTGTCCAGGTTGCTCTGAACCATCTTCCGCTGCTGCAGGAGGCTCCATTTGGTCTCCAGAATCTCATTCTGCTGCTCCAGATTGTGCATCTTGTCGATAAAGGAGATAAACTTGCCATTGAGGGTCTTGAACTGCTCCTTTTCCTGTATGCACACCCTTGGACATTGGAGCCCACCTCCAGCATAAGAAGGCTCCACAGGATTTGGCTCTCTGCATCAGCTGTGGTGCCCCCAGACCCTCTGCCCTGATTAGCCCCCAACCACATTCATGCTGGTGCTCAGGCCACTCTGAAGCTGCTGCTGCTGCCCACCCAAGAGAAGGCTGGGGAGCTGATGTGGGAGCCACGTGTGCTGGAGAATGAGCCACTGCTGAGGGCCCGGGCACCAGAGGTAGACACCTTGTAGGAGCTTCTGGGTCACCCTGATGGACATGGTGGAGGCTACCGTGGAGGCAAGTAGGCTGAACCAGAGATTCCAGAAGGAGCCAAGGATTACTTCTAGGTGGGGTGTTCACTCTCATTATATGTACAGTATAGATTTTAATCTCAGGAAAATGAGAATTTTTCAAAAAAGATCCCCCAAATACTTGAAAATCAATGCCCTAATATGAGTAAACTATTCCAAACAGACTGACTGCCAGCCTTCATAAGACAAATGCCATCGCTCTTCACTAAATCCAACTGGTTTAAATGTTACATCAAATCATTAAATCAAAGTTAACTTATAATCCTCAGTAATGACATACTCAGAGATACACAGAAAATAAACACAATTCTTACCTTTATCAGATTTAACATCTACCTATGATGAAAGAACAAACATTAAAAATATTTAAAATGATAAGGAAGTATCAATTGTAGGTAGTACACACCACTGTACATATCGTTATAATTCATTCCTATATTCAAGAAACTCATGTCATAAGCCACACCAACGGGGGTGCCTGGGTGGCTCAGTCGGTTGTACCACAGACTTCGGCTCAGGTCATGATCTCGTGGTTCACAGGTTCGGGCCCTGCATCAGGCTCTGTGCTTACAGCTTGCTCAGAGCCTGGAGCCTGTCTTCTGATTCTGTGTCTCCTTCTCTCTCTGCCCCTCCCCCATTCATGCTCTGTCTCTGTCTCTCAATAATAAACAAATGTAAACAAATGTTTTTTTCAAATAAATTACACAAACAAAGATAACAAAATGGTGAAAACTCATTTCCTTCCCTGTTGATGGGAATCCTTGAAAAGTCATAGTTTATAGTGTCCAAACCATGAAAGAACAGATTTTTGTTATTGGAATTAGTCCATGGATAGGAATATTGTCATAGGTTCAGTGTCCAAGACCATGACCAGGCTGCAGCTGAGTTCCTGTTCTCTTTCTCTTATCCTTACCATCTCCCATTTGTATTGTATGCTTTCCAACACATCATGCTTATGGGGCAACTCCTAAGCTTTAGGAAGTCTTGTCTTATTTCTGTGAACATTCTTGAATTTTCCAAGGCTCTTTCTATATAGGTCTTGAGTGATAAATGCACGTTGGTTTTGATTATTTTTATTCTTAGTCATTTTGTATTCCAAATATGGCCTCTGTGGACTCAAAATATTTAAAGTCTCAGATGTTTGTTTCAAATCAATCCAACTTAGGTCCTTAGTTCAGTATCAGTTATCAGACAAGAAATATTTTAAAACACGGTTTTCTCAGGGCGCCTGAGTGGCTCAGTTGGTTAAGTGTCCAACTTCAGTTCAGGTCATGACCTCACAGTTCATGAGTTTAGGCCTCACGTCAGGTCTGTGCTGACAGCTCAGAACCTGGAGCCTGCTTCAGATTCTGTGTCTCCCTCTCTGTCTGCCCTTCCTCCACTCATGCTCTGTCTCTCTCTGTCTCAAAAATGGATAAAAATATTTTTTAAAAAAACACAGTTTTCTCTGTGGACATTAAAAATATTCTATGTTGTTCTAAGTGTTTTTTTCTATTTATTTATTTTGAAAGACAGAGAGAGCACAAGTCGGGAAGGGGCAGAGAGAGAGAGGAAGAATTCCAGACAGGATCTGTGCTGTCAGCACAAAGCACGATACGGGACTTGAACTCATGAACTGTGAAATCATGACCTAAGCGAAATCAAGAGTTGGAGGCTTAACTAGATGAGCCACCAGGCAGCCCATGTTTTACATTCTTTATTTTTTGAGGAAAAGAGAGAGAGAAAGGAGGGGCAGATGGAGAGGGAGAAACTCAAGCAGTCTGCATACCTAGTGCATAGCCAAACATGGAGCTCACTCTCACCACCCTGAGATCATGACCTGAGCCAAAATCAAGATTTGAATGCTTAACTGACTGAGCCACCCAGGCACCCCAAATATATTATATTTTTATCATCAGAATGTATTCCCAAATTCTTATAAGTGTTACAATCCAGAAGACCAGTTGGCAGAACAAAGTATTTATATTTCGATGTATTGTTTCAATTCAATAAATGTTTGTGGTAATAAGAAGGATGGTTCATAGTAAAAGAATGGCTATGTGCCAGGCCCTGAGCAAAGCTCTATCTGAATTAGGCCTTATCTACTCAAGTCAATATATGCTTCTTGAGTACCTGGTATGTGCAACGCACTGTCCTATAGAGGAGTCTGTAGAGACTGTGACGTAAGTGATAGTGCAGACCTATGAAGTATCACCGAAGAAAAACAATTGCTTTGGTAGCTCAAAGACCAGAGTGAGCCTGTCTCTAAAGGAACCTGGAAAGGTTTCATCAACAGATGTTAGAACATTATGGCTTGAAAACCAAGGAAGCCCCTGCCCCTCCTGTCTTCCCGACACAAGCCACAGGGGCTGTGCCACGGGCCTTAGCAGAGGCACCGCTGCAGCAGAACCCTGCCCACACAACTCCATCCTCACCCCTGCACAGGAGTTCCAATCTCCATTGTCTTGTGCATGTGCTCTTTTTGACTCTGATTTTGTGTTTTGATCCTGCCTGAAGTTGCTATCACCTGCTCATGAATTAGTTTGTGGTCATGGCCCATTCTCCCTTTAGCCTGTTGCACACCCCCTGGGAAGATCTGTTCAGACTCAACAGATCACGTCTGTATTGCTCTTCAAGCTTTTCAAAGTATCATCTTAGATAAGGAAATGTATGGAGATTTAAAGGTATATCATTATATCACTGAAACTATGTAGTAAAGAATACAGATAGCAAAAATATTGGATTGTATTAAGCAGGAGTTACAAACCAGCAAGGTTCTGGGAGAAATGGCTTGGGCACATAACATCCCTGACTTCAACCCACCCGTATTTTTTCAATTTACATTTTGTAAGATTATCCGTAGTGACATGCCATCAAAACATAAATACTTCCACAGGAATCAGCAGAATTTTCCAAGGTCCCATCCAAACCACTCTGTACATATCCATAATCTGAATAACAGAATTCCTTTTCCTCTGTCAGTCACTGTGTTTGTTTTCTTTTCCTGACCATCAGAAGCTACCAGGGGGATAACTCAGAAAACATCATGCACCGAGAGCTAATTGGAATAGACTTTGCTATTCCTTGGCTTGTTTCAAGAAGCCAACCTGGAGCAAGAAATTTCAGAAGATGAGGAATTAATGCACGAGCAATGTGTTCAAATTCCCTCTAACTTGTTCACAGTTCTCTTCTGGGAATGATCGATTCACAAGAAAATAAAACCACAGCTGAGCCTTAATGGCGGGCACTGAGAGGTCTATAATAAAAATACTTTTTAAATATTTATTTATTTTTTGTGAGAGAAAGCGCTCAAGCTAGGGAGGAGCAGAGAGAGTGGAGGGCAGAGGATCTGAAGTGGGCTCTGTGCTGACAGCAGAGAGCCCAAAGCAGAGCTCAAACTCACAAACTGTAAGGTCCTGAACCTGTTACAGATACAACCGACTAAGCTACCCAGGTGCCCCTATAATGAAAATATTCTTTCCTCATCATTACTTCGGGAGACCATGGAGTTTAATGGAGAGATCGGTGAACTTAAGACAGAAAGATGGAGATCTAATCTGCCAAGAAATAATCATTAATTAAGTCAGTCCTTCAGTTTCTCTTGCTGTAACAAAGTGGGGAGTAACTAAGTATTCTCTAAGCTTCCCCCAAATTGTAACATTGTCTCACTAGATTGCTCTTCATTCTAAGCAAGCTGGTTTTCCTTCACTGTCTATCAAGTATCCAGTATACAAAGGAAGAAATTCTTAAAAGTGGCAGAAGTTAGATTTCAGGTCAAAACTGTTGCTCAAGATTAGAGTCTTGAGGCACCTGGGTGGCTCAGTTGGTTAAGTGTCAGACTCTTGATTGTGGCTCAGGTCATGATCTTACTATTAGTGAGATCTAGCCCCAAATGGGGTTCTGCACTAACAGAGTGGAGCCTGCTTGAGATTCTCTCTTTCCCTCCCTCTGCCCCTCCCCTGCACTCTCTATCTTCTGTCTCTCACACTATCTAAATAAAGAAACTTTTTTTTAAAAGATTAGAGTCTCTCTCTGTGAATTAAGATAAAGCAAGCACCACCTCTTACTTTGACAGAGACAAACTCTCTCCGTGATAAACAAATTAAATGCATAAAACTTTTCTAAGTTACATTTAAAATTTTTGGCCAATCCTGTTACTATACTGGAATGCCTACCTGGCTCAATTGGTAGAGCAGGAGACTCTTGATCCTGGAGTCATAAGTTCAAGACCCATGATGGATATAGACATTACTTAAAAAAAAATTTTTTTAATCTTTAGAAAAAGAACATGTTACTGCATTATTGAGTCATTCAAATACTTAAAAGTAAACTGTATTGATAAGGTACCAGATAAAGATGCCTACTGAAGACAGCCTGTGCCTTTTCTTCCCATTTACTCTCGGCTTTCTTTTCCAAGTGGGGCCCTCCCCAGCCACCCTGTCCTAAAACATACCCCCAGAGGCTCCCTCTTCACCCTGACTTTATTTTCTTCTTGAGTACTTATCATCATCTAATGTAAGATATAGTTTATTTACTTGATTTATTCCCTCTCCACGAAAGCAGGTAAGTTTTTCTATTTTATTCATTTGTGACATTTAGAACAGTACCTAGCACATAGTAAGCACTCAACCCTTATTTGTTGAATGCGTAAGTAAATATAATTTACCATTATGATATAACAATTTCCACTTTTAAAATAGTGGCATATATCAGGCATATAACCAAAAGAAATGCTGCCTGCTTTCAGGATGTTTCCCAGCTCCAGATTACAAGAAAGGTACACCCTACCAAAAATAACTAAACAAGTGAACATTCCACATTGGCAATTATGACACAATCTGAACTCTGATATAAATCAGGGGATTTAACTTCAGGATGACAAGAAAATCAGAGAAACACATTATTCCCAAGTGTCTTCAGTCTGGATTTGGGTGACACTCCAAGTAAGCAAAGGTATCCTAAATGTTTTTCTTCTGGAGTGGCAGCAAACAGACCTCTTTGGCTGTTGCTTCAAAAGCGCAAATTATAATGAATAACTCTATGATAAAATATTACTCTAGTTCTAACCCACAGTCCAGAAGAAACTCCAGAATCTCTCTTGGGGCTTCTCCTAAGTTATTCTTGAATTCCAGGGGCTGATGTAATGTGAACAGGGGTAGGTAGTCAGTAAGATGCCCACTCCAGAGTAGGAAAGACCATTCTGAGGTCTTGTCCACCTGAGTGGAACCTCTCAGTTCTCAGCTTCGTGTGCCTCACGCTTAGTCTACCCCAGGCCCCAGCCAGCTCTACAGCACTGTAGTGAGATCTGCTCTGTTGTAATTCACCTGTAAAATCACTGTCTTAGTTTCCCTCCCAAAGACCAGAGCTGTCTTTTCAACTACTGACATACAGGATCTTCTTCTTTCTTCTTCCCTTGCTCAGAAAGCATTCACTATCCTGTTACACACTTCCTATCCTCAACCCCTAAGCTCCTTAACACATACACACACACACACACACACACACACACACACACACACACACTCATTTATCTCACAAGACTCCTTTACTCCTATATCCCAAAACCTAAGTACTTTTTGCTTGGCAATTGCACTAAATTGGCTCTTACATAGCTCCACTTACCTGTTGACTCTTTGGAAGTAATACTTTCTTGTCTCATTATCAATTTATCACCTCCAATGCCACCCCCACTTCTAAGCTTGTCCTTTTTGTTGGCAGCATTCAATGCCTTGCAGTCGTGGGACGGAGGACCCCACTTCCTTGCTGGCTGTCACCCACTCTCAGCTGTAGAGGCTGCCCATATGCCTTACTGTGTAGCCCTGTCTATTTTCAAGCCAGCAAGAGTGCCGCAAATCCTTCTCAGGTTTCCTGTGGTTGGTAAGCGGCAATCAGCCACGTTGCCTAAACCAAAAATTTGGTGATCTATCTTAACTCTCTCTATTCAATTCTACCTCCATATGTATCAAACTTATCTACTTAGCCTCATCCCAACGGTCATTATTCTAGTCCAAGCTGCCATTGTCTGCCAGCCGACATTTTGCAACAGCTCCTTAACTATCCTCCTTGCCGCCCCACTTCCTGGTAATGGAGTTTCCTCCTTGCATCCAAATGGTTCTTGTCAATCTTAGATCCGGTCTGGTTTTTTTAAATTGCCTTCCTAATTCCCTCTCATCCTCATGATAAAGATTAAATGTTTTAACATAGTCTACAAATGGCATTCCTAACCTAGTCCCTATTTATCTCTCTGATTTCATCTCTTGCTCCTCTCCCTACCTGATCCTCAACACAGAATAGAATAAAATCCAGACTCTCCCTCTTGGGACTTCTTCTCAGTTATTCTAAGATTTTCTTCCTGTCTCTCTGCTCCAGCCTTTCAGAACTACTTTTTATTCATCCAACATGCCTTATACTCTCCCACTGACCCCCAAACCTTTAGGCAGGCAGTTTCATTTTCCTGGAATATTACGTCCTCTCCACAGGCTTTCTTAGATATCACTTTAGAAATGATGTGTTTAAGAAATCTTCCCAGACTTGCCAAAGGCTTCACTAAGTCTCATTATGTTGTACTTACTCCACCAAACTGTTCATTATGCTCTGTTATCAGTGCCTGTCTATTTGTACTTCCATCAGACCATAATGAGCCCTTCAAAGTAGGGACCCTGTCTTGTTCTTTCTTGTATGTCTAGTAGTTAGAAGGTGATTAGTAAATATGAAGCACTACACTTTTCAAAAAGTAAATGCAAGAATTTATTACCAATTTTCACAGGTTGTTTCCTCTGGAAATTAAATGGTACGAGGTTAAGAGTGCAAGAGGTGTATCAGTGAGTAACACCTAATTAGGAAGAAAAGAGGAGAGGGGCACCTGGTTGGCTCAGTTGGTAGAGCGTCTGGCTTTGGATCAGGTCATGATCTCATGGTTCGTGGGTTCAAGCCCACATCGGGCTCTCTGCTGACAGGTAGCTCAGGGTCTGGAGCCTGCTTCAGATTCTGTACCTCCCTCTCTCTCTGACCCTCCCCTGCTTGCACTGCCTCTCTCTATCTCTCTCAAAAATAAATTTAAAAAATATTTTTAAAAAATTTTAAAGGAAGAAAAGAGGAGAAAAAGCCAGATGGGCCGAGCTAAATCTCAGGCTAAGGTATACACCTGGCGATGTCTCTGCCAGCTCAGCAGAGAGTGTTCAGCAAAGGTTCCCCAGCACAGATGCTCCATGTTAGGCAAAACGGCTGGACCACACAAGCCTTGCGTAGACACTGGTGGAGACCCCTCTGAGAGGAGTATGCCCTCAGCTTGAGAGCCGAGGTCAACACTGAACAAGCCAGTAAGTGGAGCTGTCAGCTGGACACACCCTTTGGCAGCCAGGTAACAAATAAGTTTTTGGTGTTTTGTTTTTAAAACTGGTTTGTTTTTTTTAATGTTTATTTATTTATTTTGAGAGAGAGAGAGAGAGAAGCAAAGACAGAGGGAGAGAGAGAGAGAGAGAGTTCCTAGCAAGTGCTGTCAGCCCAGAGCACCATGCAGGGCTCAGACTCACCAACCTAACCATGAGATCATGACCTGAGCTAAAATCAAGGGTCAGGTGCTTAGCCCACTGAGCCACCCAGGCGCCCCCAAACAAGTCTTTTCTTGAAGAGGGATCTGAGCAGCACATCTCCTTGACTACCATACCAGCAAAGGTTTCCAAAACTGTGTTCCTTGGCTTTGGAAAACAGTATCAAAAAATGGGTTCTAAAAATAGTTCAACTTTAACAACATCAATAACAGTATGTATTAAGGGGTGACTGGGTAGCCCAGTTGGTTAAGCCTCAGGCTCTTGACTTCAGCTCGGCTCATCATCTCACAGTTCATGAGTTTGAGCCCTGCATTGGGCTCTGCATTGACAGTGTGGAGCCTGGTTGGGATTCTCTGTCTACCTCCCCCATTCATGTGTTCTGTTTCTCTCTCTCAAAATAAGTAAACTTAAAAAAAAAAACCACTGTATTAAGACAACATGTATTAACATAATATCAACAATATATATTAACAATATTTATCAATATTGTTAATATAACATCATGCTTTAAGTATATTTCTCCCAAGGTAACTATTTTTGCTATTTTTGAGGAAAGGGTTTTCATTGTTTGAATACATCAGTTCCTGCATATTTGGTTTTGAAAATCTTAAGCATATGGGAACACCTGGGTGCCTCAAGTCAGTTAAGTGCCTGACTCTTGATTTCAGCTCAAGTCATGATCTCATGGTTTGTGAGTTCAAGCCTGGAGTTGAGTTCTGCACTGACACTGAGGATTGTGCTTGGGATTTTCTCTCTCTCTCTCTCTCTGTGCCCCTCCCCCCACCCACCCTCTCTCTTTCTCTCACTTAAAATAAATAAACCTAAAAAAAACACTTAATCATATGACTTTAGAATCATTACCCCTATGTATATAGGATGTTGATGTCTTTTCTCGTTTTATTAACATATATTGTTAGAATTTCTAAATGGGCTATTTTTGACCCAATATTTGTCCTTTTACAAGTTGTATAGGAAGAGTAGAAGGTAAATTATTGTTCTAATATGTTCACATAATCTAATTTGCACTCCTGCGACCCAGATTCTGCAAAATGTTGATCACTTAATGACCCTTTAATAAACTGAGCAAAATGAACAAATTCCACTAAATATACTGAGAATAAAATGCTTGAATTTTTGCTTTTAGCATTTCATCAGTATATTCAACTTGCTAAATATACATTTTAAAATGAGATTTGGTAGAATCTAAAGACAAGTTTTGCTAAATTTTCAGAAACCAAAGTAGTAAAAACAACCACACATTTTCAGGAAAATATTCTGTGTGAGGCAAGTTTCATGAGGCCTAGATTAGAAAATTCCACTTTAAATATCTTGTGCAGGAATACAGTGACCATACATATGCAGTTTCAACAGACTTTATAATATACGGAGCAGCATAGTACAAATATGGCCAGACCTTTTTTCCAATATTAAATATTTGTGTTCCTCATCCTAAATCATCTTTATAATTTATTCAGTCTTTTTTTTATATTTAAAATTTTTGGCTTTCCTATATCCTGTATACATACTCAAACTTTGCTTCTAAAAGAATAGTCCAGGAGCACCTGGATGGTTCAGTCAGTAGAGCATGAAACGCTTAACCTCAGGGTCATGAGTTCAAGCCCCACGTTGGACATGAAGACTAGTTAAAATTTAAACAATATATAAATAAAAGAATAGAGTTCATATCCACCCTCACAAGGGAAGGGTTCTGTGGGTTACCTATAATATTTGGAAGACAAAAATAATTATGAGAAAAAATAATTATTGGGTTTGGGGGGATAGTCAAACTGGTACGTACCTGAACAATGACTGCATCCAGAACTCCGTGCAAGGTGTTTGGGAGACCAGGACGTACACACTAGGATCTTGCCTCTGGTAGTTTTCATTTTAGTAAAGAAGAAGGAGAAGGAGAAAGAGAAGGAGAAGAAGGAGAATGAGAGATGAAAAGTAAGAGGAAGAAGAAGAGGAAGAGGAAGAAGGAGAAGACATAGAGAGAAACTACTAATGGAGAAGCATATTACAGTAAAGAACGAATGTGGTGTGAGCATGACCTATCACAAATAAGAAGAGGGGATATTAACAAAATGAGTCTATTTTGTGTATGTCTATGGGAAGAACACTCACCATGAAAAATACCATGTTAACAGATTTGTGTGTGTGCAATATAGTGTTGCTATCTGTGGACACAATGTTGTACTGGCCTTGAGACACAAAGGATATAAAATAGCTGCCTTTTGAAGTTGTGGTTGAAAAATGGATCTTATCATCATCATCATCATCATCATCAAAGAATGATCACTATGGGGGCGCCTGGGTGGCTCAGTCGGTTAAGCTTCCGGCTTCGGCTCAGGTCAGATCTCACGTTCGTGGGTCAGGCTCTGTGCTGACAGCTAGCTCAGAGCCTTGACCTGCTTCCGGTTCTGTGTCTCCTTCTCTCTCTGCCCCTCCCCCTCTCGTGCTCTGTCCCTCTCTGTATCAAAAATAAATAAAATATTAAAAAAAAAAGAATGATCACTATGTTGCTATCAGTCCATGATTATCATGCGAGATTCCCTGGGTTGTTCATTCATACCTTTAGAAGTCATGCTGCCTTAGGAGTCATATCACCTCTTTCAGATCCCTGAACTCTTACTTTAGGATAACACACTTCAAATAGTTCTCCACGTAATGGTTAACTTCCTCTTAGAGCAGTGGTTTGTGCCTCAGGAGAGCGGTATTCATTCAGTCAGCACTTACTGA
This sequence comes from Suricata suricatta, assembly GCF_006229205.1. Lineage (NCBI taxonomy): Eukaryota > Metazoa > Chordata > Mammalia > Carnivora > Herpestidae > Suricata > Suricata suricatta. The sequence continues at coordinate 146,182,045 of NC_043702.1, forward strand.
GAGACTACTAGATGTTAGGCTTTCAAGAGAAATATATATATATAAGCTTTCAAGGAATTCATCTTTTCCTCTATAGCACAGAGCCCATTCTGCAATTAAATGTGTCTTTATGGGGATGCCTGGGTGGCTCAGTCTGTTAAGAGTCCAACCCTTGATTTCAGCTCAGATCATGACCTATTGGTTTGTGGGATCGGGCTCTGCACTGACAGCACAGAGCCTGCTTGGGATTCTTTCTCTCCCTCTCTCTGCCCCTCCCCCTTTTCTCTTTCTCCCTCTCTCTCCCTTTTTTTTCTAAATAGTTTATTGTCAAATTGGTTTCCATACAACACCCAGTGACTCCCTCTCTCTCGAAATAAATAAATAAACATTTTTTTAAAAAATATGTTTGTATGATTACTTATTTGAAGTCTGGCTTTTGCATTACATTGTAACTTCCCTGAGGCAATATAACATATTGGCTAATCTATGGGACTATGAAGTCACACTGTCTGGGTCCAAATCCTTACTGTGCCACTTACTTGCTGTGTGACCTTGGACAAATGACTCAACCTCTCTTGCACCTGAGTTTCATTATCTGAAAAATACGTACCTTGTGGGGTTCTTGTGAATACTAAACAAAATAAAATCTATAAAGCCCTTAGTATAGTACCTGCCACATAGAAATGCTCGATAAATGTTAAATATTTTTAGGATAGTAGCCATTTTTCCTTTGCCATACAGTTTATTCCTTGTGTCTGGCCCCCACCAGTGCTCAATCAAACAAATTAGTTCATTTTGGTCCTGTTAATAGTACATAGAGCAGGTACTAAATGCACTGTTGACTTCTTTAATCCATTCAACAAAAATTTAACCGCCTACTATGTGTCAGGCAGTGCGGATACAGCGATCAACAGAACAGTAAAAAAAACAAAAACAAAAACAAAAAAAACCTGTTTTTGTGAAGCACATACTATAATGGAAGAAAGACATAGCAAAAACCTAATGCCTGTAGGAATGCAATGTTTAAAGGTGACTAGTGCTAGAGGACAGAAGAGCACAGAAGGGAGACTGAGAGTACAGAGGAATCAGTTGGATGTTTAAATAGGGTAGTCAGGATAATCCTCCTTGAAAAGTTACCATTTTAAATTTTTTTTAAAAAGGAAAAAAAAGGGGCGCCTGGGTGGCTCAGTCAGTTAAGCGTCCAGCTTCAGCTCATGTCATGATCTCACCGTTCATGGGTTCGAGCCCCACGTTGGGCTCTGTGCTGGCAGTTCAGAGCCTGGAGCCTGCTTCCGATTCTGTGTGTCCCTCTCTCTCTCTGCCCCTCTGCTGCTCATGATCTGTCTCTCTCTGTCTCACAAAAATAAATGTTAAAAAAAAAAAAAGAAAAGGGGATATATTGTCTCAAGACTATTAAAAAAAAAAAAGAAAGAAAAGAAAAGTTACCATTTGAGCAAAGACTTAAAGGAGTTGATAAAACAAACACTGAAATTATCAAGGTGGGGCATAGCCAGCGCCACACAGTGCCTAAGGCAGGAGCTTCCCTGGCCAAGGCGCAAGGAAGGGACCCATGGGGCTGGAGAAGAGAGGGTAGCGGGAGAAGCACAGCCGATGACATCAGAGAGTTAATGGTCTGACAGGGGCCACAGAGCATATGGGGCTCTGTAGACCATTGTGAGAACTTGGGCTTCTACTGTGTGAGATCAGGGCCAGTGTCGAACAGAATGGCATGACCTGTCAGACACATGTATAGATATAGATATATACATAAAGATTTAAGAATCAATCTAGTTGTTTTCCTCAGAATATGTTAGATGAGGGAAGGAGACCAGGTAGGCAGCTGTTATAATAAACCAAATGAGACTTGATGGGGGCTTCGATCATACATGTAGTAAGCAATAAGATTCTGGATGCATTTTGCAGATAGTGTCACCTGGATCTCCTGAAAGATTCATGTAGGAGAAGAAGAGAGAGTTGATGTCTCTGAAAGTTTTGGTTTAAGCAACTGAAAGGATAAGGTCGTTATCAACCAAAAAGAGGGTAATGAGTGAGCAGAAATGGGGATAAGGAAGATCCAGGATTCAGTTTTGGATACACAAAGTTGGACTTTCAAGTAGAGAAGCTGAGTGGGCATCTTGGAGTACAGGCTTTGGGGCCCCTCTAATGAGTCAATCTGAGCTCTCTCAGGACTGTCTTCTCTGAAGGAGAAAATCATATAGAAGGGTAGGAAAAAATATGTCTTTTAGATTCTTGCACCTTTAATTTATTCAGCTGGTATTTATTTCATTGAGGGCCTTGAATGTATCAAGAATTCCTGAAGGTTTTGACACAAATGCAAATAAGAAAACAAAACCAAACTCTTCCCTCATAGGACACATTTTAACTTCTCTAACCCTCTGATTCTGCAGAATGACCCGTCCAAAGGGAGAGCTACAAATCTGAGCCTTCCCAAAGGTTAGTGCTTGAATTAAAAATAAGTGATCTGTTAAAAAGGTTTTTTTGATATTTTGTTTGATAACTTTTTTTTTTTTTTTTTTTACTGTTCAATGGGGAATGTGAACCAGGTAGTCAATTTGACTGCTTCCTAGAGCATCAACATGTGAGAAATCAAGATGGAACATCATTCTCACAAAACTGCTTTTTCTAGGGAGCTCCCTGGAAAAAGTTGCCAGAACGCCAGGTTTTTAGTTAAAAGGAAAAAATGTTGCAACTCCTCAAATCAATAAATGACTACCTCTATCATCTCTGTGGCCACGTGTGTGGAAATATCCTGGCAGCACAGCCAGTATTTGTGCTAACATTAGCACACTCAAGGAAAATCAAAATGTGCTGTTTTTGGTTAAAGGCTTAAAAGCCTTCCCCCCTCCCATCACCTCTTACATGAGATTGACATTTCTGCATGTAGTGGAAAGAAGCCAAAGCCCTTTTTCATCTACAAGGACTATGGCTAAAATTATCTATAGCGTATCCTCCCCAGACAATTATATATCATGTCTGCCTAGATTAACAAACACAAGATTGAGTAACAAGAGGAAACCCAGTAGATTACACAGACACCCTTTCTGGATCTCAAGTCCTAAGTACTTTGTGTTCCCTCTGCCCGATGCCCCGATATCCCCTAGATATTTACTTAGCTGGCTGCTTCTCACCAAGGCTTCTGAAACTCCTCACCTCAGGGGGGACTTCCCTGATGGCATCTTCTAAAGTGGGATCCAGCACCCCTCGGGCTCCCAACTGTCCATAGTTGGCATACTGCCCTTCCAATAGAGCTGTATTTGTCACTCTGAAAGAATCTTGATATTTAACTTGTTTCAACCTCACTGGAATATAGGTTTCATGAGGGCAGGGGCCCAGACTATCTGATTCTCCTTTTCAGGGCCAGGGCTGAGAAGAGTGCCCAACCAATATTTATTCTCCAATGAGCAAATGCTGGACCTGGATTACCTGGGTGGTGGTCTACAGTGCCTGAAGTCTGATGATCATTTTTCAATAGCTCCATTTCAATGGGTTAAATCTCTCATAAGCATGTCAAAAGTAAGAATTGTGGCAAACATCCAGAGAATTCAGGTGCAAAAACCTACTTTGACCTCAAATATCCATTTCAAGAGAAAGTGAATCTTTGCAATTGCGTCGGTTCTTGACTTAACTTTGTATGTGTAAATCTGGCTATAAACAGCTTCTTTTTTCTCTTGCCTCAACAATTGGAAAGTTTCAAAGTAGTGAAGCTCTAATGAATTATGGATATATTTGCAGATGGTTTTGGGTTTGGTTTTGGTTTTTTTACTCTTTACTTAGACAAGAATTAGGCCAGAGAAGTCTCGGTTCTAGACTCAGTTCAGCGGATTCTCTGTCCTACCCTGACTTTGCTGATCTTCAGTTTCCAATGTTCTGAATGACAAGGTTTAGCTCACAACAGGTAACATTTCTACTTTAGAATATGTAATTCTAAAAATTAGATAATTTACTATAATGCTAAGATGATTTATGAGCAAGATTCTATCTCATGGGGAGCAAGGAGAAGAGTTTTTTTTAAATCCTTTCTTAAATACTTCTACTCATCTGCTGAACTTTGTTCACCACAAAGAATTGAAGATTTGTATAAGCCATGACTTACCTGAAAGGATTTTGTAATTATTATTTACACACCAAAATGTTTCAATTGGATTAAAGAGTGAAATATACAAGAACAATACCAAATATTCATTTGGTATTTCAAATGAGTTTCAAAGTATCTTAATCCCTACATCAGCTTTATAAAGTAGATAAAAATATAATCATTCTACAGATGAAGAAACTGAGGCATAAAGGGGTTAATGATCTTGCTTCAAGTCGAACAGCTTGTAAATACCAGGTGAAAATTTGAATTGTGTACAGGGTTCCAGAGCTCCCACAATCACCAAATTATACCACCTTTGGGTATAGGATTTTTTCTAAATCCAGAATGTGGAAAGATAATGCAAACCTTACCAAAGGAAAGTTATCAAATGTTTTAATATGTTGATTCATCTACTTAAAAATGAAAATTGCTTGGGGCACCTGGCTGGCTACTTCAGTAGAGCTTGTGACTCTTGATCTCAGGGTCATGAGTTCAAGCCCCACGTTGGCCATAGAACTTACATTAAAAAAAGAAAGAGATTGAGAGAAAGAAAGAAAGGAAGAAAGAAAGAAAGTAAAAGAAAATGGTTCTATGTCAGAAAACACCATACATATAACTTAAAAGACAAATAATAAATACCTGGGAAAATGCCAATACTCTCAATGTTTATTTATTATTGACAGATAGAGCATGAGCATGGGAGGGGCAGAGAAGCGGGGAGACACAGAATCCATAGCAGGCTCCAGGCTCTGAGCTGTCGGCACAGAGCCCAACGCAGGCTCACACTGTGAGATCATGACCTGAGCCAAGTCAGCCGCTCAACCGACTGAGCCACCCAGGCTCCTCTATTCTCAATGTTTATGACAGACAGGCCAATATCTCTTTTATATAGAGCTCTTTAAGACAAAGATAAATACCAGAAAAGAAAAATGGACAAAGGATATGAATATACAATCCAGTAAGAATAAATACTGACTGTTAACAAGTTTGAAGAGTATCTTCAAACTCTTGGCTATCAAGTCAGATCAAAACAAAATAACTTTTGCCTATAATAATTTGTTTTTTTCACACTAATATTACTATTGAAGCAGCTCTTGATAAAACAATTTGGCACAAACTTTCTTGAAGTTTTTTTTTTCCCCCAGTGAGTACTTGGAAAATTAAAAGTAATCATTCATGAATGTGGGAAAATATTAATAATTGTGAAATCTTATTGAATTTTTTCACATAAAAATACTTGCAAGAAAAGGTTTTTAACTTAAAAACATTTAGGGGTGCCTGGATGGCTCAGTCTGTTAAGTGTCGGGCTTTGGCTCAGGTCATGATCTCACGGTTCATAAGTTCAAGCCCTGCATTGGGCTCTGTGCTGACAGCTAGTTCAGAGCCTGCAGCCTGCTTCAGATTCTGTATCTCCCTCTCTCTCTGACCCTCCCCTGCTCACACTGTCTCTGTCTCTCAAAAATAATTTTAAAAAATAAAAATATTTTAAAAATATTTTTAAAATAATTAAAAACATTTAATACTTAGAAAAATATTTAATGCTTTTAATGCAACAACTCAAAAAGCTTATGTACAAGATTATTCATCTTAGCCTTATTTATAATAGTCAAAAAAGAATCACATTCTATTCTAGCAATAGAAATGTGTTTTTAAAATAGTAGTGCCAAATTACTAAGATGGAATATTAAGTGACTGTCAAAAACCATATTTACAAAGAATGTTCCATGACACAAGAAGATATTCCTGGTAAAATATCAAGTGAAAACAAAAGGAAACCAAAAGGTTTCAAAAAATATACTTATGGGCCCGACAAAGTTGAAAGAAAAACATTCTCAAATTCTACACAAATTTTCTTCGATGGTGGATATCTGAATCCATTGAGTTCAGTTTCCCTGAAAGTGAAGAGATGTGTACGATAAACAGATAATACCGTGAGAGATATCTCTCACAGTCCACAAATTCTGAAGACTCTTCGCTTTATCAAGTTCTAGCATTTTGTAACTACTGACATTTGACCAAGCAAAAAGCATTTCAAACTCCAAACTCAAATGACTCAGGGACTACCGTTGGAAAACAGCATGTCAAGTCCATGCGAGAGAATAGAGTCAAGGTGAGGAATAGGTGATGTAATGTAGCTGAACAGCCTTCACGGAGCTGAGGCCCAGAGAGGCCACTGGTGAGCAGCACACGTGTGACCCCAGCTGGCTTTGCCACTGAGCACATTGCAAGATTATAGAAATCTCTTGGGGGGGGGGGGGCTGGAGCTTTATGCACAACAAAAATAATTTTGACAGCCAATGATAGAAATAATCATTCCTTCTTGTAGTTCATTAGTACCAATTCCTACTCTTTTTTTTTTTTAATGTTCTTTCAAAATGGAAAATCTGCATGACCCAACTCAACAAGCATATGTTAAATTTTTTACTATGGTCAGCAATTGAAGGTTCAGGGTTTGAAGATAGACGAGATGGTAGCAGTTGTTTGATACATGCTCTGCTTTTCCAGATGGAAGAAATTTGAGAAAATTCCACAGAATGTCAAAATGTTTATAAGGAATATGAGATGAGAGAATTATGTGATACAGAACAGATAGACAAAATAAACGCGGTTATCCTTTGCCACCTCTTAGGTCTCATTACAGACCTTGAATTTCCTCAACCAGTGGGAGAGTTGAGGTTATCCAAAAGCACACACAGGAAATGTATGGAAAACGTTGTCCTGAGATGATGTAGGACCTACTCTGGTCCTGCACAATCAGCTTAGGCTCTTCCTTCTGCTCTGTCTCCCCAAGCATGCTGCCATAACTGCTCGTAGCAGTTTTGTAGAGTACCCCAGCATTAACATGTATGACTGGTTGACAAAGAGGACTTGGAGGTTGAGGTGATATATTTTAAGGCACATGTGAAAGGTAATAGCCCAGGTGACTAATAATAGAAATATAATTTTTAGGAGATAACTAGTCAAATGATTTCTAAGAGTGGAGTATTAAAGAGGCAAGAAAAAAGAGATTTTAAATCACAGATGAAAAATCAGAACCTTGACACCTGTCTCCTATCGAGGGTGCATTTTTAAATTTTTATCTTGGTTATCTCAATTTAAGTTTTTATTCTTTTGAATGTTTATTTATTTTGAGTGAGAGAGAGAGCTGGGAGGGCAGAAAGAGAGGGCGAGAGAGAACCCCAAGCAGGCTGCTAGCTGTCAGCATGGAGCCAGAGTTAGGTCTTGATCTCAAAACCCCTGAGATCGTGACCTGAACTGAAATCAAGAGCAAGATGCTTAGCCAAGTGAACTATTCAGGTACCCCGAATCTTTTTGTAATAGACTCTTTTTTAAAGCAGCTTTAGGTTCATAGCAAAATTGAGTGCCAGGTATAGAGTTCCCCAAATAGTCCCTACCTTCACACATGCTACCCTCCCCTATTATCCACATTCCCCACGAGAGTGGTTTATTTGTTATAACTGATGAACCTTCATCGACATATCATTATCATCCAGAATTTGTAGTCTACATTAGGGTTCACTCTTGGAGTTGTACATTATATGAGTTTGGACAAATATATTCATGTATCCACCATAATATCATAGAAAATAGCTTCACCACCCCAAAAATCCTCTGTGCTTTGCCTCTCGTGTGTGTGTGTGTGTGTGTGTGTGTGTGTGTGTGTTTTAACTCTCTTGTGTTCTTCAAAATCCAAATAAACCCTTCACTCTTAGTCTACTTGAGAAAAATATAAGGGCAAAATTCCAAATGTATCTACAATGATATCTGGAATTCTGATTCAAAAAGCTCTTGAATAAGAGTTAATAAGTAAATAAACCTACTTTTCTTTTTGTCATTCAAGGATGTTCATAATCAACTCAAAGTTTCTCCTCCTAATCTCTTCTATACCAGCTCATCTTATTTCATCACTGCCCCCTCAGCACATTTTGTTCATTTAAGTCTCTATGTCTTTCTTTAGACACTTCTCACCTGAATGCTCTCCATTTTTCATCTCATCACCCACTCACTCCTTTAAGACCCAGTTGTATCCGACCGTGCCTAGGAAGCTGCTACTGATTCCTCCAGCCAACAATGATTTTCTCCCTCTGAATGCTTACTTGGTCACTGTTGCATCATTGGGCTTTCATTTATATAACTGTTTTTTACTGCTGGCTAAATTTTCGTATGTGTAGGTCTTGTCCTCAAAACTGAACTGTGAACAGCTAAAACCCAAGAGCTCTGTTTTCCTCTTAAAAGAAAGCACAGTTCCATGAATGGAGATGCAATTCACTAAATTCTTTGCACTTTTTACTAATTGGAATCAAACCAAATTCATGGTGTTTCCATCATTAGAAAAGTAGGTATGGCTAGAAGACCATGAAGACCATCTCTTTATGCCTCGGTTGAACTAGAACAAAGCCATAAACTTGGTTCAGTTCAATTCACTATGGCCGATCCAGATTTATCTCCAAGCAAAGCTTTTTAATCAAGATACAAGTACACTGATTCCACCTTCGCTAGATGATTAAATGGCTTACAGCTATCCAGGCTAACCTTCCCCCAAACGCCATACCCAACTGGTTCATCATGTTTCTCCACAGATAATTGGAATTTTATGCAAAAAATTATTAACACTAGTGTATGTTTCCTCTGAAACCAACCTGCCCTGATGTGCCCTAATAAAAGCCAGTTGCTGGTCCTTATGTAAAATAAAGTACTTTAAAATATTTTTGTACAAACAAAAAGTATATTTGCAGCATAGTCTTTCATGGAGTTCTATAGAGTGGAAACAATTATAAAAAGGCTAAATTGAGAAAGGTGTGTTTGTATAACGAGAATAACCTGTCTTGGTTGACATAAGGTTATTTTCTGCTTAAAAGCTGTTTTAGTGCTGTTGTAAGAACTTCCCCCCAACACACCCTTTCTTTTTCAAGTCCATCCCTTAGGAGAGAAGAAAATATGGCTGGTGATCATTAGCCAGTTTTATTTTATTTGCTAAGATAAGATTTATAGCTTTCAAGTAAGACTAAACTCTTGTGCACTACCCACAATTACCTTGTGACACAGAATATAGTGACCAAATTTCTTTGTAAATGTTGGACTCTCCCAATACAGTGAAAATTCTTGGACACCACTTGCCCCACTGACCTCAAAGAAATTGTCAAATAACAGCCATAACTGATTAGAACAGTTACATAACAGAAGGTAATATGTGGAAAATAAGTTATAAGACAATGGAAGAAGGAAGATTATTATTAAGTGGGATAACTAGATAACTCTACAGACAGGAAAAAGGAGGCCAGACAATGATTTATATTAATGCATGAAATCAAACACCAAAATAGAGTACATTAAATAGTTTTTAAATCATTCAAACTTAGGGGCACCTGGGTGGCTCAGTCGGTCAAACATCCGACTTCAGCTCAGGTCATGATCTCACAGTTCGTCGGCTCGAGCCCCGCGTCGGGCTCTGTGCTGACAGCTCAGAGCCTGGAGCCTGTTTCAGATTCTGTACCTCCCTCTCTCTCTGACCTTCCCTGCTCACGCTCTCTCTCTCTCTCAAAAATAAATAAAAAACATTAAAAAAATTTTTTTTAATTAATAAATAAATCATTCAAACTTAGCAAATATGTCTTAGGAAGAGTGATGATAATATGTTTGTCAGCTTTGACACAACAGAAGAAAATATAAACAGATAACTAGGTAAAATAAAATAAAATATTTAAATTTCTACACAATAAAAAGATTAGAGAGGAAAAATCAACATAAATGTCAAACAAGTTGTGTTACAAATATCTCATCCTAAGGTTTAAGAATAACAAAACTTTGGGGTGCCTGAGTGATTCAGTCATTTAAGCGTCAGACTCTTGGTTTTAGCCCAAGTCATGATATCATGGTTTGTGAGTTCAAGCCCTGCATTGGGCTCTGTGCTGACAGCACAGAGCATGCTTGGGATTCTTGCTCCCCTCTCTCTCTGCCCCTCCCTCACTTGGGCGCTCTCTCTCTCTCTCTCCCCAAATACATAAACTTAAAAAAAAAGAATAACAAAACCTCAAAAAACAAAAAGACAAAAGAAAAAAACAGCTAAGTCACACAAAAGAAAATGAAAATTATAAAATAGCACACATAAAAAATACACAACCTGTTAACAGTTAAGGAAATAAAAATAAACACTAATAACAACATAAATGATAATTAACATTTATTATGTGGTAGGCACTCGGAAAACTGTAGATGTCATCTTATTTAATCTTAACAATACACATAAAAGTATACATTCTCATTCCCATTTTACAGATAATGAAGGCTTAGAGATAGTAGCAACCTATCCAAGGTCATGTAACTAGTATTTGGTTATAGAGGGATATGAACCCAAGAAGTTTAATTTCAGATCCTCATTTATTCAGGACCTGTTTACAACTGATTACTTGTAATGTGGACAGATGGTGATGAAGCCAGTCAGCTTGTGTGTTGATGGGTACAAACTGATACAACTCTCGTGAAAGAAATGGCAACACATATTGAACCATAATGATGCACAGAGGATTTGTACTGATAATCTCATTCCTTAGGAATGCATCCTAAGAAATAACCCAAAAGAAAAAAAAAGATGTCATAAAAATGTCTATTGCATATTAATTCAAACAGCAAATAATCGAAAACTATTACTCCTCAAGGTAGAAATTATCAAATAAATGTTGGCATAAAAATATGACAGACTATTAAGCAAATTTTAAAATATCTTTATAAATACAAAATAGCAGCAAAGAACAAGATAGAAAAATGTTACTATATAAGGTAACAAAGCTATGTAAGTGTTTATCTTGTTTATCTTTAATCATTCTGATTAGAATGATCTAAAAGGTAACGAAGATTGAAAGGGAATACAGAAAAAATGCAAACATCTAGATTTGAATGTTTCACAAATATCTCAAAGCAAGAATGTGTTCAAGTTGAACTTATAATCTTTATCCAAATTTTGCAAAATTATAGAAAAATCTACACTAAAAATATTTTTTAACTTTCCATAGAAACACAAATATGTATGATCTCATATATCCTAATCATAATTGTCTGATTTGAGCCAATGCATTTAAAACCTAACTGAAATAGAGTTTGAAGGTCCCACAAAGTGCCTTCACTTTGAGCAAAACCTCTATGAACAACTAAAGCAATGCTAGTTTGAAGTGCAAGTTGCTGGAGAACATTCCAGTCCATGCTTCCAAGCACAAGGTATTTGTAAAGAGCTAGCATATTATTCTTCTACTGCCCTTTAGGGTGCAATCTTGGCTTTTAATTTAATGAAAAAATGACATACAGTGTCTAACATCACTTGATAGATTTTTTTTTTAATCACTTGATAGATAATTGAACTCTAGAATCCATGAAAGGAAAAATGGCAGCAACAGTATAGCACAATATATTTTTTGGGCACAATATATTCAAACAGCCTCTAAAATTACTCTATGAATTTCTAGAACAACAGTACTCAATAATCCAATCAAAGCCATCATAATGTTAGATCTCTTTATAGTGGAAGAAGAATTCTCCTCAAATTTGAATCCAGTTTTAGATATGTAACTTGAGCCTAGTGTGTCTATCCAATATATTGATTTATAACATGCTCCCTTGCTCACATTCTGGTATAGTATCTTGATTTTGGAATCTCTTGTTCTGGTATCCTGATTCATCAGATAAATTCTTATCTCATTCCTTAATATAATATTTTGGCAATAATATTAAGTGTGAAAGCAGAGGCACTACATTGTCTGACTGGTTTAGTTTGGTTCTCACTCAAGAATGAAAGCAACACTGTCCAGTTGAACTTTCTGCAATAATGGAAATGTCCTATATCTGCATTGTCCATTATTGTAGCCACTAGCTATGATAGGTTATTAAGCACTTGAAATGTGACTAGTGGAACTCAGGAAATAAATCTAGTTTAAATAATTTAAATAGAATAGCTAGTGCCTACTGCACTGGACAGTACAAGTTTAGAGAATCCTTATCCATTGTTTGATTATTTGTTATCTTTTCATACTTGAGCTTCTTATCTCTGGAACCAGAAAAGTCATCTTCAATATCAAACACATATTAGCACAACCTCGGTTCCCATTTCAAAGACACAGCAGCAATTGCTTGAACCAGGGTCCCCAGATTAAATTTAATGATATTCTACATATAAATTGACTTTAGTTTCAGTCAATTTCAAATTCGGTTGACTTGTTCATGCCAATAGAACTCTATTAATTTAGAGGATAGCATCAAATTTAAAGTTTAGGTCACCTTGGAATGATCAACAGCAATATACAGAGAACTAACTTTTGTGTTGAATTAGTGCTTCCAACTTACCCATCTCTACCTCACCATCAAAAGCCACCCTCTGTACGTCATATTGGTCACATACCCTACTTAAATCAAGACAGTGGTTTGCATAAGATTAGCATACATTTGAATGTTCTCTGGAGAAAGCAAGTAAAACTTAACATTTTAATAAAATTGAAAAGGCTGCTTCTGATTTTTTGTTTTTTAATGTTTATTTTTGAGAGAGACAGACAGATACAGAGCGTGAGTGGGAGAGGGGCAGAGAGAAGGACACATGAAATCTGAAGCAGGCTCCAGGCCCTGAGCTGTCAGCATAGACATGGGGCGTGAACTCACAAACCGTGAGATCAGGACCTGAGCCAAAGTCAGACACTTAACCGATCGAGCCACCCAGACGCCCCTGCTTTTGACTTTCTAAAGTTTCTGGCAGGCAGTAAAATGGGAATCTAAGAGATGAAATACAAAGCAAAGCTGTTTTCTGGTTTATGGGATGGCAATTCTCTAGAAATTCCAAATCCTATAGAATGCAACATTAGGACTTTGCCCTGGGAGCAGCCTTTGATTTGTAAATATTCTTGAGGAGCTACAGCCAATCAAGGCAAACTTCAAGGAGGGCGAACAGGTGGCCCAGAGACTGGGAACCTGCCTCCCAGTTTGGAGCTTCCTCCACAGATTCCACTGAACTTCCCTCCTACCTATTTCTACCCCTCCCTCCCAATCAGAGGAACCAAGGACTCCTGGAGCTCAAGGCCTGTCACGGTCCAGTGGGAGAAAAGAGATCACTTAGCACAATTGGAATTTGAATCTACATTTGTTTACTGTCTCCTCCCCTGGGCTCTAAGCTCCATCACAAAAGGGACCCCATGTGGGTTCTTTACTGAAGAATTCCCATGTTTAGACTGGGAATTTTACTCATTGACTCATAAATTTTAACTCATTAATCAATAAGGTTTGGTGATGGGATTATGTGTGCTATAACCTTTCTTCTTTTATGTTATAATATTCCTCCAGTACTAAAATTGGAAGCTGAGATTTACCTGTGTAATATTTTTCTGGATAAAGCAAATTATGATGAGAAAGAGAAAATATTTTTATCTTAGAAGCACTTACTGAGTGGCTATTACTAGGAACTGAATCCAGTGTAATGGAGGACACAGGGATAAATAAGACAAAAAGTCCTCGCCCTCAAAGAGCTAGTATTAGAGTACCAGGAGGGAGGGGAAATGTGTACATATACACCTTCTACAGGGCAGCAGGTGACGAGTGCTGTGAATGAGGACAGAGCGTTTACTTTTAGCTAGAGTTGCTCCGTGACTTCTGCAGGCATTCCATTTCCAATGACCTCTCGTTTCTGATTAACTGCGTGTTAACTTGCCCGAATCTTATACTGAACTAGAAAAATTCCTGGAAAATCAGGATATATGCTTTATCTTCCATAGCATCTGCAAAACCAGCGCACTGATTTAGAATAAGCACTCAATAAATATTTGTTAAATAAAGAAATGAATGAACTGAAAGGCAACAACAATTTTTATCATGAGTCTTTGCCCTCCCTTTTTCTGGAATAGTCCTGATTACTCCCCAGAATGAAAACCAACCAGGGCCATTAATAGCAGTTTCAATTTGGGGTGCCTGGGTGGCTCAGTTAGTTAAGTGACCAACTCTTGGTTGTGGCTCAAGTCATGATCTAGAAGTTCATGAGTTTGAGCCTTACATTGGGCTCTATACTGGCAGTGTGCAGCCTGCTTGTGATTCTCTCTCTCCACCCCCTCTCTCTTTCTCTCTCTGCTCCTACTCCATGCATGCTCTCTCTCTCTCTCTCAAAATGAATAAACTTTTACATTTTTTTAATTAAAAAAAACCCCTCCAGTTTGACAAGAATAAAACAATATCTTAAGGACTGTTTATGAAAAAGTATTGCAGAAAGAACTGAATAGCAAGAAATTGTATCTCTGAGTATCTCTCTGTGACAGCCAACTAATCCAAAAGTTTAACTTAGAGCAAGCTTGCTCTGGCCTGAAGGTGTAAGTGTGCCCAAGCCATAGGGTCAAAATATGAATATCTTCAGGTTAGTGAGTCAGTCTTCCTACCACAGATCGCAATCCAGCCATCTGAATGGAGAGTAAGATTTTCATCCCTTGATTTCACTTGACATATATTTGTTTGTTAAAGTTAGACTAAAACAGGAAGGAGAAAGAGGTGAAAATAGTAACTACACCGGTTCATTTTTTTGTATTTCAAAGGAGAATATAAGCATCTGGAAAGTACTCAGTTTAAGGAACTGTGTATAATCTTTGACTAAAATTAATATGAGTTACAAGACTCATTTTCCACATGGGTTGGTGTTCTGTAATTATTACAAACTTCTAGGTTTTATTTTTTTTCCTCAAAATCACTAAGACAAAGGGAGAGGGAATAATTTAGTGACGAGAATAATTTGGTGAAGGAATAATTTAGAAGATTTCCATGTAATATTCTTGGTCCTCCCAAGTGGCTCTTGGCATGCAGTGTAAAAATTCACAAATCACAAGTCTTAGAAAGAATCCTGAAAATCCACTATTAATAACAGCAACAGTTCTGATAAAGAATAACTATGCTGTGTGCTTTAAATATATCTTTCTTAATCCATTTTGGATCCTGCAAGGTGGGTGTTATTATCCCCACTTCACAGATGAGAATACTGAAGTTCAAGTGGGTTAAGAAAATTTCCCAAGATCAGACTAGTAAGTGCCTGATTAGGATTTAAATCCACATCACTGATTCAAAACCCATGCTCTCAGGCAACTGGGTGGTGCAGTTGGTTGAGCATCTGACTCCTGATTTTGGCTCAAATCATGATCTCACGGTTCGTGGATTTGAGCCCACACTGGGCTCTGTGCTGACAGCCTGGAACCTGCTTGGGATTCTCTCTCTCCCACTCTCTCTCTTTCTCAAAAATAAAATAAATAAACACTTAAAAAGAAAAAAAAAAACCCTATGCCCTTTCCTCAGCTTTATTGTCTGAAGTAAAAGTTACATCTACACCAGGAGCAGCCAGCATCCCCGCAGCTGCTGGAGCAGGTTTGTTAAAACGGTAAGAATAGCATCAGCCATGCTTACCATTAGCATCTGTTACATAAAACCTGTGTTTCATCAGCCTGGGCCTGGGGGCGTCTCAGTCATCCCTTCCTCTACACTCCACCTCCCTTCACTTCCCTGTCATTCATGTGGTGATTCCCTTGAGCCATCTTCCTCAAAATACATTCAAGCTCTTCCATTCAAGAGTGGTCAAGTCTAGTTCATCTTTGTACACCCACAGCACTTAATGTAGAGATAAACTCATGGCATTCATAAGGGGCTGTTTTATCTTCTATGTATCTCAAAGAAAGAATCAGATATAAATGGAACTCTCGGGGCGCCTGGGTGGCTCAGTCGGTTAAGTGTTCATCTCAGGTCACGATCTCACAGCTCTGTGAGTTCGAGCCCTGCATCAGGCTCTGTGCTGTCAGCTCAGAGCCTGAAGCCTCCTTCCAATTCTGTCTGTCTGTCTGTCTCTCTCTCTCCCTCTCTCTCTGCCCTTCTCCCACTTGTGATCTCTCTCTCAAAAATAAATAAAAACATAAAAAATGTTTTAAAAAAAGAATAAATGGAACTCTCTAAGCCCATAGATATTACCATTTATATCATTACTTCACATGCTGGGTTTTATACCAATGCCTATTGTCTCCGAGCATTGAAAGACAGCTAGTATGTTTTTTGTTTTTATTTTGAGAGAGGGAGAGGGAGAGAACAGAGGAGAGGCAGAGAGAGAAGGAAAAAGAGAATCCCAAGCAAGCTTCACACTGTCAGTGCAGAGCCCCACATGGGGCTAAAACTCATAAATATGAGATCATGACCTGAGCCGAAATCAAGATCAAGATAAAGTTGGGCCGCCTGGGTGGCTCAGTTGGTTGAGCCTCCGACTTCAGCTCAGGTCAGATCTCACGTCCGTGGGTTCAAGCCCCGCATCAGGCTCTGTGCTGACAAGTAGCTCAGAGCCTGGAGCCTGCTTCCGGTTCTGTGTCTCCTTCGCTCTCTGCCCCTCCCCCTCTCATGCTGTCTCTCTCTGTATCAAAAATAAATAAAACATTTAAAAAAAAAAGATCAAGATAAAGTTGAGTGGAAAAAATAATAAATATCAATTCAAGACACCAGCAACAAAGAAACCTGGCACATTATATAATTAATTGCTAGATGAGAGGCACATCTACAATGAATTTTTAAAAACTCTGATGAAGCAGATTAAGTAATTTAATCAAAATCAGTTCATATAATTGTGAATCAGAGAATTCATCTAAAAGTAATTACTCAGGGGCGCCTGGGTGGCTCAGTCGGTTAAGCGTCTGAACTCATGATCTTGCAGTTTGTGAGTTCGAGCCCCGCATTGAGCTCTGTGCTGACAGCTCAGAGCCTGTAGCCTGCTTCTGATTCTGCATCTCCCCTCTCTCTGCCCTTCCCCACTAGTGCTGTCTCTCTCTCTGTCTCTCAAAAATAAGAATAAACATTTTTAAAATAATTTTTTAAAAATAATAAATAGGGGCGCCTGGGTGGCTCAGTCGGTTAAGCCTCCAACTTCGGCTCAGGTCAGATCTCATGTTCGTGGGTTCGAGCCCCGCATCAGGCTCTGTGCTGACAGCTCAGAGCCTGGAGCCTGCTTCCCATTCTGTGTCTCCTTCTCTCTCTGCGCCTCCCCCTCTCGTGCTCTGTCTCTCTCTGTATCAAAAATAAATAAAACATTTAAAAAAAATTAAAAATAATAAATAAATAAATAAATAAAAGTAATTACTCAGGAACTGCCTAATGGCTCAGAAAGTGAAGTCAGGATTGGAACCAAGAGACTGTGACTTTTGCTGACTCCTGGGTTGTGTTGAACCGATCACTTAGTTTCACTGTGTTTCTATTTCTTGATTTGAAAATTGAGGCCACTAGATTAAACCAGCCTACAGATAGATTCTGAAAAAAATCTACCAGAAATATAAGAAAAGTTTTTCTGATGTCATAGAAAAGAAAATTATGCTATAGCATGAGTTCAAGTGATTCAAAGCAGCATGTGGAAATTAAAGCCCAGTAAAAAACATCAAAAGTGGAAAACCCAAATGAAATCCTATATTACTAACAGTGTTTCAGGAGCAATCCAAATAAGATCAGTTTCACAACTGCAATGGGACAGTCCTTCTATTTTGCATGAAGTATTATTAAGATTGATTAAGCCCTCCAACATTGCTGGATTGTATAGTTATCTGGAAAGCTACGTATTTTTTTTAATGTTCAATAATAAAAGAGATAATTAAGAATCTAAGGGAGCAAAACTTCTGCCACCCTCTTCAGTCTTTTAGATCAGTGGAGAAAACAACGTATTCATCTAATTTGTAACTTCCCAAGGCCCATAATGAAGGGCCCAGAAGACAGATACCTAACATCAAATCATGCCTTAATGATTAAGTATTAAGTATTAGCATAGACTGGGGGAATTTTACTCACTGAATATAAGACATTGCTACAATTTAATTTTATTCTCAACCAAACCAACTTTAAAAAGGCTAATGGGGGCACCTGGGTGGCTCAGTCGGTTAAGCGTCCGGCTTCGGCTCAGGTCATGATCTCATAATTCGTGAGTTTGAGCCCCGAGTCGAACTCTGTGCTGACAGCTAGCTCAAAGCCTGGAGCCTATTTTGGATTCGGTGTCTCCCTCTCTATCTGACCCTCCCCTGTTCACGCTGTCTCTCTCTGTCTCTCAAAAATAAAATTTAAAAAACCATTAAAAAAATTTTTAATTAAAGAAAAAAGCCTTATGTTGGGGCGTCTGGGTGGCTCAGTCTGTTAAGCATCTGGCTTCAGCTCAGCTCATGATCTCACAGTTCGTGGGTTCGAGCCCCACGTCGGGCTCTACACTGACAGCTAGCTCAGAGCCTGGAGCCTGCTTCAGATTCTGTATCTCCCTCTCTCTCTCTGACCTTCCCCTGTTCATGATGTCTCTCTCTCTCTCTCTCTCTCTCTCTCTCTCTCTCTCTCTCTCAAAAAAATAAATAAATAAATAAATAAAAACTTTTTTTTTAAAAGCCTTATGTTTTTCAGGGACACCGGAATGTCGGCTAAACAGTATTATCTGACATGGTCCGGTCAAGGCAAATTTCTGCTCGGCCTAGGGGCATCCTAACCATCAAGTCCCAATTCCTTAATAACCTAGTTCAGCCTGAATCCTTCTCTTCGACACTCTAAGCAACCACTGGAAGCCCATATAATTGTCATCTTATAAAAGAATTCATTTAAAGGTGGTTTGAAAGTTAATGGTTAAACCCATTGTTTGTGGTTCCATGAATATAGGTCACAATAGTAACAAGCCTTTAGACTGAAGGTACATAAAGAGGCAGTGAGCAGTTCAGGACCTTATTACAACATGTCTATCAAACCTAGAGGAACAAACAATGTGTCTGATTGATTTGAAGGGAAAAAAAAGTCTGGCAGACAGCTCTCATTGTGCCATTAGTCCCAAACCTTGTCCCAAATTAAAATGGAAGTTGAAGCAAAAGCTTTCCTGACTCAAGTCCCCGGGATCAGCTCGCTTTAGGGCAAAACTTTCAGTTATATTCAAATTTCTCATCTTTCCCCGTCACAGGTTCAGCTGCTGGTGACTCAGAAATGTCTCTGTATATACAATGGTCCCAAGGATGGAAAGATCTGTGGAGAACAAAACAAGGCCCACCTGCCCCCAACAGCACACAACAAGAAAAAAATTCCCTTTCAGTTTTGACACTTCTGTTCTAGTTCATCTCCTGTCTCATTATGGGAAAGGCCAAATATGAACACTGCAAATGAGTGATATGCATGGCCTTTTGAGAAAAGTTTAGAGAGGGAATATAATGTCTGAACAGAAATTTTTATTTCTTAAGCTAATATCACATCTAAAGTCTCTCACTATCAGTTATTTTGACTCTTGGAAGCCCATAGGTAATACGATGGTGGCTCTTACATTAATTATATTAATTACATTAATTAATTAATAATTACTCTTCTTATTGCCAGCACCTCATCCAGTGTGAGTCATTCAGGAGGGGTTCAATGACAGCTCTGCAGGCTTTTAAAGACAGCTAGTTGGGGCGCCTGGGTGGCTCAGTTGGTTAAGCATCAACTTTGGCTCAGTTCATGATCTCATAGTTTGTGGGTTCAAGCCCTGCGTCAGGCTTGGTACTGACAGCTCAGAGCCTGAAGTCTGGTTTGAATTCCGTGTCTCCATATCTCTCTCTCCCTCCCTCCCCTGCTCATGTTCTGTGTGTGTCTCTCTCTCTCAAAAATAAACAGACATTAAAAATTTTTTTAAAACACAGCTGGTCAAAAGTTTCAGATTTAAGTTTCAAAGTATGTATCAGATTGTAAAAGCATATCTTAGATTCAAATAAATGATGGGAAATAATTGGAAATTGTGAATGCTTAATTAAAAGACTACATAGGACAATCCTAACAATCACATTTAAAATTTATAAATTCTATGCAACTGAGTCACAAAAATTGAGTGTGGGATCCAGGAAATGCAAATCAAAATCATGATGAGATAGCACCTTACACTCATCAGAATGGCGAGAATAAAAAGAACCAGAAATAACAGGCATTGGTACAGATGTAGGGGAAAAAGTACTCTTGTGGACTGTTGATAGGAATGTAAGTTGGTAGAGTCACTGTGGAAAACAGTATAGAGTTTCCTCAAGAAATTAAAAACAGAAGTACCATATGATCCAATGTTTCCACTAGTGGGTATTTTTCCAAAGAAAAGGAAACACTAATTCAAAAAGATATATGCATGCCTATTATTATATACATCATTATTATGTATAAAAACCAAAATATGAAAGTGACCCAAGAGTCTACCCATAGATGAATGGGTAAAGATATGGGGGGGGGGGTGTGTGTAATAGAATATTACTCAGCCATATAAAGGAGACAAATCTTGCCACTTGTGAGAACGAGCATGGTGCATGGACCTAGAAGCAATCTACTAAGCGAAATTAGACAGAGAAAGACAAATACCATATGATTTTACTTTCATGTAAAATCAATCAAACAAACAAAAAGAATAAAGAAAAAGCAGAATCAGACTTACAAATGCAAAGCACAAACTGATCATGGCCAGAGAGAAGGGGGTAGAGGGATAGGCAAAATAAATGGAAATGAGGGGGAAGCATAGGTTAGGGAATGAATAAGTCACAGGAAGAAAAGGTACAACACAGCAAATATGGTCAATGACATTGTAGTAGTGATGTATGGTGACAGATTGTAGCTACGCTTGTGGTGACCATCCTGTAATGTATAAACTTGTTGAATCACGACATTGCACATTTGAAACTAATGTAACACTGTGTGTCAGCTGTACTCAAAAAAAAAAATTGGGTGTGGGAATTGTATATGTTTTTATAAATATTTTTAAATGTCTATATAGTCTGCATTCATGCTTATTTATAGGAAGAAGTATCTTCATATACTTTCAGAGCCAAAAAATTATAAACTTTAAATATAAAAATAAGTAAATGGTTTATTTGGGTATACTTAAATTTTATTTTTCTCTCTGAGTCCTGACCAAATGCAAAACAAATTAACTAGTTGACCTAACTTCAAATTAACTCCCCCTCTACCCCTCACACAAAAAGACCATCTTCAAATGCTTCAAGTTCCTTGAGGACAAGGACGATGTCTTAGGCCTCTACTGTATTTTCCATAGAACCTAGCAATATGCTACAGAATGCTTCATAGCAGTTTGATAATTCAAACTAAGTGATCGGCCTTCTATATTTGACAAGGCACGACCCCTTCAATAACCACTATCTAAATGTTTGGGGTTTCCTTAAATATGAATAAAATTAGTAAATTGGTGAGGATTTAATCTTTTTTAACATATAGAGACTTTTATTGTGCTGCTTTTTGGAGGTGATAAATGATGAGAATTGCTATTCACGGTAATGCTGTCAGAAGTTTCCAGGGCCTTGGTGCATCTTGGTTTCAGTTTTGCTCACAACACCTTGTGCTATGCCTAGTACAAAGTAGGTACTCAATAAATATGAATTAATGCCAAAGAGTCAATACCTAAATATGAGCACTTTGGTTATTCATTCTTATAAATTGAAAACCTCTCTTCTTTGCTTATTTTTGGCACTAAAATATCCCAAGGCTAACAAATTCTTTCATTTAAAAAATCTTCTGGGGCACCTGGGTGGCTCATTTGGTTAAGCAGCCAACTTCAGCTCAGGTCATTATCTCACGGTTCATGGGTTTGAGTCCCACATCAGGTCTGTGCTGACAGCTCAGAGCCTGGAGCCTGCTTTGGATTCTGTGTCTCCCTCTTTCTCTGCCCCTCCCCCACCCATGCTCTATTTCTTTCTGTCTCAATAATAAATTTAAAAAACATTAAAAATGTTTTTTAAAAATCTTCTATACCTTGAGGAAACTAAGATCGAATCTGGTTAGTGGTGTGAAGGCCTAGGAGAAAAGAACCTGGAGACATTTTGAGGAGGAGAATGCAGGGAGCTTCCTGTAGAGAGTGGTAGAGAGACAGAAGAAATGGAGAATTGTTTGTCCTGGTTTATTTTTTTTTTAAGACCTTCATTTTATTATTGGGGGGAAGACTTTCATTTTTAAATAATCAGAAGTGATCGGGGCACCTTGGTGGCTCAGTCATTTAAGTATCTGGCTCTTGACTTTCGCTCAGGTCACAATCTCACAGTTCGTGAGTTCAAGCCGCACATCCGGCTCTGCACTGATAGCACAGAGCCTGCTTGGGATTCTCTGTCCCTCTCTCTCCCTCTCCCCTGCTCTCTCTCTCAAAATAAATAAATAAACTTTTTAAAAAATCAGAAATGATCACTTTATGAGTAAATGAATTATGTCAAATACACTTGTCAATTTCTAAAGTAGCAAGAAGGCTTTGAACTTAAAATATTCTAAATATATTTACCACTGTGTCATATACCTGTGGTGCTAGGCTT
This sequence comes from Suricata suricatta, assembly GCF_006229205.1. Lineage (NCBI taxonomy): Eukaryota > Metazoa > Chordata > Mammalia > Carnivora > Herpestidae > Suricata > Suricata suricatta. The sequence continues at coordinate 146,204,413 of NC_043702.1, forward strand.
TTTTCTTTTTATATCCCCAAATAGCTTATTCCTCAATAGGTTGAAAATTCTTGACATTTTTATCTCTGCCTACCTGTTGACTACTCAGGTCAAAATCAAGATATTGTAACGATTGAGACATATGTTACTGTACTGAGGTCTCTCTCCTGCACAGGCAGCAAACCTGGACACTGACCATCCTTAGCTTGGCCTGATCTCAGGGAGAAAATGGGTTTTGCTGTCGTCAGCCTCAGATGCCAAAGACCCACTTGGGTCCTGAAGAACAAGGGTAGGCATAATGTTCTTCTCTTGTTTATGGTTTCTTTTCATAATGAAAAAGGAAAACGAGGGGGGCCTGGATGACTCAGTTGGTTAAGCATTAGAATCTTGATATTGGTTCAGGTCATGATCGCATGGTAGTGGGATTGAGCCTGTCATCAGGCTCCAAGCTGAGTGTAGATTCTCTCTTTCTCTCTCCCTCTCTCCCTCTGTACCTTCCCCCTTCTCTCTCTCTGTTTCAAAAATAAAACAAATGAACATAAAAGAAAAAAAAAAGGAAAGGAGAAATCTTAAACCAAATGGAACATGATACTAATCTCTTGCTAAAATGATTTGAGGATTTCGGGATGGTGGAGATACCTTTTTAACAAATCAGAGAAGTCTTGGGGCACCTGGGTGGCTCAGTTAGTAGAGTGTCCAACTCTTGATTTTAGCTCAGGTCCTGATCTCACGGTTCTTGGGATCAAGCTCCGTGTCAGGCCCTGTGCTGACTGCAGGGAGCGTGCTTGGTATCCTCTCTCCCCTCTCTCCCTCTGCCCCTCCCTTGCTCTCTCTCTCTCTCTCTCTCTCTCTCTCTCTCTCTCTCAAAATAAACAAACTTTAAAAAAATCAGAGAAGTTTTTCCCGAAAGTCTGATACTTGCTATCTCAAACAAAAATTCAGATCACAAATATAAAAGTGATGTTTTTACTAAGAAAGAAGTTGAATTGCTTAAATGTATTAATGTGCAAAGGGGTTTTGTTCTTATGTGGTGGTTCTGGAATAGCATGTTTGATGAGAGCTGTTTTCTCTTTGAAAGATATCAGGAGAGGACCTGCATTTGCTGGTCTTCATATGTGAAACAAGAAAAGAGAACAAGCAAGTTCTTAACATTAAGCCAGTGTAAACATGTAGCCAAATCGATTTCAGGCTGTGGGCTTTCCATGTGGCACGGCGGGCTTCTCTGGGTGGCCATCAACCTGTGGGCAGGCTCACCCAGGATCAGAGAGGTGGCTGAGTGTGGCCATTCCCCTCTGGGGCCATCGCTTACGAAATCTCAGACCTCCTATCGATTTGTTACTCTGACTTTCACAACACCACCACTCATGCCTGAGTTTTTCCATCTCATTAAGTAATAAGAATAATGATATTTGTCTTTTCCTCATGGTACAATGGCAATGTAAGTGAATGGAAGCGAGTGTTGAAATCCTGGCTGTCTAATGAAGGATATTCTTCAGGCTCCCTAGAACACATCTCAGAAGAAAGTATATACGATATACATAAGCCAAATCAAGTAAATACAATATACATAAACCAAATCAGTATACAACAAGCCACCCTAAGTGGCATTAGGTGATGTTTTTATCCTAAACTTAATGCTTATTTATTTTTAAGAGGGGGGGCAGAGAGAGAGGGAGACACAGAATTTGAGGCAGGTTCCAAGCTCTGAGCTGTCATCACAGAGCCCAATGCAGGGCTCGAACTCACAAACCATGAGATTATGATCTGAGCACCCCCTAAAATTAAATATAAGGGGGAAAGCAATGATAAAAATTAAACACAAACTAATTTTCAAAGGGATGAAAATGTAAAATCCCAAGATGGTACTTTAAATGATTTCAACACATAGACAAACACACACACACACACACACACACACACACACACACACACACACAGCGAGTCTCTAGCTATAGAATAATATTTTAAGCAAAACCAAAAAGAGTAAAATATTTAATGTAGATTATAAGAGCTATAAAGAAAAATTCCCTAAAGTTATAAAGTGTAACCTTTATGTTGAATGCAGAAAAGTAATGAAATATTTCCTGAAGGGCTCTAGAATAATTTTTCTGTATCATCCCTTTCAGCAATCTGGTAAGACAGATTTATAATTGCTACCAGTTTTTACAGATGAGGAAACTGAAATTGAATAAAAGGGGAAAAAAACATCTTCACAAAAAAGTTCAAATATTAGCTCTTGAAATTCTATTCCCCACTCTTTGGGCATAACAAAAGAATTTGTTTTTAAAGACATAAGTTTATTGCGAATCAAATTAAAGGCCTTTAAATGTTTAGATTGTAGTTCAGAAAAGTTTTAGAAAACTGTATTTCTTTGAGAAGCTGCATTTGAAGCATATTTGAAAATTATCTAATAAAACATTTAGAAAGTGTCAACATAATAGCAATTCCCATAAAACTTCAAAAGTTGTCAACACAATAGGTCTTTTGTACCTCCTAGTGACTTTAGGACTACGGCAGATCCTTTTTAATTCGAAATTGTCCAACCACCTTCTAGAACAATGAGCCTTCCAACTGAGGCTTAAGATGAGGTACAAAGTATTGTGGATTTCGAAATTGGGCCCAAAACTTTCTTTTGGGGGCGGGGGCAGAAGCAACTTTTGATGATGTTCTTACTGATGCCAGATAGTGCAAGAACAGGAATGTTTAATTTGTTATCAAGTTGCTTTGAAACCCACTCATAAAGAAAATATTTTTAAATCCCTAAATCAATCAATCACAGCAATAATTTCTGCCTTTTGCCTCCTGCTTTTAAACGTAGGCAAATCTCACATGCCTTTATTGATCAATTAATTCATGGATGGGTACTTTCTATAGAAAATAGAACATCAGTACTTAGAGTTGAAAAACAAGTACCTGAGGAGGTCTTCTATGCTCTGCCAATCTCCTTTAGTTCTCTCAGGCTGAAGCCTTCTCACAACATCAATGAGCCCCATCCTCCCTCCAAAAAGGAATTTTTTTTTCTAGTATACATTGCCCCACTTCACCAGACTACTCTCCATACTTCACTTTATGCCATATCAACTTCGACGTTAAAAGAAGTTCCGCAAAGCAGCTTTCACCAAAATGGTAATTCTCAGCCTTCTACCCAAGGAGATATTAGGGCTTTTTTCTATTAATATATATGTAAGTTTAAAATGAATAAATGATTGTTAGAATCGGTTCCAATAAAAATTTAATTATTTCTAGCTCTAGTCAAAAACTTTCATGTTGGAAGACTTGAGTGGAGAGCAAACAATGGGGAGAAAGTAATAACTAAGATACCTTGTTACTATGTACCAGGCTTTCCATGTGGCTCATTTAATCCTCCCTAGGATGTAGGTACAGTTAGTATCCTTTTTTCATAGATGAAGAAATTGAGGCATACAGGGGTTAAATGACTTGCCCAAAGTCAGCAGAGCCTAAATCAATGCAGTTGGCCTTTGGAGCCTGCACACTGAACCCCAGCACTCTACTGCCTGCACACACACACACACACACACACACACACACACACACACACACACACTTCGTTAACTCCAAATGTGCATCTTCCCTCCATTTGGTACTAGGAATGTACCTTCTTAGCAGACATTTAGGGAACAATGTGATCTAATAACACACCAAACATAAGTAAGGAACTAAAACTATAATCACCCTTCAAGTCCAAAGTCCACTGCTCTGCTAATTCTGATTCTTTATTTCCCCCCACAAAGCCTAGGACAGTTCCGGGAGGACATCATCTCAGTACTGTCTATTAATTTTTTTTTAATTTTTAACATTTACTTATGATTGAGTAACAGAGAGAGACAGAGCATAAGCCTGGAAGGGCAGAGAGAGGGAAGACACAGAATCCAAAGCAGGCTCCAGGCTCCAAGCTGTCAGCACAGAATGCAATGTGGGACTCGAACCCATGAGTGGTGAGATCATGACCTGAGCCCAAGTCGGACCCTCAACTGACTGAGCCACTCATACGCCTCTATTAATTTTTTTAAGTGCTTATTGATTTACTTTGAGAGAGAGAGAGAGTGCACTTGAGGGAGGTGCAGAGAAAGAGAGAGAGAGGGAGCGAGAGAGAGAATCCCAAGGAACTCCTTGCCGTCAGCAGAGAGCTGTACTCAAGGCTCGAACTCACGAGCGCTGAGATCATAACCTGCGTCAAAATCAAGAGTCAGATGCTTAACCAAATGAGCAACTCAGGTGCCCCTATACTGCCAATAATTTGATTTTAATAATACTGAAGGATGGATGATGAACCTTTAAAAAAAAAAAAAAGTCAGCCCAACCACTAAAACTTTCTGTAGCTGCCAGGAGTCCAGGCTAATCCTCCAGACAACAGTCAGTGTGGCCAGGAAGACCTGGGAGCAAGGAAGAAGGATGTGACTGGGGGCTGCCTTTGATGCAGTTAAAAAGTTAAAATACTGTTCAGTGGTCAGATTTATGGCTGTCTTAGTGAGTTATTCAGATAGTTACTTTGTGTGAATACTTGTGTTACTAAGCACGGAAAAAAAGAAGTCGGAAAGGGATAAAAAATGGGAGAAGAGAAGGAGGAGAAAGGATCTACAACACAGACTTTATATCCAAAACTGCAAACTTCAAATGGATCAATGGGAGAGAAGTACCAACACTGCAAAGAGATTTTCCATTTTAAAAAAGGTATACAAGCTTGCACTGAGCAGCAGATACGGCATTTTTATTTTGTTAAATTTGATTTATATCTAATTTTTTTATTATGTAAAAAAGTTTTTAATGTTTTATTTATTTTTTAATAATAATTTTTTTAATGTTTTGTTTGTTTTTGAGAGAGAGAGAGAGAGAGGGAGAGAGAGAGAGACAGTGTGAGCAGAAGAGGGTCAGAGAGAGAGGTACAGAATCCAAAGATAGGTTCCAGGCTCTGAGCTAGCTGTCAGCACAGAGCCCGACGTGGGACTCAAACCCATGAACTGGGAGATCATGACCTGAGCTGAAGTTGGGTGCTCAACTGACTGAGCCACCTAGGCACCCCATGTTTTATTTATTTTTGAGGGACAGAAACAGAGACAGAGCACAAGCTGGAGAGGAGCAGAGAGAGAGGGAGACACAAAATCCAAAGTGGGCTCCAGGCTCTGAGCTGTCAGCACAGAGCCTGAAGCAGGACTCAAACTCATGAACTGCAAGATCATGACCTGAACCGAAGTCAGACGCTCAACCAACTGAGCCACCCAGGCACCCCTACATCTAAATGTTTTAAAACAACTCTTATCAAATAAAGCAAGATATGACCATACTTGCTAAAGTTTGGGCCGTATTATTTCCAAAGTTTTTGGAAATAGCCACCACAAGTTCCAATGCTGTAGCTGGGTTTTATTGCTAGGTCATCTAGATATTAAGATTGACCCTTTCTAATTAAACATCTTTAGAATACAAGAATAAAAGGCCTACTTGTGTGTTTAAGGGTATTCTAGGAAAACAGTGACTTAAGTACTCAAATATAATCATCATTGCCTCTAAGGTTATTCATTGTCAGAGAGTACACACACACACACACACACACACACACACACACACACACACAGATACAATGTACAATGTATGATTTCTAGCTTTATATTTGTCTGAGGTGTTAACCAAAAACTCTCCTGGATTTCCAATTTAAACTTAGGCAGTATTGTGAGATGCAAAACAAGCATCAAAACAAAACAGAAACACTACTGAGAAAACTAATGGTCAAAGCATTTTTAACATTCCTCTGTACCAAGGTTAAGTGAAACTACTTGATAAAGCAAAAAAAACAAAAAAACAAAAAAAAAAACATTTAACAAAGAGGCATCTGTGGCAGGTTCAAGCCTCCTGAAAGAAGCAGGAGGCTATAGGGGCTTAGTGCAAAAACAACAGACTCACAGTTTCTTCTATTTACAATGTCTTCAGCCCTGTGCAAGTTACATAACATCACCATGTGTCAGTTCTTAATCTTCAAAATGGGAATGAAAATACTACCTACCTCAGGATTGTTGAACAAATGAGTTAGTTCATATTAAGTGCATATAACAGTGTCTGATCATAGCAATTTACACTTAAATGCTTGCTATTATTTGTGAGATAGAAGATAGGACTGGAACATTCAAATAAGATCAGACACATAAAAGTACCACATATGTTTTGGTTCTATTCTCTGCCAGTTTCCATGTGGACATTCTGATGAGCCTAATTTTATTTTCTTCTTGAACGGAATCTCTGTGCATCTCCCGAGGGTATGTGTGTGTGTGTGTGTGTGTGTGTGTGTGTGTGTGTGTGTGTAAGAGCGAGAGCAAGAGAGAGAGAGAGAGAGAGAAAGAAAGAATCCCAAGCAGACTCCATGCTATCAGTATAAAGCACAACACAGGGCTCAAACCCATGAATCGTGAGACCATGACCTGAGGTGACATCAAGAGTCAGATGCTTAACCGACTGAGCCACCCAGAATCTCTATCTCTGTGCATCATGATAATGACTGCAAAGAATTGGTAGAAGGTACTAATTCTATAAAATCTCTAGGGGAATAGGAAGTTTCCAAGCTTCCGTATCTCTTCAGGCTTATTATTGGTTCTCAGGACTCCTACCTCTTACACATCTTAATACGGCTAGGTAGGAAATGGTGTCTCAGTGATGGGTGTGACCTACATCTAACCACCCCGTCTGATCTGTGTACACTTCTCTCCCCTCCTTCCCTGTGAGTCTCCTTTCTGCCTCAGGCTGTTAAATCCTGCCCCCGACCCCCAACTCCAACGCACACAAAGACTGATCCATTCTAACTTTGCAAACTCTCTTGTCCACATATGTAAAATTAATGATTGCTAAAATGACATAGGCATTAAAGGGGCAGAAAGAAAACAAAATTTAAGAAACGTGGCAGACATTATTAATTTCTTATCCCAAACCATTCTCTCTTTCTTCCTACCAATGGAACCCTAATTTTTCCCACTGGACAAGGGATCCTATTGTGAGCTGAGCTTGAGTCTAAATCCTGAATATTCTAACTCTGGCTATTCTATTTCACTTCCAGTGAGTAGTTTAGGGATGGGCATGTGACCAGGATCTCATCTGTGATATAATGAGGAATCTGCCAGGGTGTTATCAGGAGGATTTCTTTTCTGATAAAAGGATAGAACATAGGACACCCTCATTTCTTTCACTGGACATTATTTTGTCATCTGATGTGACTTCTGGAACTGCTGCAGCCACCTGGCACCTGGTAACAAGGAAAAGTACCAGAAGACAAGTCAACATATTGTCAGTGATGAAGATGGAAAAGACAAGGGTCCTAGTGATGTCACCAAGCCATGAATTACCCAGTGGCCCTGGAGCTGCCCCACCTCTGATTCTCTTATTATGTGAGAGGGATTTTCTTTTCCTCAGGGTTGAAGCCAGCTGGGTCTGGGCTTTCTGTTGTTTGCAGTTTAACTAAAACAAAGGGAAACCATTGTCTTGGAAAAGAAAGTAAGCTAAAGATACGACAGAAGAAAGGGGGTGGAGGAAGGAAGGAAAGAGAAAAGGGGACTATAAGCTGCCTAATGATGGATTCAGGATATATTTTAGTCTATTTTTTTATCGTAAGAATAGCCTACCCTTTTCCTTGCATAAAAGCTGATAAACTGTATGAAAAAATATTTTGTGCCTTGCAGACTACAGATCTGTGGCATTCATCCATGGTGGAAACCAAAATCACTTCAAATTTTTTGTCAAATGCCTCAAGTTGGAAGTCAAATTAGATAGTCAGGTCTGGCATCTATCCCTCATTACAAAGTACAGGGCTTACCATAGGCATTATTATGAAAAGAAAATCAATGTTAATTGTTTAAATTGTTAGTTCCCGTTAACTGACACTCCAAATCTCTGACACAATGATTCTCTGCAAACAACACTAACCACCCACTCTAACTCCTAATAAGACTCAATTTGGGAGAGAATGTAAAGTATATTTTGCTTTTGATGAATTAAGGAGAAAACATTCCTCCTCAAATCTTTCTCTAGTTGAGTGGCCTCTTCATAGGGATCTAAAGTCCAATTGTATCAGAAATAGGACTGCGAAGATATGATAAACCCCTAAAAACTGTAGGCCCAATTCAGAATTCAGAAGTAAGAGATGCAGGATCAGAGCCAGTAAGAACCTGGAGTCATTTGCGGTTCTGCTGCATATAACCTGTCCATATCAACTGCTTCTGGACATTTCTCTAGAACTGTAGTTAGAAACCTTGGTGACTTCGATCTAAAAGCTCAAATCGTGGGGCACCTGGGTGGCTCAGTCGGTTGAGATCTGACTCTTGGTTTCAACTCAAGTCATGGCCCCACAGTTCATGAGACTGAGCCATGCATCAGGCTCTCCTTCCCTCCCCTCTCCTGCCCCACACTCCTCCTTTCTCTCAAAATAAATAAACTTTAAAAAATTAAAAATAAATAAAAGCTCAAGTCTTTATTTTATTTTTTTAAGTTTGTTTATTTTGAGGAGAGAGAGAATGCATGTGCAAGTGGAAGAGGGGCAGAGGGAGAGGGAGGGAGAGAGGGACAGAGAGAGAGGGCAGAGGGAGGGAGAGAGAGAGAGAGAGAGAGAGAGAGAGAGAGAGAGAGAGAGAATCCCAAGCAGACTCCAAGCTGCCAGGGTGCAGCCCAATGTAGGATCGGAAACCATAAACTGTGAGATCATGACCTGAGCTGAAATCAAGAGTCAGATGCTCAACTGACTGAGCCCCCAGGCATCCCTCAAATCTGTAGTTCAAAGCAGGCCTTCTGTTCCTGGTACTCTGGACTGTGGCCTTCTTGAAGCTCACATGTTTGGGATTTTATAAAAATATTCTCAAATGTTTTAACCTCTAGCTTCTCAACTGTTAAAGATTTCCAGATTCACATCTCTGTTTAAAAATAAAACATATTTTAGTTTTGCTATTTACCTCGTTAATGTCTCCCTGCCTATTTCACCACCATTGTGCCACCTTTCCACAATTTAGGAAATAGAAAAATGCCACTTCTCATCCCATGTCTACTCAGTACCCCCCAATTTGTCTTTCTTTTCACTGATGACTCATAAGCAATGAGATGACAGATGTCACTGCAGACAGTCCAAAACTCATGACTATGGATGAAAAAGGGCATGACCACTGCATACCTTCAGCCTGGTCCACGGAAACCAGCTTCTCTCTGCCATCTCTCAGGGGACATTCTGACCTTCTTGATTTGGTTTCCTCCTGCAGGACATTGCCTCTTTACAGATTACTGGATAGCTCTGGAAGAATGTCAATAATTGTATGCTGAACCATTACAGGAGAAGAATCCTGAGAGGCAAGCTGGCTATGCAATTTACCGTCATGACTGACAAGACACACTTGACCTTATTTGACAAACACTGAAACCAGGTCTGGCCCAAGCTCCATAAAGGATTGGGGAAAGCCAAGTGATGAGTGCCCACGCGCTAGAACCAGACAGACTCATGAATCACAGCTCCATTCCTTACTAGCTCATTGACCCTCAGCAAATAACTTAACTTCACAAATCTCCAGTTTTCTGATCCTTAAAATAGTTCTGGGGAACATTTCCCCCACGGAGGAATTAATACGTTTACCGAACACAGGGTGCTTGAAGTGATTAAATGAAAATCATATAAGAACTTAGCCCAGTGCCTGCCACATAGCAGGGACTCAGAAGTGAGCTGCCAGTTGCTAGCAGAGAGAAGTCCCACCTTGCACCTTGCTGGCCAGGGATTTCCTCTTCCTCCTGGTGTTTTTTCCCCCAAGTAATCAGTTCACATCACAGAGATCCTCACCAATTTCACTGTTGGCATTATCTTTACATTATCTTCCCTTTCTTCACCTTCTCTGGTTCCCTGACAGTTTAATCCCATTTCCCATGATATTTTTCTTTGGTCTTTTTCTTCTCTGTTCCCTCAAATAACTTTCCTTATAGGTCCTCCTTCTTGCTACCATCCCTTTGCTAGACATTAATTGAGTGCCCACAATGTGTGAGACATTCCACTGGGTGCTAGGGACAGACAAAGGACTCACATCTTAGCAAACAAGTGAAGGGAAAAATAAGCCACCACAATACAGCGAGATAAGTCCTCTAACAGAGTTAGATGCTGGCTGCCATGTGAGCACAAAGGAGGAACATTTTATGGGCTGGAGAACTTCAGAGACCCAGGAAAATGGCCTGCTATGTGTTACATGTCATATTAGCTACTTGGAGCAATTGTTTAATACCCAACAGCAGTGATATGAGGTAGGCACTGTCCTCTTCATTTTAGAAGAGAAGAAATTCTCATATTCTGCTTAAGAGAGCTTCCTAAGAGCAAGTACTTATGGCGAATCTACTTTGCACCAGGCTTTGTTATAAGCAAATATATTTTAATCATTTTACTCTTCACAATTATCCTATACTAATATGAAGCCCATTTTGCTGAGGCACAAAAACATAGCTAGTAAGTGATGAGGTTATTTAAATTAACAAAATGCATACATACCAAATGTCCCGTAATAAGGAGACCAAGTTATGAAAGAACCATCTGAAGGAGATTGGCCAAAAATTAAAAGCATGTTTCAGAAAAAATATGGCATGGAAAAATATTAATCATATAATGGTAAATGTCTAAAAGGGCAGAATATGAAACTATATATACAATATACCAATTGTGTCTATATTTAAGAACCCCAATACATACAAAAAGATTAGAAAAAAAACCCTTCAAAATGTTAAGATCTCAGGTGATTTGGATATCTTTCCTTTGTACTTGTCTGCATTTTCTAAGTTGTTTTAATCTCTTTATTTTATTTGCATACATATCCTCATGTACACAGATTTTTATATAAATGCATGACGTGATCATATTCCCGTACTTTATTTGCTTCTCTTTTGCTTGGTTCTCCCATTCACAAAATTACCTTGCTTTGCTCATGCAACTCTAAATGTTTTCATGAATTCTTTCCAAGCCAGCTCTGCTGAGTAGAGCCAGTTTTAATGGCTACATTATAGCCAGTGAAGTGGAGATACTGTGATTTATTCAGCCATTTCCAACTGTTGGCCATTCCCTCTATTTTCACTTGAGTCCAATCATTTGCCACTATGGAAGAAATACTTCAAGGATAAATACACACACACACACACACACACACACACACACACACGAGGGTGGGGGGTGGCTCAGTCAATTAAGCATCCTACTCTTGACTTCTGCTCAGGTTATGATCTCACAGTTCATGAGTTCAAGTCCCAAGTCAGGCTCTGCACTAATAGTGTAGAACCTGCTTGGGATTCTCTCTCTCCCTCTCTCTCTCTTCCCTTACCCCACTCAAGCTCACACTTTCTCTCTCAAAATAAACTTTTTTAAAAAAGCATAAACTTTATCCCAAAGAATATGACAAACCATTGAAGAATTTCAAGCAGCAAAAATCATTAATATTTTTTTAAGTTATTTATTTATTTTGAGACAGAGAGAGCACAAGCAGGGGAGGAGCAGAGAGAAGGAGAGACAGAATTCCAGTGCAGAGCCTGATGCAGGGCACGAACTTACAAACTGTGACATCATTACCTGAGATCAAGAGTCCAACACTTCACTGACTGTGCCACACAGGCACTCTTCAAAATATCATTAATTTTTTTTTAATTCTTTAGGTTGTGGTGCCTCAGTAGCTCAGTCAGTTAAGCATCTGGCTTCTGCTCAGGTCATAATCTCACGGTTCCTGATTTGAGCCTCACATCAGGATCTGGGCTGGCAGCTCAGAGCCTGGAGATTGCTTTCCATTCTGTGTCTCCCTCTCTCTCTGCACCTTCCCTGTTTGGACTCTGTCTCTCTCTCTCTCTCTCTCTCTCTCTCTCTCTCTCTCTCTCTCTCAAAAATAAGTAAAACATTAAAAAAAATTTTTTTTAATTCTATAGGCTGAGTATGGAAAATGCCCTATATTAAGCCAGAGGAAAGACCAGGTTAGAAGGAAAGAAAGTAATTAAAGGAGAAATGATGAGGGCCATCTGTGTGTTGACTGTTGGCTTAAACTTGTCACAAGTGTTTTCATTGAATCTTCCAATCACCACAAGAGCCGTGGCTCATGCTGCACCCATGCTAAGGAAACCATGCTAAAGGAAACAAATCGATCACCAGGTTCACACTGTTAATCAGTGATGTGCCCTGACGGGACCTCAAGTTCCTCTGGCTCAAAGCCAGTAAGCTCTCCACATGGATGTTATGAAGACAAGACAAGGGCACTGCTAGAGAAGAGGGATGTAAGGAAACAGAGCAGACTAAACTTGTCAACTGGGTAGACACAGCAAGTAAATCAGAGAAAGATTTTAGAATGATACCAACATTTCTGATTTAGTGGTGTCATCCAGCAAAATAAAAAGTTGGGGGGCGGGGCAGGCATTTGAAATGAAAGATAATGAGTTCCATTTGGGACTTGAAATCTAACAGAACTCGAAAAATTTAAAATGTCTTAGTATATCCAGGCATCTGGGTGGCTCAGTTTGTTAAGTGTCCGACTTTGACTCAGGTCATGATCCCACGACTCATAAGAGTTGGAGTTACACTGGGCTCTCTACGGTCAGCACAGAACCCACTTTGTATCCTCTGTCTCCCTCTCTCTTTGCTCCTCCCCTGTGCTCTCTCTCTCTCTAAAAAATAAATATAAAAAAAATAATAAAATAAAATATATTGGTGTGAGTATAATGCTTTAGACTTGCTAGATTCACAGTAATGACAACAGGTAAAAAGTAAGCTTACCTTTGAAACTCATTTTTGTTTTTTCAGTTTCATATTGTATATGATGACCTTTCTAAGTGTCTCCAGTATTTTTGACTAATCCTGTCTTTTTAGGTTTTATCCTTTTTTTCAAAATATAATAAAAAATAACATATGTACATATATGTACTCTTTCTACTATATCATTTAAAAAAATTTTTTTAGTAATCTTTATGCCCAATGTGGGGCTCAAACTCACGACCTTGAGATTAAGCATCCTGTGCTCTACTGACTGAGCCAGCCAGGCACCCCTACTTTATCACTATAATTTTTGTTATTGTTATTATTATCATCATCATCATTTTTTTTGTTTTTTTGTTTTTTTAATTTTTGATACAGAGAGAGACAGAGCACAAGAGGGGGAGGGGCAGAGAGAGAAGGAGACATAGAACCGAAAGCAGGCTCCAGGCTCTAAGCTAGCTGTCTGCACAGAGCCTGATGCGGGCCTCGAACCCACGAACGTGAGATCTGACCTGAGCCGAAGCCAGAGGCTTAACTGACTGAGCCACCCAGGCACCCCATCATCATCATTTTTTATTAAACATTTTCTTTTTCCACAGATGGATTGAGAGGGCAAAAAATAATGTGTATTAAAATAACTGAAACAGAATCAAGATAGGCTTATATAGCCACATATAAGATTTAGCCATATAAAATATTTCATTCTAGGGGTGCCTGGCTGGTTCAGTTTGTAAAGCATGTGACCCTTGATCTTGGGGTTGTATGTCTAAGCCCCACATTGGGTATAGAAAAATAAAATATTTAAAAAATTTTTAAGTTTATTTATTTTGAGAGAGAGAGAATACAAGGGGGACAGGGACAGAGAGGGGTTGGGGGAGAGAGAGAATTCCAACCAGATTCCACACCACCAGTGCAGAGCTCAATTCAGGGTTCAAATTCACGAACTCCAAGATCATGACCTGAGCCAAAGTTAGACACTTAACCGACTGAGCTGCCCAGGTGCCCTTCCTCCCGCCCCAAATATTTCAAAAGTGTTCATTCTAGAGGAACCTCTATTAATTGAAAAAACTATTTTTAAATGTTTATTTTTGAGAGAGGGAGAGACAGAGTGAGAGTGGAGAAAGGACAAAGAGAAAGGAAGACACAGAACATGAAGCAGGCTCCAGGCTCTGAGCTGTCAGCACGAGCCGATGTGGGGCTCAAACTCACACATCGTGAGATCACAGCCTGAGCAGGATTCAGACACTATATGGGGAGCCTGGGTGACTCAGTCAGTTAAGCGTCTGACTCTTGGTTTTGGCTCAGGTCATGATCTCACAGTTTGTGAGTTCGAGCTCCGCATCAGGCTCTGTGCTTACAGTGTAGAGCCTGTTTGGGATTTTCCTTCTCTTCCTCTCTCTCTACACCTTTCCTATTCATGCTTTCTCTGTCTGTCTGTCTGTCTGTCTGTCTCTCTCTCTCTCTCTCTCAAAATAAATAAATAAACTTTAAAAAAAAAAGAAAAAAACTATTTTATTTACGTGGTCTACCAGAAAATGTTAGGTGAAATATAACAGTTTTCATGAATTAAGATCTATTTTTTCTGTACTTCCATCTCTCTCTGACCCTCCCCTGCTAGCACTCTCTCTCTTTCTCAAAAATAAACAAAAAACATAAAAAATTTTAAGATCTATTTTGTGGCTCCATATTTTAACAATAATGACTATGTGATTCCTAAGGAAATCACTTTGAATGCTTCACAGATTCGTCTTTTAAAAATAGTTTAGTTGGATGCCTGGGTGACTCAGTCATTTAAGCATCTGACTCTTGATTTCAGCTCAGGTTGTGATCTTATGGTTTGTGAGATTGAGCCCCACACAGGATGCTCTCTCCCTCTCTCTCCCTCTGCTCTCTTCATCTCTCTCTCTCAACCTAAATAAATATTTTATTTTTATTTATGTTTTAAATTTATTTTTAAATGTTTATTTATTGACTTTTGAGAGAGAGAGTGCACCTGTGTGTGCACAACTGGGAGAAGGGCAGAGAGAGGGAGACACAGAATCCGAAGCAGGCTCCAGGCTCTGAGCTGTCAGCACAGAGCCCAACACAGGGTTTGAACCTATGAACCATGAGATCATGACCTGAGTCTAAGTCAGACATTCAACTGACAGCCACCCAGACGCCCCTGCCTAAATATCTTTAAAGCTTTTAAATGGAAACAAAATGATACTGAGTTTATTTCATTTACTCTAAATAAAGATATGAACCATAAGTTATCAGACATAGATCACAGATTGTGATAAACGTGGGGAACTCAACATAAGCCTACAGAAGAGTAAAGTCTTAAACATTTCAATTGCCAAAAGATTGACTAAGGCTCTGTTTAATTATTAGTGCTATAAAAAGTGGGCAATATTTACCTGGCCATAATAGTACTGCATAAAAGTCACTTATCTTCCGGCCAGGTGCCACATTTCTCACAGCTATTAGAAAGAATGAGAAGAAATCTTTACTTCTTTTCCCAATCTGTCATCCCATCGTCTTATATAATTTGGAGGTTAGGGGGTTGTTAAGGATGCTGATAAAAAAAAAAAAAAGTGCTGAGCCTAGCCCAGGTCCCAAGTGCAATCAGTGGCAAATGTCTTTGTTAGTGAAGAGTCCAAGCAACAATGGACCAGCAAGCAATGGTTTGGCAGAAACTACCCAGTTCAATATTTACGTCTTCTGTTCACTCCCTAACATCAGTTCATTTGAATGATGAGTAAGTAATTCAGGGAGCTCATTCTTAATAAACTGGAATTATAAACAAACTTAAAGGGCCTTTCTGGTATATTTCATGTACAGTGCTCACCAGAAACCCAATTTTACAAGAACATCAGTTCCTACAGATGTGTCATAATGCCTTGGAAGAATATATTCAGGAAGTTTACAGTGACTGTAACTCATTAACTGAACTTTTAACATCATCGTGCAATACGGGTTCAGATGACATTGTTGAATGCCTTTTGGGTTTTGGCAAAGATGCCTTGGGAATCATTAGTTATCTGTCAATCATTTACAAATCCTTTCTGAAATCAGTTAGCAAATAATGTTTTATCAGTATAAACATGTATTTTTGTAAATGTGAGTCATTATAAGTATGCCATGTGGTGGTACCTGATGAGTACGGTGGGATAGTGGGTTTAAAACAGGATGTAATAATGGAAATGCCCACATTTGCCAAAAGGCAATGGTTAGACCATACCTTGATTGAGAAGAAGAATTACTCAAAACTGAAGTTGTCATTTGTCTTGTAGTTTTCCCCAGCATAGTCGGAATGTAAAGTGCTTATTAACTCTCACAGGGGCTGAGTTCCGAGCACCTGTTACTTGTATCACTTGTGAATGTTACTTCACTGCCTCTTTCACAAAAATATGTTCATTTCTCACAAAGTACTGAGTATTTATTTTTATTAAATTAACCAGATAGATAAGCTTCAAAAGACCAAAGTAACTCATTAATGTAGTGTTTCCTCTGCATGCCAGTAAGTTCCACAGAAATGTAAGACACGGACAAATAGTAAATAGTGTTTTGTTAAAAAGGTTCTTAGAGGAATTATTAGGAACCTAGTGATGCTATCATCCTTCAACTTTTGGGGTACATTTTGTAATAGAATTCTGTCTAATCAGAGGCATATAACAAAGAATGAATTTTAATCTTTTTGTGTTGTTACATATTTTATTAGCCACATACAAAAAGGAAGAGAATCAAAGCAAATCACTATATAATGTTTTTAAATTAAAAGAATCATATAAGATCTTCTATAGAATGTCAAATAGTATCTGGGACTAAGACAGATACTAAGTATAACAGTAATCAGAATAAACAACAAACAGTGTCACAGGTGTCAAAGACAAACTGTGTAAAAAGCAACTTGCAAGTGTCTTTTAAAATTCAATTATGAGGGGCGTCTGGGTGGCTCGGTTGGTTAAGATCATGATCTCACGGTTCGTGGTTTTGAGCCCCTCATCAGGCTCTGTGCTGTTAGCATGGAACCTGCTTTGGGTCCTCTGTCCCCTCTGCCCCCTCTCTTGTACTCTTTCAAAAATAAACACTAAAAAAATAAATGAAAAAACAAAATAAAATTCCATAATGAAAGCTGTCTCTCACCTAAGACCCCAAATCACATGGTCTATATTGGTTTTTAATGGCATTTAAATATATATTGAGCATTTTGTCTCTCTTGGAAACTGAGCATTTCTAGATTACATCATTTTATTTCCCACAACAACACTATTGGGTTCCATCACTTTTATCATTTTTATGTATGTAGAATTCATGACGCTTAAAGAAGTCAAGCATTACTTGGCCCCTGAGTAAGGGAAAAAGCAGAGACAGGAGTTGTGAACTTTGTGATTCCAAATCTTAGCTACAGTTTTAATTTGTACCAGGATCTCACGATGTGTTCTCATCCTCAGGCAGGTCGTATTCACCAAGCGTAAGTGCATGGCTTCTCAGGCAAACACACTTAATGTCTACAGCCAGGATGTTGAGGAATTGATGGACAATATTTTATATAAAACCCTAATAAATGTGTCTCCAACATTTTGGCATGCATAAAAGAAGACCCATATATTTCAAAGTGGTTGTAGGTACAAAATATGCCTGAAAATATATGCCCCTTCTGAATTTTCAACTAACCATTAGTTTCACTAAAAATTGTATTTTGAGGGGTGCCTGAGTGTCTCAGTTGATTAAGAATACAGCTCTTGATTTTGGCTCAGGTCATGATCTCACTGGTTTCATGAGTTGAGCCCGGATTTCCCTTCTGCACTGCCAGTCTGGAGCCTGAGTAGGATTCTCACTTTCTCCCTCACTCTCTGCCCCTCCCCTACTCACACCCTCCTACTCTTTCTCAAAATAAATAAACTTTAAAAAAATCATATTTTGAAATCCACATATAATTGAAAGAAAAAATGAATCTAAAAAAATTATACCTAACATGGTGTTAATGCAAAGTAGATTGGGTTGGTTGTGTGTACAAAAGAACTTAAAACTCAGACAAACAGTATGTCTACCAAATGCCCTCTCCCTTGGCAGCCAGAAATATCAGTTTCCTCACTTTGTGTGAATCAGCAACAGTTTTCAACTACCTACATTCCATGAGCTGGTCTCCTCAACAAAATCTCACCTTGATGAGGCTATGTGAATATTTAACTGGGGACATTTCCAACACCCACGAGGACCACAGTCATGGCCATGGCCAGTTCTCACCTGGACTTCCTGGAGTCAGGAGCACATTTAAAAGGCAGGGGACAGGGAGAGAGGGTAAAATCTTTCTTCATCCTTCTTTCCCTTCTATCGGGTCTCTCTCCATAAAGGATGTTTATCATTCTGAGACTATATTCCACCACTTCCACTGAAATAAAGTGAAATGAGAGGAGGAAAATTAAAGTATAACAGTAATCAGAATAAACAACAAACAGAGGCACTTGGCTAGCTCAGTTGGTAGAGCATGCGACTCTTGATCTCAGGGTCATGAATTCAAGCCCCATGTTGAGCATGGAGCCTACTTAAAAGAAAAAAGAAAAAAAAAAGTACAAACAACAGAGAAAGAAGAGATCATAAATTCTGTAATGCGAATCTCCAATGACTGCTAAATCTGTTCTATGATGTGTGAAATTATACAGTAAACACCTATATATTAAGTTATAAATTGCCTGCATCATACATACCTCATTTCCTTAGTTTAAACGAAATGTCAATGTTAATATGTTTAAAACCACATGAGGGATTGAAAATGTATTTACATGGGCTTTAGTCACTGATAGAGACAAGTTTTCTACGAGAACCCTAAAATAAAGTAAAATTTAAAATTTAACAGCGAAACTAGCTAGCGGCACAAATTTATATTCTAATTGACCCAGTATCCTTATCCAACTGAGATTTTAGAAAAGGGCCCTTCCCTGTTTACCGCCTGCACAATGAGTTTATTGTACTGACCCCTTTCTAATCAAGGCACAAGTCTGTGAGTGTTAGCTAGAGATAAAAGGTGTCCATATGATCTCGCAAACAGCTGTTCCCTTTATGAAACTTCTCTTCTATAGGAATTAAAATTTGGACTTTAGCCTCATTAACACTCTGATTTAAACAACTGATCTAATTAGATTGTAATGTGATCATTAAGGGAACATATTGTCCCTTTATATATATATATATGTAGACATGTCTCTATTCATTTAACTTTTCTTTTTAGGTCCTGGGCCAAACGTACAATTATTTGGGCACCGCCCCTCCCAAACACCAAGTCTTTCTATCTAAAGAGTTTCAAAGGCTCAGGGAAACATCCTTGAGTTTTCTAACTTCACTGTCATATACACAAACCATTTCTACAGAAACCAGTCTTCCAACTGACAGTGTATCCCCAAGGTAGAGAGAGGTACATTTTAAATAATCTTGACATTTGTTTCAAAGAGATGAAAAGCCATAAGAATAGCTAAAATCATGGGTTCCTGTGATAAATATCCAGCCCCTCCAGGTTCTGCAAATCCCTCACAACACACATGGGACATACAGCCCCCGGTTAGGATGTGGAAGCCTATGAAACCGGGAAAAGTTTCTATCCACAGATGAAATCTCAGCATTCCTCCTTTTCAACATGGGGGTGGGAGGTGGGGTGGGAAATAGCTCATGGTATTTGATAGAAGAAGAAATAATCTATTTTAATTCGATTTGGATTTCTTCTATGCCCCTAATTTCCCAGAAATACAAATATGAAAGTATGTTTTAAAACATGAAATTAACAGATCGTTTTGTTTTATTAAAAAATTCCAAACGTATTCTGACCAGAACAACTACCATGTTGAATATATGATAGGGACTGTGAAAGTAATTAACATGATACTCTAAGAACACAGCTACGTAATAAAGCAAAACTTAAATTTTGCCCTGAATGTACTGCCCATAGTTCTTTAAGTTCTTCAAGTATCATTAAGTGCTTAACTCAAACCATGACTGCTCTTTCTAGGAAAAACACCAGTGTGATTGTTCAAGTGCAGAACTGATCTAGCTGCTTTTTTAAATGGAATGTTACTTTTACATTTTAAGAATGACCTATAGGGGCACCTGGGTGGCTCAGTTGGCTGAGCATCAGCTCAGGTCATGATCTCATGGTTTGTGGGTTTGAGCCTCGCATCGAGCTCTGTGCTGACAGCTCAGAGCTTGGAGCCTGCACCCCGTTCTGTGTCTTCCCCTCTTTGCCCCTCTCCTGCTCATGCTCTGTCTCTCTCCATATCAAAAATACAAAACAAAAAAATTTTTAAAGAATGATTTATAGACAAACTGTGGTTATTTAGACATGGATATTTTGGAAAAATTCTCAAATATGAAGTGAACCTGTACTACACAGAAAAAACTGATAGTACTTCTTTCCATTGGTAAAATTCAGGCTTCCAAGTGAAAATTTGGATTTAAGAAAATTTGTATAATCCACTATGAGTCTGACAGCTTCCCAGTGTATAAAGGCTTCTGATAAGATCAGTGGTAATATTAATAAATATAATTTTTAAATGTTTATTCATTCTGAGAGAGAGAAGGAGAGAGAGAGAGAGAAAGAGAGAGAGCACAAATGCTATCAGTGCAGAGCCCAAGGCGGGACTAGATCTCACAAATTGTGAGATCACAACCTGAGCCAGGATCAAGTGTTGGATGCTCAACTGACTGAGCCACCCAGGCATACCAATAAATAGAATTTTTGATATTCTATGACAAAATGTGTCAACGTTTGGAAAATTTGCCAAATTTGATGAACTGCTATTTCAAATTACCAATGTATGATGTAACAAAATCATGCCTAGATAGAAGGTGTATTTTAAGTATAAAATAAGCCAATGAGTTTTAGTATAATAGGGTGCAAAAAGTTCACAGAGACGGTTTCAGATTGCACATTTCAACTAATCTTTAAGAAGATATTACTTGAGTTTTGATGTAGTATCAAAGAAAAAATCCAAAATTATTTGAAGAAGGTATTATAATCATCCTCCCTTTTTAATCTCCATATCTTGAAGACCGTATTTTCTTGTATATACTATAACGAAAACAATGTACTGCTACAGATGGAATGTAGAAGCAGATATGAGAATCCAGGGTTCTAGTAAGGTAGCTATTAAAAAGATTTTTGGAAATGCTGCTTTATTATGAATTATTTTGTTTTGAAGAAGAGGTATTTTAATTTAAAATACATTATATATATTAACATATTTTAATAAAAATGAATTAGTATATTTCTAAATAATTAGTAACTTCTTACTTTCTCAATTTTAATCTTGAATATAATAAATACTCATAGATAAAATTCACAGAAGCAAAAACTTTTGGGGGGTCCTAATAATTTTTAAGAGAACAGATGCTTTGGGGCACCTGGCTGGCTCATCGTAGGGCCGTGAGTTCAAGCCCCACATTGGGTGAAAAGATGACTTAAATAAAATAAATTTTAAGAAAGAGAAGAGCTGCTTTTCAGAGGCATATGTCCTTTAACAGATACACAGGTACATTTCTAGTATTGCGGCATGTTATTGTTTGATTATTCATTATTTTGGTATAAAGTTTTTATTTTTTTTTTAATTTTTTAATGTTTTATTTATTTTTGATAGAGAGAGAGCATGAGAGGGGGAGGGGCAGAGAGAGAAGGAGACACAGAACCGGAAGCAGGCTCCAGGCTCTGAGCTGTCAGCACAGAGCCTGACACGGGGCTTGAACTCACGAACGTGAGATCTGACCTGAGCCAAAGTCAGAGGACTAACCAACTGCACCACTCAGGCGCCCCTAAAGTCTTTTTTTTCTTTTTAAAGTAAGCTCTACACACCCAAGGAGATCCAGGGTTGCATGCTCTACTGGCTGAGCCAGCCAGGTGCCCTTATTGTTTGATTATTTAAAGAAATAATGGGGGGGGCAGGGAACGGGGGGGGGGGGCACCTGGGTGGCTCAGTTAGTTGGCTTTCTGACTTCTGCTCAGGTCATGATCTCATGGTTCATGGGTTCCAGCCCCTTTTCGGGCTCTGTGCTGACAGCTCAGAGTCTAGAGCCTGCCTCAGATTCTGTATCTCCCTCTCCCTCTCTCTCTTTCTCTCTCTCTCTCTCTGCCCCTCCCCTGGTCACACTGTCTCTCTCTGTCTCTCAGAAATTAATAAAATGTTTAAAAAATAGAATTTAAAAAAGAAATAACAGGGGAACCTGTATGGCTCACATGGTTAAGTAACCAACTCTTGATTTTGGCTCAGGTCATGATCTCACGAGTTCGTGAGATGGAGCCCTGCTTGTGGTCTATAATGAGAGCACAGAGCCTACTTGGAATTCTCTCTCTCCCTTTCTCTCTGCTCCTCCCTCACTTGTTCTCTCTTCCTCTCTCTCTTAAAATAAATAAATAAACTTAAAAAAAAAAAAAGAAAGAACAGCAAAGAGCTGATGTGGAAAATTATAATCACCCAATACTTTTTACTCGTCCACCTAAAATACTTCACTTCCCAGCTTCCCTTGCAGGTAAGGGTAAGTATGTATCTAATTTCTGCATAGTGAGATGTAAGCAACATGTTTATGTGGCACTTTCAGGTAATGTCCTAATGAGGAAGTGTAAGTTCTGTCTCCTTCCTCCCTCCTGCCTCCAGGAATGATGACTGGAATTCTAGCAGTCATTTTGAAACATGAGGACGAGAGATAAATGATAGTAATAATGGAAGGAACCAGGTCCCGGGCAACTTAGTGAAGCTATTGTACCATTCCTGGATTGTCTACGTCTGAACTTCTAAGAGAAAAATAAAGGTTTTATTTAAAACACTGTTATTCTGATTTTTTTTATTATATGCAGTGAAATCTAATCTAAGAAAAAAAAAGACTTTAGGGGCACCTGGGTGGCTCAGTCAGTTAGTCCTCTGACTTCGGCTTACGTCAGATCTCACAGGGAAAGATGCTACACATAAACTTTTGAGTTTTCTAAATAGAATCTCAGGCCCCCCCAAAATTTACTGCATTAGAGAAATCAAAACAAATAAAATAATGAACTGTTCTACAACATGGGAAAAGATACACATTGCAATACAATCCATAGTTTATTACTTTGAAGAACAATCGGCATATTTGATAAGAGCTTAAAACTACCCTTGGTCATTTGAGTTATAGTTTTTTCATGGCAAAGGGTGATCCAGATGTTTCCCACGGATTCAGGCAAAGAACAATAAGTTAAAAGTATGGAAAATATATTACACATTCATCATTTCGCCAGTCTAACCTCAATCTGTAAGTTTTACTTTACTTTATCGGGGTAAATAGATAGGCTGCCCTTTTAATCAACTGACCAGTGTCCAAACAAGCTAAGATTAACAATTTAGCTAATGAATAGGCATGATTAAAAAATTGGTTGACAACGCATGAATGAATAAATAGCCATAAGCGTGGAAGTGCTACCTGTAATATTTTAAAGTGTCAATCACATCTCTAGTCGTCATTTAAAGAATTAATGTGTGCCAATGTTATCATCTAAAATATATTTACAGAGGTCAGAAGAGCTATGTCTGTCCTCCTCTATGCAAAGAGGTGATGACATCAAGGGGGTATGTCACAAGCCTTAGTTCAGTTAGTAGGTTTAAGTTAGTTTGGAGTTTTATCCACTAAGTATGATCCTCTGACCCTTCCGTTTTACAACTTTCCACTCTCTGTGCTGCATAGCACCTCTCCACTTCTGAGTTAATCATTTCTTTGCCATTATCTGCCAGGAGTTCTTATCTCTTTTGCTGTCACTTTATAACAGGGTCCTCTTATCAACCTGCATAGAGTCATGTGATCCATCCAAGCCTATCAAAAGTTCCCATTCTTCTGATTAGAAACCATCATGTAACTGGATACATGGTTTACAGCAGGCCACTAATGCTGGAAAAAGTACAGAGTCCAGGGAAAGACTTGCTTGTAACTTTCTGAATTCTTGGATTTTTTTTTTTTTTTTTTTTTTGCTATTTTTCTTAACTTTCACTAAGGGTCACTGTAGTCTGATGTGCCCTCCTCAAGGCCACAAAAGCTATACTTTTTCTTATGCTAAATGATTTCTGCTCTAAGCCAAAGGACCACCTGTACTTTTACTAAGAATGTCTTCTAATTTGGATACTGGAAATTTACAAGATTCTCTAAAGCACGGACTTCCACCTATTGGTGAGTAGGAGTTGCTCTGTTTATCATCCATTTCTTATTTTGCTACTATATTAATTCATGTAATTTAATCTCATTGATGTATTTAGTATTATAAGTCATTGCTTCTCCCATCGTCTATTAAAACCACCCAAGCCCATGTATCATATGTATCATACATTTATCTTTCTTGAAATTCAAAAAAAGCAAATGGATATTTCAATATTTTTTCATTATATCCACTGGTTTTTCTATGCTCATCCATTATTTTAAAAGTCAGAAACAAAAATGTATAATAAATATATATTTCATCACTAATATTTTCAGATAATTTCTAATCAGAGATAATAAGCTAAAATTTTAACAACTTGAAACAAGTTAACCATATGGAATCATCACTGATCAAACTTTTAAAAAAGCTTTCAAATATTGTAAACTTTTAAGCCACACCATAATATGGTGTCTCATTCATTGTAGATACTATAATCTTTTGTTTCTCTGATGAATAAAAGCCATGTAAATATATATACACTTTAAATATAGGTATTTAATAAATATATGTATATATACACACATACATTATCATTAGTTAAAGATTCAAATTTAAGGGTTACTGTCTGTCTTCCAAAATGATGAGCATGTTTTGTTTTTATAAACATAAGTAAATAAAGCTAATTTTCATTTTTAAAATGAACAAAAAATATTGTTAACGTTACAGCAAGAATACATTCAATGAATCCTAAAAGGAAAGGACTAAAGGGAAGTGATTTCCAGTGGTGTGTAATTATTAGTCTGTTGGCAATCATGCCTTTCTTCCTTTCCCTTAGTTTTTGAAGGACCTGTGCCTTTTCTTGTAGTACTTTCTTGGGCTTTCAAACTGGAATTTCCCTGCGAATCCGCAGAGGCCTGTCATGAGCTTTGAGTTCCAGCTCCGCTGTAACAGGAAGGCAAATCCAGGCTTGGGCTTTTCCTCTTTCTCCCTTGATAACCAGCTGACTCCCCTGCGTGCAGTGATTGCTTTTTTTATGGGCCAACTACACCCTATAGTATATCAGTTGAGGAAATGGTTACCAAAAAAAAAAAAAAAAAAGTTCTGTGCTTGCTAAAAAGAAAATATGAGGAAGGCAAGCAGAGCGCAACAGAGAATCAATTGCTCTGCAGATAAAAAGAAAATACGAGCACAAGGAAGGACGTGAAAGAGAAGCACAAACGATTTCAAATCCTTCTCGCCCGGCAAAACGAGCCCTCGCAGGCGGCGGAGGGCTGCGCGTTCCCAGGGCTCCGGGCCGGGGCTCGCGGCGGGAGCGCGCTCCAGCCGGGGACGAGGGCTGCG
>NC_043702.1:146229684-146240123 GCF_006229205.1 Suricata suricatta
GGGGACGAGGGCTGCGCGCGCGCGGGGCGAGCCCGCGCTCCGGCGGCAGCTCGGGTCGCGCGCAGCCCGGACTGGTAGGCTGCGAGTAAAGAGGGCGCGGGGTCCCGAGAACGCACTGTGTCCTTTGCCACCCCACACTCCCCTCCACCGCGTCCCTCAGACCCCTGGGGTGGATTAAAGGGGGTACGGTGGTAGAAGGAGACGCCTTGCCTGTCTCTGTGCTACCGCGGAACTGTATTTTTACCCACCGCCCCGGGGCTACGCTGTGGAGCAGAGGCGGGTCCATCCGGAGCGTAAATAGAGAACCCCCGCACGTCTGGGATCCGCCGGGTTCCGGAGAGCCAGAACCTGCGGAATGTCGGTCTAGCCCAGGCCGGACTGCTGAAGACAGCCTCAAAAAAAAAAAAAAATACAGAAGGAGTCGCTCAGGGAGTCTGTCCCAACACCCCAAACCTCTACAGGCACTTCCGGGCGCCAGATCCCGGGATGACAAAATTCCAGTCAATTTTCCGGTAAAGGAAACCTCTTTCCGGATCTCCTTGGAAGCCACCGCCCCATCCCGGCCCACACATTCTCCCTCCCCCATTCCCTGGTATTCCCAGGTAGCTGTGAGAGGTCCCTGTTTGCAACATCTTAGGCGCGCAGGGGCGCCTCCTGGCACCGAGAAGCCCATCTGTTCATGGGGCAGCCTCCAAGGAATACTGAGGGTCATTCCCGGGGTTCTAGGCCAGATAGGCCACCCAAAGGGCTGACAGAGGAAAGGGGAACAGTGTGAGCCATCAGACTAAACAGTTAGGGGTGACCACAGCCCCCAGGGTGAGCTGCCTCTTGGGTTGGATTCTGCCTGCCCCAGACAGGCCCACTGCGAAGAACCCTCAGGTGGGGCCGTAGTGTCAGGCCCTGGAGTAGCTCTGAGGTGGCAGATTGCAAGTTAGGATAGGGAGGAGGAGTGTTCACAAAACTGAGGCCAAAGCATGTAGACATCAGCCAAAGATTCCAACTTTACACGGTTCAGTTGTGTTGTCCTAGAAAATGTGCCTCTGTTCATTAAAAAAGCTGTCTCTGGGGGTCCTCGCTGGGCATAACATTTTCCTTCTATGCACACTGGCGTTACATGAAAATTGTGCACAGGTGTCTGTACTCATATAGAAAACGAAATAAGATAACGTTGTTCCTTCTCGCCTACCTGCAAGATAATCGTTCAGTGTGGTATAAGAGCAGCAGACTTGGGGATATAACCAGATTGTTCCCTTAAAGTTAACTAGCTCGGGGACACCCTCCAGATTCTTGGTTTCTGACTCAGGTGCTTCTTCATTCTCCAAAATGGGGCAATTTTACTGATGATATGCAGTACTAATTTGAGAAAGAAAGAGAGAGCAAAGGAGAAAGAAAAAGTGCTTGTCTATATCAATGAAAGAGCCAAATCCGTATGGCAGGAAACATGTCATATAACAAGTACTTATTGACTCTTCTGCAATGTGCTCAACATTTATGCTTTAATTTGTATTAAATTTATGTACTTCTTCAAATTGGGTGCATTAATGGAATATATTATACACATTTATTATTGTATATTATCCACGGGAAATTATGTCTGCATAGGGAGGGGTACATAATACACAATGCAAACCCTATTGAGAAATGAAACAAAGTTTGTTATCTAGTCCCCTTAGCACTCTTGGAGTCTGATTTTATTCCAGCAATAACCTCCAGTAAGCTCTGTGCCCATAAGGGTCTCTCAAAGGAGAGGCCATGCAATGGAAAATGAGATAGCCCATTGTGTCACTCGAAACTTTAGGCAGCTTTATTTGCGGTACAGTTTAGAATGTCAGTCAACAAACCCATGTGCTGATTCTTGCTGCTGGGCTTAGGCAGCCTGTTCCCTCCAGAAAGCTAAACTCTGGTGCCTCTTTTTCCTTGCCTCAGCCCAACTCCAAAATGGTGCTTTCCCAAACCCTCTTTACTAGCCTTGATCTACAAGTTGTTATTGGAGCTAAAGTCACCTCTTTTAGTAAACCAAGAGAGATTTATGGAGGAAGGGAGAACAGAGGTTTGGTAGTGCTTTTTTCCTTTCCTTAATGTCTCCATCCAGACACAACGTCTAGGGTTATCTTAGCTTCAGCCTTGAACTTGAGTTGAGTTAGCTTGAAGGGCTCTGGGACAGACTCCCACCTGGAGGCCTAGCTTCCCCCAAGTACTTACAGGGAAACTTGATGCAGGGAGAGAGCTATCTTCTGGTGCCCAAGACCAGAAACCACCTCGGGATAAAGAACCTATTTCTTTGGGTTACACTTCCTCACTCTTCACCTTCTTGGAACAAAAAATTCTCCAAGAAATCCAGTTGGCTTCAAGGAACTTTGGGATCTGGGGGGCCTTGAAGTCTGGGGAGTCCCTGGGGAAGAATTAAAACATGACCAGAGTGAGCTTGAGAGATTAAGCGTAAGAGAACCCTGTGGACTGAACTTGAGCCGACAAATTAGCAAAGGCTACCTCTTTTTAGTCTTTTGGGAAGCTCTGATATATGTTCTTTTGTGTATTAAGTAAAAAAAGACGTAAGTTAAGTTTTAAACTCCAAATAATGTGAATACAGATGAACATAAGCAGTTTGGTGAGCAGTTTTATCTGGGAGTAGAATTAAGTCCCTGAGGACTGTGTCAAGCACTGCAAAACAGTCGGGTTAGTGAGCTCCTCCCACTGGAAGGATCCTTTTTACTTTACTTTACTTAAAAGATTTTTTAAAGTTTATTCATTTATTTTGAGAAAGACAAAGGTAGCGTGATCAGGGGTGGGGTATAGAGAGAGACAGAAAGAGAGAGAATCCCAAGCAGGCTCTGAACTATCAGTGCAGAGCCTGACATGGGGCTTGAACTCATGAAACCAAGAGTTGAGGCTTAACTGACTGAGCCACCCAGGTGTCTCCGGAAGGATCTTATTTTTAATGGTACTAGAATGGTTAGTGATTCCCTTCCTAGTGATTTTCCTTACAGAAAGATGAGTGTGGGTGAAGTTAGAAGAAAAGAGAGAAATAAACACTAAGGTGAACTGTTATTTATTAACAGCACCATGTGCTGCCCTGCTGGGACTGTCTCATCCAACTGTAAAGTTTACTTTGTTAACCCTATTTTACTGATGACAACATTCAATCAGAAAGGTCAAGTGATTCACTCAAGACCACTTGGCTTGTCAGGAGAGTGAACCAGAAACAGAACCCATGGATGTGATTCTGAAATCCATGCTCTTTCCTCAAAGTAGTGATTATTTGCCTTTGTTGATGTAATGGAATTATGGTTGAAAACAAGTTGATCTACTCAGACTTTCTTTCTAAAGGCATTCTGGGATTACAAAGGCATCCTTTTCATTCTACAGTGGAAATCAAATTTAGATTCCAGTAGAATTCTGAAGGGTGGAAAGGGAAGAGGTGTAGGGGGCGGGGTGGAAACAGCAGCCCAGTCTTGAGGGCGGAGCAAAGCGGGGTGGGAAGGCACTTTGGGTCTTGTACTCTGGAATTTCTTGGAAAGGATCTCTGGAGTTTGGATGGAGTTTTGCTTGCAGTTACCGGGTGTGTGCTGGTAACTTGCAGGGCTACTGACGGAGCGTAAGGGCATCTTTATGTTAGAGAGTTGGTGGGTATGAGGAAGGCACAGAAAATGAGTGACTGAGTTTTGAGAGAAAAGGACCCTTATTTCACCCTGAGAAACCAACGTCTGCTTTCTTATAAGGAAATAGAGAATAAGAGAGTTTAAGCACAGACACACACACATACACACCCTTTTTAAAAACCACTTTTGACAAACTCGGATGTGTCCCTAGTGAAATGCTGGTCCCACAAACGGCACTATCATTTTTCACAGTAAATGGTGACTCCTTCCTCATGACCTGGAGACCCGCAGCCTCACCCCCACCAAGCTCCACCTGCGGTCTGTACAGGTCTATAGAGGATGGGAAAGGAAATCCGTCGGAAGCCACCATCAGTTCCCTGAAGCGTCTTCCCAGTTTCTAGACCAGAAACCTCGGAGGGGAAAAGAAAGAATCTCCCTCAAGCCTTTGAGCGTGGCTGGCCACCACCTCTTCACCGTCAAAGTGGCCTTAAGTTGGAGGAGGAGCCGACATCCCCCCAGAGAACTACGCCACCTCCCAGACAGGAGCCCTTTCCGTACTTGGGCACCGCGAGCCAGAGGGTGAAGTTATCACCGCGAGTCCAGTCGTTCCAGCCCCCGGCTTTGTGTTCTATCCCAGAGGGGCCTAAATTGGTAGACAAACACAGCTCTGCTTGGCTGGGCACGCTTTGATCTTAAGAACAGAAAGCCCTAGGTGGGGACTTTCCTCTGGCAAGAACCTCGCGACTGTCCGTCCCCGCGGCGCAGCGAGAGCAGAGGAACTGGGAAGCTAGGCGGCGCGGAATGCCTTCCCTCAGGACACTTCCAGTCCGGTCGGAGTCACTTGAATGGTAGTCTTGAATAATCGCATGCGAAGGATTTACTTCCTAGCCCGGGGAGAGGAGTAAGGAAGGGGTATGGGGAGTGGAATTGCGACGCCAGCGCTCAGCTTGCTCCACTGAGCGCTCGGAGGCTCGCTGGCGCCAGGCTCGCCCTCGAGAACGTCACTCGGCGTAGCGGTTAGTCCCGAAGACCGACGGGGCTGGTTCCGAGGAGGGGAGTGTGTGTGAGTCTCACTGCTTTGAGTTGGAGCTGACTCACATCTGCATTTCAATTACAGAGGATTGGACCACCCACCCAAGAGTATTTCCCTAGCTAGGTCCTTTCTCAAGACCGGATCTCCCCTCTCACTTCGAGAGGGGCACTGGCTCTACCCTAGCGCGACGCGCCAGCACCCCTGGGTTGGGGGCGACAGTCCCGAAAGAAAATGAGGCCAAAAAGTTCTAGAGAAACCTTTTTACAGAGAGATGCGCCTGCACCCCTGGGTTGGGGGCGACAGTCCCGAAAGAAAATGAGGCCAAAAAGTTCTAGAGAAGCCTTTTTACAGAGATGCAGATTCCGATACTCCAGGCCAAACTCTCCAAAAACCTCACCTTTGCTTCAGGACAAGGGTGGGATGTTGTTAGGAACAAGGGCTGGAGGAACCTGGATTACCTGGATAATTGCTTCAAGGGGAAGCACTACACGGTGTATTTTCCTCCCCAGTAAAGATAGAGCCATGATATCCATGATATATTAAGTATCTCCCATAGTGACCGCGAATCAATCCCCATTTACGGGTTACCCCAAACACACAAGTCTTTCCAGGGGTAGAATGTCTCACTTGACAGTTTTTCCTCTTCTTCTAGCGACTGTAGTAGATGAGGTCTTAAGTAGTTATTTACACTTGTAGCAGAAAGGGATCCTTTTTTCTTAATGAGGCAGGACTTTTCACCCCTTTAAGTTTATTTTTTCAAAGCTCCGGCCAATACGGTGCTCCTCGGTATTTTGTCTGTCTATACAGA
This sequence comes from Suricata suricatta, assembly GCF_006229205.1. Lineage (NCBI taxonomy): Eukaryota > Metazoa > Chordata > Mammalia > Carnivora > Herpestidae > Suricata > Suricata suricatta. The sequence goes on from NC_043702.1 coordinate 146,235,125, forward strand.
AATTTAACGCCTCTCCTCTTAAAGTACTTCGGAGGCCGGCGGGGAGGGGGCGGGGAGACTAGAGGCGGGGACGAATAGCCCAGCCTCCTGAGCTCTGGAGCGGAACTCAGGAATTCTTTGCAAAACTTAATTTTCGGAGAAAGGCAAAAGTGGCTTCTGATGGGCTTTTCGAGTGAGAGGGCCGGAAAAGTTAGGCTGAGCCCGAGTTTTGAGCACGCCGATAAACTTGCTTCTCTTTCCCCTCGGGCTATCCTGGCCACTTGGAGACTTTTCGAAAAATATCTAGGCTTCTTCTGAGGCTGAAACGTAGGCACGTGCTACAAGAAAAGTAATGATTCTGATTCCTTAAAAGCATCAAAAAGTAGAAATGGAGGAGGCACTAGAAATTGTTCCCAAGAATGTAGATCTGAAAGTTTCGTGCGAGATTGGGGAGGTCATGCGAGGCTTCTCCAACCTAGGCGCGCGGGAGGGGTGGGTCTTCCACTTGGAAGAGCCCAGGAAAGTTGAGCCAGTCCTAGAAATCTTGACATTTTCACTCCCTTTGCAGCCTGCAAGCGTTAAGCCCGCAGGGCTGGCAGACAATTCTCAGGTCAGGTCAAGGGCAGGCTGTTCCCGGCGCGCGCTCGGAAATGCAGCGCGGAACAGCGGAGAAGTGGAGGCGGGGGAGGGGAGCGAGGCGGTTGCATCCTCGCGGGTGGGGAGTGCGAGACCTCCCCGGCTACGGCCTTCCGGGTGAATGGGGCGCACGGCCCCGTAACGCTGAGCCTGGGTAAAATATGCCAGGACTGCGCTCCTCGGGCTCATCAAGGCTGCGCGGGAGCCTCCCCGAGCCATCATCCTTTGTAATTGCAACCGTCAATCAACGCTTTAAGACAAAGTCAGAACCGGGAAGGGCGAACCCTGGAGACCAGTCCCGTCGGAAAGAAGGTGGAGGCGTGGGGGAAGTGAGGGGAAAGGGGAGAGAAGTTTGCCAGAAGTTGGCAAAGGAATGCAGGGAAGAAATTGCGAATCCGCAGCATAGCTAAAGCCAGAACCGTCTCCCGCGGTCTCCCGGCTTCTGGTCTGTGGTCTCCGCCACTAGTTAAGTTTCCCGCAGACGGGGTGGATTCCTGAGTGTGCATGCACTAAGAAGCACAGCGGCTGTAAGTTAGATGTTCCTGGCGGAATATGGGATGTGTCTGTGTGCCTGCGGGCGCTTTAGCATTCCAAGCCGACCGGTGTATCTGTCCGTCAGTCCTGACCACCACCAGCATCAACGTTTAGACCGCACAGGCCTTGTTCCCCTACTCCCATCTCAATTGCCTCACCTTCCCGCGTCCACTTGGCTCTTTCCTCACTGCCGCCTCTGCAACCTAGAACCTTCTCCAGGTAACCGACCCGAGGCTGGGTGGGCGGCTCAGGCTCCTCCTCCTCCAGCTATCCTTCGGAGAGAGTGTTCTGGGAGACGCCCAGGCCGATCCCAGGTCACAGGGCAAGTGGATCCGTGGCTCCAGTGTGGGCCCCTGCCCAGTGGAATTGAAGGGTCAAGGGACCAGATCGTTCGGAACCAGGGAACTCAGAGGGTGGGGAAAGGATGCACTTGTAGGGCGGAAATGAGCGGGATGTGGGAAGCCTGGTGCCGCCGCCCCTCCCTCTGCGTCGGTCCTAGGGTGGGGGACTCTGCTGCTCCCCTAAAGCCCTTGCAGAGCGACTCGGGGAAAAGGTGAGTGCGCCCTCCGGTCTCTGACGAGAACCAACTCCAGTGGAAGATCTCCCCCTTGTCCACCGCGGTGGGAGTTTGGACGTCCCGGCGGGGACCTGGATATGGCTGACCCCAGGGAACTCTTCTCTTCCTGGAGCAGGAGGCGTGGGTCGTCGAAGTTTTCCCTCCGTTTGAGACCTGCGCTTTCGGCGCCCCTTCGGTTCGGGGATAAGCTGAGCGGTGAGCCTGGACAAGAACTTCAAAGCAAGGCGAACCACCTTGGATCTTTTCCTCTGTGATACAGTTGCGGATGTTATTTTTTAAGGGTGGCTTTTTGAAACCTTGTCTTACCCTATCCCCCCACCATCACCCCCTCTGATTTGGGGAGGAGATAAATGAATGCCAACTGGCCCTTTGTCACCATGACTCCTAGTTTGGGGGGTGTGAGGTGAGGTCGGACTGGCCTGGACTGAGAAGGCTGCTAGTGTGGTCTAGGCAAGCCCCTTCTGGGGCTGAAGCTGGGTTATGAATGTGATCACAAAGTTTGCCTTGGCTAGGTCAAGGCTCTGCCTCAAGTGCAGGCAAGGATTTTTTGCCATGCTACAAATATATGCTCCTGTCAGACCCCCTTTCTACTTTCAACTCTCTAGACCTCTTCCTCCAGCTCTACCAGCCAGAGGATCTTCCCTCCCACTGGAAACTCCCTCTGAGGACCAAGAGTCTGGAGTCCCCCAAAGCTGCCATCCTGGTGTTTGCAAAGGTGCTACATAAGTGGCCCCGGTCGCTCTTTGATTGTAGTGAGAGGAGGTTGTTCCTAAATTAAGACTTTGGAATAAACTGATTTTCAAAGTCCGTCCGAATCCACAAAGCACTGCAAGAACTGATTTGAGCCCTGGGTCTTAACTCCTTTCCTTTTCTCAACAGTGTGTGTGTGTGTGTGTGTGTGTGTGTGTGTGTGTGTGTGTGTGTACTTAACTCACAATATTTATTTTTTTAATTTACAATGATATAAAAACAACTAGTAACATTGAAAATGAATTGACAGTGTCACTTGATACTACCCTGGAAATCTGAACATCTTAAGGGTCACTAATTTTGGCAACTACAGACCACTGCCCTTTACAAACTAGTGGCCTTCCCCCCCCCAAGTTTAAACGTTTTTATGAAATTTGATGATGCTACAAAACTGAGATTTAAATAAGCTAGATTCTTACTATATATTGAAGAACAAAATGACAAAAAAAAAAAAAAAAGAAAAATTCAGAGAGCCAACTGTACCTGAATTGCCAGGCGTGGGTGGGTGATGAACAACCCACTTCATATAAAAGTGTAGATTAATCATGGGGATGATTGGAGTGTTATTCAATTCATCAAATACTGGCCTGGGCAGTTTGAATGTGTGATCTCTATGCCATTCAAATAGAATAAATTCAGATCTTTTGAGATTCAAATTCACCCCCTTGTGGGTGGACTCTGATAATTACCCAGTCTCACAGCAGACACTGAATATGAGGCATTTCATATGCAGTCACGAGGCTGGAAAAAATGTTTTTCATCTTGTTGGGATGAGATCTGAAAACTTTGAAGATCTGGCTGGGCTGGTGGCCGAAGAGCTTACATAACAGATGGTTCTTTAAAACTTTATTAAAGTGCTGGGCCTCTGGGCCTCATGTGGATTGTCCTACCAGAGACACCAGAATGAAAAAGGAAAGCCTAGTCCGGTCGCTGCTTTCTACTTGGAAACACAGTGCACTAAAATTTAGGAAGTCTGCCGCCACTGTAATCTTGGGCTGGAGGGGGTGGGGTGTTTATGAATGAGAGAGGGACCTGGTAAAGAGTTAGGGGAAACAGGAGTAGTTGTTTGTTCCTGGATTGCCAGCAAGTGAGCAAACTCTCGGCGAGATGGCAGTCTCCTCGGTGAGCCGGGACACTCGGCCACTCCAGGACTCCTGGGACCCACGGTGGCGCCTTTTCGGACTGAATACCGATAGGCACTGACGGCGGCAGGCCCTTGAGAGCAGGCCAGCTCTTCTGAGAAGGGCGGTCAACTGAATTCCACATCTCTTTTCCCCTTTAGGTTGTTTAAATGGATGTTTAACTCCCCCTCCAGCCCCCGACCCGATATTCGCGCGGGGACACGCTCGCACACTCCCACTCCCGCGTCCCTTCTGGTTTCCCCTCCGCTCGCGGAAATAAATCGCCGTCCTAGCCTCCCGTCCTCCGCCGCTGCGCTCAGACAGAGGTCGCTTCTCACTAGCTGTAAGACCCGGCTGCTCCCACATCCCCCGCCCCAGGTCAGGGTGGGGTGGGAGGGGGTTAAGGCGGGGTGGGGAGGTTGGGGCAGGCGAGGGGACTGGAGCTTGCGCCTCATCCTCATTGGCTGGCGGCTGGTGTCCGACCGAGTCCGGAACCGGCGTCCCCATTCACTGTCATCACCCTTCATCCCAGCCTTCCCTTTACCCCCGTCCTACTTACCTCCCCTCTCCTCCTCCTCTTCCCCCTTTCCTTCCCAGCACCGTCACCCTCGGGGCTGGAAGGACTACTCTCGGACACGCGAGGGGAGCAAACGAGGCAGGAGAGGGGGGTTGTAACTTCACAACTCCACACTCGTGATAGTCAGCGAGGGGGAAGCAGAGCCAGGGGAAGGGGCGGAGAGGAGGCGAGAGAGAAGTGAGGCGAGAGGGAGAGAGGGGAGAGACCCCAGCCGATCCTGAGCCGGAGGGCGGGTGGAGGGAGGGGTGGAAGTCGCCCGAGCCGCCCGGGAACAGCGGCAGCGGCACCAGCAGATCGGCGGCCGCCTCCGCCGCCCGCCAGGCGCTCGGCCGCGCACGGATCCGCGCCCCGGGCAGCTGCGCCCTCGCCGAGCCGAACCCAGGCGCGGGGACGCAGTCTTCGCCGCATCTCGTAGCCCGCCATCTCCTCCCAGCAGCTAGGGGTCGGCTCCGGGGTTGCGAGACTGGACGGGGCTCAGGGGTCCTGACCCGCGCGGCCCCGGAGGAGGCGGAGGCACGCTCCGGCGAGCGGGTGGGTGAGCCGGCACCCCAGGCGCCCCTCCCTTCTTTCCGCCGGAGTTGAATCTGTGCTGCCCGTGTCCAGGTGCTGGGCTTGCGGACGGACACGGACCCCCTCTCCCCGCCCGCGGCCGCCTTGTCATGCTGCCCAAAGTGGAGACGGAAGCCCTGGGACTGGCTCGATCGCATGGGGAACAGGGGCAGATGCCGGAAAACATGCAAGGTAAGGAGGCGCCGCGCCGCGCTCGGGTTCCCGCGGCCGCGCCGCCCCCGGGCTCGCGCGGAGGGCTTCAGCCGCCCACCCCTC
>NC_043702.1:146240223-146281294 GCF_006229205.1 Suricata suricatta
GCCGGGCCGTGGGGCCGCGCGCGGGCGGCAGGCCCCTCCCGGGGGGCAGGCGTAAAAGTTTATGGCTCTTGAACAATGCCGGGCGGAGGTTTTCCAAGCAATGCCTAATTGGCCGCTTCTAATTAAGAAAAGAGAGGCTTCCAGCTCTCTGGCAACCCGAGGGGGGCAGCTTCAGGCTAAAGATACTTCAGAATAATAAGATCATTCTAAGAAATGAAATGCCTCACTGGACACCGGAGCAGGTTCTCAGTCATTGGAATCGGTGGGAACTTTAATCAATGCTCGTGTGTGTGGAGGAAGAACGTCCTGCTAGGCAAAGTCAAGTACAAAAAGAGAAGGAGAAGGAGACTCCGGGAAAGCTTGTCTTAGCGGCGTCAGGATGTATGTTGGGCACTCCCCAAAACCCAGGCGGACACTGAGAACTGACACTAATTTGGACAACTTCAGAACTGCAGACAGAACTGAAAGAAATTCAAAATTACCCCAACCCCATCCTCTGCGCGGGCGCTGTCGGGTTAGCTGAGGGAAGGGGGCACCCGTTTCGCTTAATGCCTCTTCTGCAATCCCAGAGCCGGGAACATGGACGTCCAGTTTGTTTTCCTAGCTCTTGATTACTAACAACCACCACCACAAAGCAAACCCTGATGGCTATATTTTCGCCGCATTCCAAATAGCCACCCTAGATGTGGTTGTGTTAAGCCCTTCAGAAAGTTTATCGCAGTTGCTCTGGGCCGGGGAGGGAACAATGCTAGGAAAAGTCACCGGTGCTCTTCCATCCTCGCCCCTTCCAGCGCGCAGGACGTGCGGGCCGGCGGGCCTGTGGTCCCGGAACGCTTCCTGCCATCCCCTTGAGCAAACTTGAAAGCGCCGGGGAAGAGTTGGGAGCAGAGTTTGGGGTGGCGCTCGCCGCGGTGCGGGATCGGCGGCGCTCCTGCTGCGCCCGGGCCCGGGGGCCCTGACGGCGCCCGCCGGGACTGGGGAAAGCGGGTGGCGGCTAGGGGTGCGTCGTGCCTGTGGGTCGGTTACCTCTCGGTGATGCTGGGGTCTCTCCAAGCCTCCAGGAAGGAGCGAGGACGTCCCCTGGGGGCTGCGGTCCCCGAGACTACCTTGAGGGTTGGGTGCTGGAGGAACCCGGTTGGCCCAAAGAGGCACTGGCGCTCGCACCTGGGAGTCCAACGAGGTCGGGGCGAGGGGGACCCGGCGCCGGGAGCCGGATCCCGGAACGGCCTCTAGCTGCGCACTGGGACCACCCTTTGGGCGCCCGTGAGGCCAGCGGAGTCTCGGGTCGAAAAGGAAAAGTTTCTGCTCCCCGTCCCGGCGCCCGCGTTTCTGAATGACTAGGGAAAAGATGCTCAGGGAAACGCTGGGTCAAGAACTAGGAGAGGCAAGAATAAGGGTTTGGGGGCGGGGAGGATGCGAGGGAAATGCCGCTGTAGTATTTTCCTTGTAAAGCTCGGTGGGGAGTCCGTGACACGACCCGCTGTCCCAAAGCAGAAAGTTAGACTTCTATTGTGCCCAGGGCTCAGGAGAAGCCGCTGGCCGCTCGCTCAGCTCTGGGTTCGAAAACCGCGTGGGTTTCGAACTCGGCCTGCACCTCCAGGGAAGTCCCTGGGGGTGGGGATGGAGTCCCTTTCCCTTGCTTGCTCTCGGCCCCGCGGGGGACGCGCCCTAGTCCAACCAGAAAGAAGAGCCGCCACCGGGTTTCGGGACAGCTTACTGAGGGGGACTTATCCGCGTGCCTCTCTTCGCCCTAGCTTTCCAAGGCCCCGCGGTCCTCTCTACTTTATCAAGACAGGGACTCCTTTGCCCCAACGGATTCCATTCTCCGAACACCTACTTGCGTACAGCACCTGGGAAACTCTGAAAGATGCCCGTGTCTCGCACAGCGGTGACTGCCCACGAGGCCTCTGGCTTTGTCCAAGAGGGTCCCCAGCCCCAGCCCTGGTCTTTGGGCGTTGGATCCCTGAGGTGCGCACCGAATCCTCCTGCAAAGGGTTGCCTGGCTGTGCCTCTTAGGTGCGAAGTTAGAGTTTACTTTGCTGGGAGAAGGGGAGGTAGAGAAGAGCACACTTGGTAAAGTACAGGTTCTCCCGTCCCGAAAACATGCCACAGGACAATAGTTACGAGTTTTGGAAGAGACGGGACTCTAAATAAACGTCTCAAACCCCCAGCTTCCCAAAGTCCGGGCGCGGACCTCTTAGGGCTGGCGACCCTGGGAGAACTACCCTCAGCATCTCTTTACTAATATTTCACCGAACTCAAGGAGCCTGCCTCCAAGCGAACAATTTTTCCCGGGACCCCATCCCCCACCCCAAACTCTGGCTAACTTGCTCAGGTTTAAGCCCCAGGCCAGGGCTCTGTGTCTCGGGAAGAGACGTCTCTACCCAGCTGGTCTGTGCTCGGCCCTCAGCCCCAAAGTGGTGCAAGTGACCTCACCTCCCCATGGCCCTTTCCAGAGGCCTGCAGAATCCGTAAAGAAAAAAAACCACTTTATTTTAAAAAGAAAAGAGGAAACGAACGAGGCCCTGGCGAAGAGGCCACATTATGGTGATGGAGTGCCCGGGAACTTTGGGGATGCCGTGGGAGCTATTTCTTTTTCCTTTTTGGTAAACAAATTAGAGGAAACTTTTGTCCGGCCGTCGGTTCCCCCACCCACCCATCCCCGCCCCGCCCCGCCCCCTGCAAACGCCACTGATTAACTTAAACTCGATCTGCGTTTGTGCGCTGGTGTGTAGCCGAGCAAGAGTTGAGCAAGGGGCGAAAGGACAGCGCGCCCCGGGGTTTCACAGGAAGGTGCCCGAGAGGGGTACAGCTGGTGGCTGGGTCCTGCCCCTTACCACCGGTACCTGCAGCGTCGCCCTCCGAGACCTGCCCCGGAGTGAGTCTCAGGAAGGGACTAGATCAGGTATTATCTGGGATCTCCTGGCCACTGTCCTTCCTGTGCACAGTTTATCCATCTTGTAACTGCGGTGACGCCTTCGCAGGGCTGAGTCCGGCGGAAGGCGATTACTCGATCACCGCAGTGAGCCGCGCGCGTAGCCGCGGCCTGATTTCTGTTTAACTTTAACACGGCTATCTCAAGGTGTTTATATTTTGCAACGATTATCGGAAACAGGTGTTTTATCGCAGGACTTTAATACTTGGGGGACGAAACTAAACCCTCCTGTGTATCTTTCTCCCCCCTCCCCATCCGGGCGTCCTCCCTCCTTTCCTTCTTTATTTTTACAGGAGGTTTTCGAATGGGAAGAGACAAAAGTATCCAGAAAAGGAGTCCTGTCGATAAGCAACCGAATGCTTCAGTTAATCTAACAGATTCGAACCGTAGGGAGCCGCAGGCTCTTCAAGTGGGGGCTGCAGCTGGAAAGCAGTTTCCGGGGCTTCAGGTTCTCGGTCAAGTGTTTGCAAATCGGTGTTGCTATCCTGATAAGCGAGGTGTACTTGCAGCAAACTTTCTTCAAGAGTTGGAGAATGCGGGTGCTTGCTCCTCTCCCTTAGGCAAAGGTGACGTTTTGGATCTTAATTCTGGAAGGTTGAAAAGCAATTCTAAATTGTTACTTTCTGCAATTCATGTTTCTCTTCTGATTTGCGGTCTGGCAGTTTGGAGGGAAGTGTTCAAACGCGGTCAGTTTAAAATTCTTAACAAAAGAAGTTGGAAATCTTTTGAAGTTAAAAAATAGGAAGGGTAAGTTCGTGGAATCCAAAAGACGTTTTGTTTTCATTGTATAAAACTAGTTTTTAAGTACACCACGATAAAAAAATATATGTGTGTGTATACATACATATATATGTTTTATATTTTACCTGTGATATTTGCCCACCGATCACCAAAATGCTTTTGACTGCAGGATTAGAACCTACATAGTAAATTAATTAGATATGTATAGACATTTCTTTTTCTTGTTTCAGTGTCTCAGTTTAAAATGGTGAATTACTCTTATGATGAAGATCTTGAAGAGCTCTGTCCGGTGTGCGGAGATAAAGTGTCTGGATACCATTATGGGCTCCTCACCTGTGAAAGCTGCAAGGTTTGCTTACACATTGTTACCTGATAAATAAAGTGTTCAAATCCAAAATAAACCATTGGCTTACTTTCTAAAGCTAAATTGAGGCTGTCTTTTTTAGACTCAATTAAAAATGAGAGAAAGAGTCCTAGGGAGATGATTCTTGGAAATATGTGTTTGATTTAATTCCAAAGGCAAAAAAATTTATGCTGTTTAGAAAACTTTGCCAGTCTCATGGCTTTAAAATATTTTATTGTGGGACAGTGATGTGTCTGTAGAAAGACTTCTATTTCTAACAGTCCTAAATATTGATTTTGCTTGACTTATATATATTTAAAGCATCGTTGTTCTTGAGAAGGAACATGACAAAGTATTTCCCAAATATATTTTAACTTCAGAGTAGTCTGTGCTGCAAGTCTAAACATTTTTTATCCACAGATAAAAGTCTAAATTCTCAACTGCATGATTTCATCCTGATTTATTCCAAAAACAATTTTTAAGATTTTTTTGAAATTTATATCATAAAGGATAAGAAACCACATCTTAGTCTATAGTAGAATGGCTTTCATAAATAAGTTATATGACCTATTTAAATGCAAGAAGTTTTAATATCTGAAGTGTACTAATTTGTTCCTACTAGTATCAGCCATACATTAAGAATTTGTCGTAGTCCTAGTCAATTTGATACCCCTGCTATTTTTCAACATTTTTTAAAGTAGAAAGCTTGGTACAAATACTTAAACCACTGCCAGGAAAATCCCTTCATTCTCTATAACAAAGTAAGATTGTTCCACTTTATGGCTAGTAGGATAAACATAAAGAATATAGAGTGTACCATCCTGGTAAAGCTGTTATTATATTATAAAGCTACAAAATTTGTTTTTGATGAATTCTTCTGGGTGAAATATAAGAAAAACACACTGCTAAAATTCAGCTCTCTGCTATACATTTTTTCTATTAGTTTCACCTTCCTTTTTTTTTTTTTACAGAGTTCCCCAACTTAAATGTATTCCAATGGAATTATGAACATTTTCCCATTTTACTCTTTAAATCCTCTTGCTCTTGACAGTGTAGTGCTGACATTTGTAAAAAAAAAAAAAAAATCTGGAGTGTTTTGCTATTTAGTTTTTCCAATGGTATTTTATAATAATTAGCCACTAAAATCTATCAGACTGCTTACTAATGGTGCAGATCTCCATGAGACCTTATCTGGAATATGAGGTTAATAAGAAAACAGATTTTTAAAAAATTACTGGTCTGTATAGAATGTATTTTTCTCTGTCTGTTGAGATGAAATGGGATATATCCAGATCTTCCCAAGACTTGATGTAATTGTAGGAATATAAGGCTAGTGCCAGAAAACTCTCCACTTTGGCCCAGCACTGTTTTGGAGGGTCGATCTTGTTAAAAAGTAAAACAAACCACAGAACCACGGAAGGGCTCATTGGTTCAATGAAAAGATTTATTGGTGATTTCCTTAAAATGAAACAATGGAAGAGACGGGTGTTAGATTTATACTATGCCTCACTATTTTCTCTGTCTTATAGGGGTTTTTTAAACGAACAGTCCAAAATAATAAAAGGTACACATGTATAGAAAACCAGAACTGCCAAATTGATAAAACACAGAGAAAGCGTTGTCCTTACTGTCGATTTCAAAAATGTCTAAGTGTTGGAATGAAGCTAGAAGGTAAGTTTCTTCTAAAGACTACTACTCCCTGTTAAAACTCTCCAAGGACATAAGATTTAAAATAACATTGCACTTACAATATGGTAACGTTGTTTTCCTAGTCTTCTAACACCATGGACAATGATGTAAGATCTTTCTATGTTTTGTCAGCTGAACAGTCTGAGTCTCATTTAAACACTGGTGAAATCTATTAGTAATGAATTTAAAGATCAGAGTTTCCCTCCCCCGATCCCAACTTTTTTTTTTTTAAGTTTTAGTCTGGGGAGCAGATGCACTTGACACTAAAGAGGCCGGGTGAGATTAAAACAGGACTGTTATTCAAATGAGAACAAGTTTTAAAATGTGCAAAAGTTAAAAAAAATATTGTAAGTTTTCAAATCAGGATAACTTAGTAAAAGTCTGATTTTAATCTTCTAAACTGTTTAATTGTCAAAATTGTTACTATTACTATCATGACTCCTGAGCAAGAGTTAAAGCCTTTAACTGTGAAATGGAGGTGATCATACAGAGCATCATGTTTGATAGTACAGGAAAGCACATTCCTTTTTTTTTTTGTAAGATACTGACGAAGTCTGCAAAATGAAGGTGGAAAGTAAGAAACGTGAAAAAATGATGAACTATTAAATCAGTAGCATTGGTTTGACAGGAACAAGAGGAAGGTTCCCCAAAAGCCATGTTAAACTTTATGTGGAAAGAGTAGACCCTGGTACTTACAATGTACAGATTGGCCAGGAGTAAAGTTAATGTGTGACCACTGTAAATAATTTGTAGTTCATGGACTTTTATGGTGTGTTGCTATTTTCCGTCTTCAGCCTACTGACTTTCCACAGATTGACTAGAGTGCAAAGAAAGTGATAATAAGACGTGCCGGTCACTGCTCTGTTCCAGACACAAGAATGCATTTTATTTGATTAGTGAGGCACAGGCTACTTTTGTGGCGCTCACACATAACACTTGATAGAAATATTCAAAAGATTTCAAATAAATCTTCTGACTTGCTAACAGACTCCTTCCTAGTAGAAGTAGCCACTTTGGTTATCATGAGAACTGTTAGCTCTGTATTGTTTTCCAGAAGAGATTGAGGAAAAAGACATGCTCGTTAATTTCTTTATTACCAATCACTTTATTATTTTCCAGACCACAAAATATTGTGGAATGGTGAGACTCAAAAGATAAAATGTCAAAAATGAAATGTTGTGATTTCATATGATATCATTTGGTTTCTTTCTTTTTTTAATGAAAGGAGAAAGTTGCATTTCTTTACCTTAAAAAGTGTGCTTTCTTAACTGTAAGTCACTTGTGGGGCATAGCCCTACTTAACAGTGGTGTGAAACAGTTGAATATTCAATAAATTATCACCCAGATGACAAACTCTCTGTTATCTTGTGCAATAGTCTGGATACCTCGCCTTCACAATAAATTTTTAATGCTATACTAATCCTAAGATAAAAAGCTCAAAAACTTAACCTCCAGCAATTTCAACATGTCAGAAGCTGTCAGAGGTCACTGGTTTCGGTCTAATTGCCATTGGCCACTGTGGGCTTGGAGAGAACTGCTCACTCACTTATTAGACATGGTCCCAGACTCCACACAGCACGGTGATGGTGGACTGTCTTGACAGCTTCTGAAATGAATTTGCTTTAATTATGTCCAGTTCTGCTTAAATTAAAAACAATACCTGCTGGTTATCTGCTGTGTGCTCATCAAGTGCAGGTGAAAATGATTTTCCAGGAAGAGCATGTACCCAGTCCTTTTGCAGCAAATTAGTCAAAATGACTTTGAGGGAGGAAGATGTTCTAAAGGAACATATTCACAATTTAATCCAGAAATGGGTTATTTGATTTTTTAGTTTTCCCTCTTAGCAGTTTCAGTTTCTGCAAAGAGAATTCTGACATAACAGGCATCATAGAAACTAATGCTTTTTCTTAGCAATCTGAAGTTTCCCCGTGTGTAGCAAAAATTATGAAATCTTATCAGTCTACCCAAGGGTTAATAGTAATAGGTCCCTATGTATCCAAAATATTTTTTTGATGACAAACACTTTAGCGGAGAGAATTCATAAATAAGGATGACATGGTTTTGGGGGGAGTCTTTGTGAGGTATGGTGTGAAAACAACCGCACATACAACACTTCTCAACAATTTTCAGCATTTCTAGATATCTGGAGATTTAGAGAATGCTAATAATTTCCATCTTATTTATACCCTTACTCCTTTTTTTTATTTCCCCTCAGCGGTAAGAGCCGACCGAATGCGAGGAGGAAGGAATAAATTTGGGCCAATGTACAAGAGAGACAGGGCCCTAAAGCAACAGAAAAAAGCCCTCATCCGAGCCAATGGACTTAAGCTAGAAGCCATGTCTCAGGTGATCCAAGCAATGCCCTCTGAGCTCACCATCTCTTCTGCAATTCAGAACATCCATTCTGCCTCCAAAGGCCTACCTCTGAACCATGCTGCCTTGCCTCCCACAGACTATGACCGAAGTCCCTTTGTAACCTCCCCCATTAGCATGACAATGCCACCTCATGGCAGCCTGCAAGGTTACCAAACATACAGTCACTTTCCTAGCCGGGCCATCAAGTCTGAGTATCCAGACCCCTACACCAGCTCACCGGAGTCGATCATGGGCTATTCCTATGTGGATAGTTACCAGACAAGCTCCCCGGCAAGCATCCCACATCTGATACTGGAACTTCTGAAGTGTGAGCCAGATGAGCCTCAAGTCCAGGCCAAAATCATGGCCTATTTGCAGCAAGAGCAAGCTAACCGAAGCAAGCACGAAAAGCTGAGCACGTTTGGGCTTATGTGCAAAATGGCTGATCAAACGCTCTTCTCCATTGTTGAGTGGGCCAGGAGTAGTATCTTCTTCAGAGAACTTAAGGTATGTCATCAGCGATTACAATTTACACCCTTTTCAGGAGAGAACTAACTCTTCCTCATTAATATATATTCATGGTGCTGAAAATACGTGTTCTTCTTTGTATGATTTACAGTAGAAGAATCTTATGACCTTGATTTCAGGACTATCATAGCTTAAGTTTATGGGGCTTTTATTCTATGTAGCTCTTAGTTTAGGGGGATGGCATTTCATGTAACCTATAGGAAATTTGGTGGGGTTTTTTCCTGGAATAGTACAATGTCTTTACTTATTCTAATTCAGATGGTTTATGGCTAGAAAATTTAAGTCCATATGAACCAGCACCTAGTAAACTTCTTAAACATTATGAAGTAAAAAGCTATAGTATATTGATGCCAACTTAAAAGAAAAAATACCAACATTTAGTTGTGTTTATACCCTAAAGAGTGAAAATGACACCACTGGTCAGTAGTATCAAATGGGTATTTACTACATGTTTACCTTGACATTAGGTTGGTAAAGCCTTTGTTTTTGGAGCAGATTCCAATAGGATGTTTACTGTCATTGGTTGGGGACTGGGCAGATGGTGAGTGCCAGTCTCTTTGGCTCGGGTTTTAGTTCTCATAATCTATGCCTGTCTTTGATTTTAATGGATTGCTACATTGTAAACACAGTACTTGTTTGTATAAGGATCTCTGTTTAACTACATAATTATTTTATTTCCTGAAACTTAAGACTGAATTAATATGGGAAAGTGCGATAGAAGTTTGGAATCTAAGAGTACCCACCAGAGCACACATGGTAGTCCGTGGTTTCATTCTCTGTTCTAAGAACAAAAGTGAATCCTGGATTTGATTTCTCAGTCTCTTTGTTACAAAATCAATTTCTTCCTTTTACTGTCATGGGAATAGATGTGGCTGCTAGATATCGGTGGCTTCTGATCACCTAGGACTTTTGGAAGAGATTTAAAACTCTTTGGGAGAAGGATGGTACAAAGCAGACCTTTAATGTAAACGGTGGCTGTTAAAAACTGTCTATGTAAACGGCCTAGGGATTGGACGCTGTGTGCAAATGGAGGATAGTGCTTTTCATAGCAGATGTCTTAAGCGCTGTGATTTGTAGAGGGAAACAAAAAAGGTGTCTGAACAGATCCAAATAACTTAGTAGAATACTACCACCATGCTGTTAAGATTGTCCACATATCCAGCTCTTTACTCTCTTGTCCTTTTTCTTTCCATTTAAAGATGGCTTGAAGGAGGAGATAGATACTAGGCTGCAGAGACAACAAGCCGAAAGAATTGAGTTTACCCTGTCAGGCCAGATGTTTTCTGAGTATGTAACCACTTGGTGATAAAGCGTTTTTCATTAAAAACAAAAATAAACAAAGGAAACTTCCTGGTGTTCTTACATTCACAACTTTGTCCTTAAGTCGACAGTTAAGGTGTTTGAAATGAAAATGAAAATGACAATTTTAGGTAACACTGCAAGTCTAAGAAATGTAAAAGCGAGGAAACCAAAACTGACTTTTGCAGGCAGATGGACCCACTTTGGGTTATAGCTTTGCTACATAGTAACTCTGTTTTGGTAGGCAGATGTCAATGTCTGAGCCTTAGTTTTGTCATCTGTAAACTTGTACATGTGCCGTTTATGGTGCAGGGGGTTTAGAGGGAATGGCAATATTTTCATTGAAGAGGTTTTGCATGGAGTAAGTGAGACTATATGGGCAGAACGGTACTGGGAGCCTGGCATATAGTTTATGCTCAATAAGTGTAGTTTAAAATTGTTACTATGGTGGTTTTATGATAAGTGTGTGGAGGTTTACCTAAAATACTGTCTCATATTCAGCATGAAAACATGCATTTGTGCTTTCTTTCTAATTTGACATTGGGAAACAATGTTACCACATATGTTAGAAAGTAGTATAATTATATAATACTCAGTCATAACTACTACTAATTAAAGACGTAATATTTGCCTGACAGGAAGTTGGGTGTAAGATGAATGCAAAGTTAAGTAAGATAAAATATTTCCTCTCAAAGATTTTATGATAAGCAATTTCATAAATGTCTATTAAAAAAAGAAAGGAGGCTGAAGTTGTAGTGTCCAAATCCTCAGGGAAAGAAATTGTGCGTGCATTTACATGTCAGAAAGAAAGCATTATGAAAGGAATATGGCCAGCCACAGGTAGGACCTGAAGAGTGCTAGGAAGGCACTCTTCCTCTATAAATTTCTCTTTTCCTCGCCCTGCAGCTAAATTCTACATGCTTCTTTTATAGGGTGTGAGGTTTCATATTTGGTTAAAATATAAATACCTTTGGGAATGGAGTTATATTAAAGCATCATCAGTCATTTATACTGTTGTTTAATGCACTTATCAGTCTTTCATGAGAAGATGCTGCGAAAAAAGGAAAGGGCAAGAAAGTACAAACATTGGTGGTGGCGCTCCCAGGAAAGGAAGACAAACTTGACCCATTTTCCCGGTTCACCTTGGGCTGACATGGAAAAGTGATTTAATAGAAGTGTTTTTCAGAGAACAAAAAGTAGAATTCAGAATAACTGAGGGGCAGTTTAAATATAGAGTTGGAAGGTAACTATTCACATTTGGAAGAATTCCTTTTCCTTTCATTTACAAATTTACTTCGTCACAAATACTGTAAGTTGTCAGGAGGCCACATTGAATGAAACGTGTGCATTGTGGTGTATTTCTGCACACAAAATCTATTTATTTATCTTAAAGTTTATTTATTTTGAGAGAGAGACAGAGAGCGAGACAGCACACACAGTGGGGGAGGGGCAGAGAAGGAGAGACAGAATCCCAAGCCTGGCTTTTTACCATCAGCACAGAGCCCAAAGCAGGGCCCGAACCCATAAACTGTGAGATCATGACTTGAGCTGAGATCAGGAGTCAGACAGTTAACTGACTGAGCCATTCTGGTGCCCCTAGAAATACAAGTTTTTAAACTATGACTTGTAGTAAGAATGTGTTTTACATTGGAACTTGGTGTACCAAAACCAATTTCTCTCTCTCTCTCTCTCTCTCTCTCTCTCTCTCTCACACACACACACACACACACACACACACACACACAGAACAAACCAAAGTTTTCACGAGACATTACACGACCTTCTCCATGCCATGCACTCTGATATTTTCTATTCTATTCTGCTTTAGTCCAATTTACTTCATGCTTTTAAAAATTTCTGGTCATCACTCACTGAATTGATTACGTGACCCACTAATGAGGCATGACCTGCAGTTCAAGAACCACTGCTCGGGGGATGATTTTGTGGGCCATGCACTGGGCATTGCCTACCTGGCATTGCTAAGAACAAGTCCTGAAAAAGCCTCTGGGTTCCCCTGGTACGGCCTCCAAGACGTCCCTGAAACTTATACTTTCCTCATAAAGATTTTATGATAAGACAGCTTCATAAATATCTATTTTAAAAAAGGCCACTGAAGCTGTAGTTTGCGAAACCCTATCTTCCTGCAAAAGTTGTGATTTTTTTAAATACCATTTGGGAAGATGAATGCTCCCCTTTAAACCTTTGTTTTTTTCTTGTTAATTTCACAGCAAATTACCCATCAAGTGATATACTAATAGGGCAGATTGCTTATATCTCTGCGACCCCAAGATGAAAAGTCACTTATTTGTTCCCAGAAAGTAATAAGATAATAAGGCAGTTTTGGAAATGACCCCTTGCTTCGTCTCCCAGGACGAGTTACAGTCTCTACCATGTATAAAAGGAGGGAATAGAGATTTGATTTGTTTACTACTTAAGAGAACAGAAAGGCCAGAGGAGATTTGGTGGGTTCTGCTTTTCTACATGTCTACAAGGTGCAAAAGAGATGTTCTGGTTCCTATTCGAAATATCGTAATGAGAAAGAGGAAGTTACAACTCCCAACTCATAGTTAATGAAATGGGACATAAACAGCAACAGGAAAAAAAAATCTGTGCGCTCATAGAAGCCGTGCAGTTCCAGAGCTGGAAGATGATTAGGGAAGAAGGATGGAGGACACATAAATGAGCTGTTTGGGTTTTCTGTACACTTATAAGGGACAGTTCTAATTCTAATCCAAGATACTGGTGTGAGAAAGATAAAATTAATATTACAAAATTAGTAGCTTTCAATCTTTAAAAAAAAATTTTTTATGTATTTATTTTGAGACAGATCCAGAGCAAGCAGGGGAGGGGCAGAGAGAGAGGGAGACACAGAATCCGAAGCAGTCTCCAGGCTCCGAGCTCTCAGCACAGAGCCTGATGCGGGGCTTGAACTCACAAACTGTGAGATCATGACCTGAGCTGAAGTTGGATGCTCAACCGACTGAGCCACCCAGGTGCCCCATTAGTAGCTTTTAAAAACAGCACAAACCAGATTTTCCAGAGTTTGAAGATCATTTGACATACCTCCTGCTTTTACGTATGAAGAAACTGAGGCAGGAACAGAATTATGACTTAATCAGATGATACAGTCAGAACTGGGACTGGCAGGTTCTGGTTCAGAAAAGCAGTACTTTGTACAGTCTCCCTCCCTACCCCCAACACACACACACATAAACAGACGGTGTAACCTTTGACTCTGAAAACACAAGCCTTGCCAGTGAAGCTAAAGCAAATCTCTAGGTTATCAGAAGTCCATCACTACCGTCCAATTACTAAATCACTAATAATCAGTAAGACAGATTTTCTCTGAGCCCAGACAACCCCCTGGGAGCAAATGAGTCACTTTAGAAAGCTACAATAATTCTTTCAGGCCACTGGGGTATCGTTCAGTAGAGTGGATCTACCCGCTAGCACTTCTGAGCCCTGAAAGCGTGTCCGGAGCATTCTTTAATACTTTACCCTCTACACAGAGTGTACTGCGCACGAGAATCTGGTTCAGCAACCACAAATGGGTGGTGTTCAGCAGTTAGAAGGGCTAACACAGTCATATCTTGTGTTCTCCTCGATGCCAGGCATATTCAGCATGGGTTACTTTTTATGTATGTTTGTGAAAATATGCAGAAAGAGAATACAAGGTTGGAATCAGGTGATAAATGAGCTGCTAATTATAAAATTATAAGCAGTATTTTCTGAGGAAATATCTTAAATCCTGTGCACCTTCTATATTTAAACCAAATCAATCTTATAATGGCTGATACTCTTGACTTTTTTCCTAGTGTTTTTTGAAATTAAGAGCAAATTCAAGACCTCCTCATGCTGCTGAAAAGACCTGTCTTTATGAGTCAAGAAGACTGTACGTTTTCTTTGTTATTTTTCTCTCATCTGGGTCTTAAATATCTCACAAACAGAAGAGCAGTGAGAAAATAATTCCCACTTTGTTGAACAACTAATGAATCTGGAGGATCTATTTGATCTTCTAATGAGACCAGATGTCTTAAGAGGATTCTGGGAATGGATATATAAGAACTTCCCCTCAATGAATGATTCTGATACATGTAGGAATAAAAAAAAAAAATCTAAATTAATCCTGACTGAAACACATAACTAGCGCTTCTGTGGAAAATAGGTCTCAGAGACTCAGGGAGTTTGTGCCAAAGGAATTCAGCCATGCTGAAGTCAGTTTCTAAGTGCAGTTTTGTCTAAAGGCTAGAGTAGGATTAAACCTTCCTTTTTCTCTGGTCTATGACAGAAGTTTTCTGAGCAGAGTTTTATTTATTTATTTTGAACATTCTAGATCCTTTTTCCCAAGCCTTCATTCATGTTTCCTAACCAATACAGGTTTATACTCTGAGATTTCACTGGATCTGCCCCAATTTTAAGTTATGTTCTTTAGGGCGCCTGGGTGGCTCAGTCCGTTAAGTGTCCAACTTTGGCTCAGGTCATGATCTCACAGTTCGTGGGTTCAAGCCCCGCGTTGGGCTCTGTGCTGACAGCTAGCTCAGAGCCTGGAGCCTGCTTCGGATCCTGTGTCTCCTTCTCTTTCTGACCCTCCCCTGCTCGCACTGTCTCTCTCTGTCTCTCAAAAATAAATAAAAGACATTAAAAAAATTTTAAGTTAAGTTCTTTAGTAAGCTTACTTAGCCCTTTTCTGTATGCGTATGGGTGGGGGTGGGAAGGGTAGAGAAAGCCCCTGCATAGGGTCTTTCCGTATTCACCTGCTGTCCAATCCCAGCATCTAGCTCTCAACCGCTCCTAATGGCTTCCCAGACTTTCAGTTAGCCACTTCACGCACTTGTCTTTTCTTTCTTCTGGATGCCGAGTGGTGACTCCTGGAAGGTGAGGATATGCAGGAAACAAACTTCAAAGTGTTTCCCACTGAAGAGGAGAGAGTTTTTTTCTATCTGAAGGAGAATTAAAACATTTAGCCACATTTACTCATCAAAATATGTTAGAATAAAAGGTATACAAGGAAATGAGGAAACTAGTTTTTCTTCGACCAGAGGTGGGCATGGAAGTTTTCTTCTGACCTTGTGAATTTGGAGAGAATATTGGAGTTGTTGGCGGATTTGACTTGATGGTCTCTCAGGTCTCTTCAGGTGTCAGACATCTGCTTCCATGATTTCTTCCAGATAGACCTTAGAAGGGAAGCCTCGGATTTATTTGGTTGATGGTGTTAAATTTATAATATTCTAACCTTACTTGCTTATACCCGTGCAACTATTATCAGTTAAGGAAATCATTACTTCAATCTTCTTCCTCACTATCAAGTGGATGAAACCCCCTTCTCAGTAAATACCTATTATTCCTATAGCTAGTTCTTTGGTGGGCAGCTGAAAACATCCACCTGATTGCAAAAACATGCATTCTTTACCTTCTTGGTTCTTTACAAGGGTGTTATGAAAGTACACCAGGCACCCTGAAACTGCCATGTGTTAGTTCTTTTTATTAAGGTATAATTCATATTCCCTAAACTCACTCTGTAGTATACAGTCAAATATAAATCACTTCCCCAAATTCTCCTGTGCTCTTTCGTACTCAAGGCCTCTCTCTACCCAGCTCCTGTCAATCCTTGTTTTGTTCTCAGTTTGTAGTTCCTTTTTTTTTTTTTTTAAAGTGAGCTCTACACCCAACATGGGGCTCAAACTCACAACTTTGAGATCAAGAGTAGGATGTTCTATTGACTGAGCCAGCCAGGTGCCTCAGTTTGTAGTTTCTTCTTAAAGTTTATTTATTAATTTATTTTGAGAAAGAGAGAGAGAGAGAGAGAGAGAAAATGAATGAGCCAGGGAGGGGGAGGGGGCGGGGGGGGGGGCGTGGACAGGATCTGAATCAGGATCTGTGCTGAGAGCAGACAGCCTGAACTCAGGCTCAAACTAATAAACTGCGAGATCATGACCTGAGCCAATGTCTGATGCTTAACTGACTGAGCCACCCAGGCACCCGTGCACTTACTTTTTAGAAGTATTAACTTCGCTTTATTCTGTGAGTATACATTTAGAACTGCAGACTCAATTCATACTCTAACTTCCTGAAGCTTGATTTCAATATGGTCGTTTCCATGCAAACATATCCTCCACGGGAAGGCAGGGTATTTGGTAGTGTTAATAGTGATGATCATAGCTTCATACTGGGTTTGCTTGTTCACACACCGATAAGCTTCCTGTTCCTATTAATCTATTTGTTATCTACTAGAATCATGGGGAGAGCATGAGAATAGCCAACCACACCCAAGAAATCCATGTTAAACTGGCTTGGCCATTGTCAGGTGTCTGAAAATGAACAATGAGAATAGGAAGAAAACCAATATATTCCTTGCTGTGCTCAAGGTCAGATGAGGAAGGGGAAGAGAAGTCCCTTTTATTGGGTGCTCATTATTTGCCTGCTATAGTACTGGGTGCTTTCAGGCCATTTTCTGGTTTGAGCCTTAGAAAACCGTCTGAAGTGAGCATAGTATAAAGGTCTCCCTTTGGTGAGAGAGTCTGAGTAAAGACTTGGACCATTGCCATTACCTAACATGTTCTTTCCAGAAGATATATCCATACATCTCTTCTCATGCTTGCGGTCATAACGGCCCATAGAGACACTGAGTTAATTGAATAGTAAAAATCTGCTACCTTCTTTTTTAACCAACCAATCCTTTTAGTCAACTAATCTGTTAGTACCAGCAAGGTACTTGAATCAGTTTAGTTTCCAGACAGCAGGCATGACAAAGATGGGAAAAAAACAAAGACATGGGAAAACCTTGGGAGGTAGTTTACATCTAAGGTGTGGGGTAACATTAACAGGTGAGAGTTTAGAGAAGACTCAAGGTCATTGAAAAACACCTCCAGTTTTTCTTGACTACAAAGTTTGGACAATGGATGATAATAAGAGCTGTCCTTTGTTGGGCTTTACTATGAGTCAGACAATTGATACACTTTATATGTGTAAAGAGTGATAACACTTTACATGTGTTATCTCATTTAACACTAAATAACCCCTGTGCAGTAAGCATTATTCTCTGTGTGCAGATGATACTAAGACCTAGAGACATCTATTGACTTGCCCCAAGTCATGTAATTAATAGCAGTAATGCTGTCATTAAAACAAAATGTATACGGAAGTCTTTGGTAAACTGTACTTTATAATCGATGCCATTATCACTGTGCCCATATCTGTATACTACAATAGGTCTTAAAGGACCTCTGTTACCCTTAACCTGCTTTATCTTAAATTGGCCCAAGGATATGTAAATTCTGTATTTTTTTAATGAGAAGAGGACCTTGTAGGAATGGAAAGTACTGAACAATTCACTAAGTTAGCATCAAAAAGGGGTCGTGGTTGCCTCTGGTTGAAGAGTCCCACTCCAGAGCCTCTAAGCCCTCCTATGTGAAACCCAATGGTAACTGGAGGGGGCTCAGAACGAAGCAGTGACAGGCTAGAGCTGTGTTGTGCTCCCAGTCTGGGACACCTGGTAGACTTTCCCCACTCCCCAGTGCCTCCATTGTCCCAACTCCTGCTGCATAATTACTAGAAGCACTTTGGTTAGTTTGTCTGCTTAGAAGCAGTTACCTACCTGTTTGCGGAGAATAATTATGGTCCCTGCATACTGCATTACTTGCACTCGCCCAGCCCGGCACACGGATTGCTCACAGATCTTATGGAAAGTCTACATGTTAGCTCCTCGGTGTTGGGGAGGTGGAGCTCTCTTAGTCCCTGAGCCCCCTGGATCCCTCTCTGCACGCCGTATCTGCTGTCCTACAAAAGTCAGGTAACAGATAAGAGCACTCTGAAAACATGACTCATGTGTGACACCCCTTAACACACTTTTGAAGGGCTTTGCCCTCTGAACTTATGAGGTAAAATAGGTCGTTTTATTTTCCAAGATAAGTGAAGAATGACTTTGCTCTGACTTATTCTTCTACAGCTTGAGAAGTAGAACATACAAATCTTTGAGGGCTCAACATCCATTTGCAGAATGGCTGCACAGACATTGGACCTTTAAGCTATTCTTCACTTTAAAGACATTAATCTCTAACCCAAGAACACCACCCACACTCAAGAACAACGAGCCGCACGGCATCACTGGTTCCAGCAGCGAGGTCTCTCTCAAATGACTGATACTTAAAACCTACTTCTGGCTGCACTTCTGTGCTCTCTGTGTGCCAGGCCAAGCTCAGGCAGCCAGTGGCCTGGGACCTGGCTGCATTGTCTAGAGACAGTCTTATCCTCTGTGTCAATTTCCTCATTCTCCAGCGCCCTCCACGTCCGCCTTTCCTTTTCTTTCTGTCCAGACTGCCTTTCTTTTTCTTACTCCACTTTTCTGCCTTCTCCTTCTGCCTCTGACTTCTCGAAGGCATTTGACTATATTACTGTAGTTCCCCCCCTCCCTTCACCCCACCCCTCAGCCGCAGGGGATGAGACCTCCAGTGGATGCCTGAAACTGCGCATAGTAATGAACCACCAATAGACTATTTTTTCCTACATATACAAACCTATGCTAAAGTTTAATTTATAAATTAGGCACAGTAAGAGATTAACAACAACTAATAGTAAAAGAACAGTTATACCAATATACTGTCATAAAAGTTCTGTGAATGTGGTGATACCTCGATGATGTGCCTGATAAAATGCCTACATGATGACCTGAAGTAAGGAGGATGACAGAGGCACTGGGACATGGTTGACACTGGGGAAAGTGAAACCATTGTGAAGGGGTGACGGCTGTACTTTGTATAGCATAGTAGTTCAGGGGCCGCATGGTTGACTCCTTGGCTGTATGTGCATTTTCCCTTCTAGTGAAATGTGGAGGAGGGAGGGCAACCTGAGGTCCAAGGAGGGATAGAGAAGGCAAGAAAAATAGCTGGGTGGATAGGCCCTAGGGATGGTCTGTTTCAATGATAGTAGATAGAACTTGCATCATGGTGCAAGGTGACCCCGTCACATTGGTATTTCCTATTGGGGGTGGCAGATCAGCTTTAAAGGTCAAAAGAGAATACTATGGCTGCAGACTCCCCAAAGGCAATATGCACGAATCCCCTTGATCTCTCATACTCTTTGGGTTTTCAAATAATAACGACGGTTTCTGTGCATGGCGAGGCAGTTCTATTTCAGGTGTTTGAGCCATATCTCCATATAGTCCTACAGATTACCAATGTTTCCCTCACTTTTAACTTCCTCCTTGGAATTCAACTTCAAATGCCATGTTGTTGACCTACCACGACCAAGTCTTTGACTTTTTCACGTATGGTGTACTCTGAAGGAATAGTCAAAAACTTTGAGAAGAAATATGTGCAATCTGAAGTAGACCAGTCCATTGGGCATGGCTGCTGTTCACAGCTCAGAAAACTAAAAGAAAGCCACATTATCTTGAATATCTAGAAACTAAAAGAAAACCACATTATCTTGAATATTTAGATATGCCACTAGGATTACACAACACTCAGGATTAACTTCACAACCAAACTTGATCCGACTTCTAATTCTGTAAGACTGCTTTTTCTTTACGTGACAGATAGAATAATTGGCCAATAGGTCCAAAGTCTGTCCTTCATTGTGCAATGAGAGCATTGCAAAGGCAGAATGTAACCTCACACCGGTGCCTTTAAAGGCACCCGGCCTCTGTCTTTCATTTTGGGAGCATGAATGTAAGTGGCCTTTCATCAGTGGTTCGTAGTGTTGGTTTTTAAAGTCTACAGCAAGACCACCTCCCAAGAACTGACTATCACGTTTCTAAATACCCTGTTTACAGAATATTTTACCTGGGAGAGCAGCATAATTATTTCATTTAAATTAAAAACATGTTTTTATGGGCATGAAACACAGTAAAAACACAGGATACATGTTGAATTAATGCACTCAAGACTTAGAGGGAACAGACTCCTCAGTGCTAAAGGCAACACGAATATATCTTGTCTTTTAAGCAACATTAAATATACATTCTTGGTAATCTGACAGTTCTCAAGATGATGTTTTAAATGATTTCCTAATTCGTGTTACTGATTTTATACAGAAACACCCACATTCATCTGCTAGAAAATAATTACAGGCACCCAAGTAGTTCTCTCCAGCAGGTATTGTGTGTATATATCAGGGTTTTGAGGGCATATCCTGTTTTCAGGCATGTTCTCTGAAATGTTGGCTCATTCTAAGGCCCGTTGTTTTATTTTGACCACTATATCCTGCCTACCCTAAAATCACTACAAATGCTTCTTTACCACACACATCCGATCATCAGAATCGTGCTTTTTTGATCTAAAGTTGCAGTGAATAAGAGGCTTTGCTTGTTGCCCAATTTAAAAAAAACCAACAACTTTATACTACATTTCCCCTTGTAAAATAATGATATGGATTAGTGTTTTTGCAGAAGTGTTGGCAATAGAATTCTTCAAAAGTTGGGTGATGAAAAGCTGTTATGTTATTTTGACTAGCTAATCAAATGTAATTGGGTAGCTTGAAGTGCCTTAGATTTTCCTTGTGCAGTTATCAAAGTGGGAAATGTAACTCGGGGAGCTGATGAAAGGCGTCTCTCATGGTATTCTTTCAATTATAGATCTTAGAGTGAATGAAAGAACAGGTCTGCTGCTAAAAACTCGGAAGCCTGAAATGCCCCATAATGTTAGCTGCTGTATTAGCTAGTTAACACGTTATTATATATTTTAATTGATGCTTGCTCCAGCTTTGGAGAAAAAAATATTCTGGATCCATTTGGCAAGTAAATTGGGGGTGGTGGTGGTGAAAATGCTTGGGCACAAAAACGATGCTGTTTACATTAGGTTCAAATAAATCCTGTCAGATATTTACAGTGAAAACAATAGCACTGGTTCACTTTTATGGGGAATAACTTGCTTTAAAAGCATTCATATTTTGTACTTCTGTATTGGGATTCATAGTTAGGAGTGTTTTTGAAGGAGTCTTATTTGACCATTGAGAATTACTTTTATGGTTTTATCAATGAAATGTTGCACTCTTGAAAACGTAATCTCATTGTAGTCATATATTTGGATGGGTGCAACGGAAGTTGTAGCTTTTCAAACCATCAACACACACTATGCCTGCATTTCACCAGGATACAGCATTTTTCTTTAGGGTTGAGTCACACTCTTAAGCTGCCCCTAAAACATTCCTGGCATGAATAATTTGTTATGATTTAGGACTAGGTTAGATTCAGTTTTGTTTTGTTTTTATTTTTTAATGTTTTATTTTATTTTTTAGAGAGAGAGACAGAGCGTGTGTGAGCGGGGGAAGGGACAGAGAGGGAGACATAGGATCCAAAGCAGGCTCCAGGCTCAGCATAGAGCCTGACATGGGGCCTGAACTCACTGACCAAGAGATCATGACTTGAGCCGAAATTGGTACTCAGCCGACTGAGCCATGCACCCCAGGTCAGAATCGGTTTTTATACATATATTAATTCACTTGTTCACTAGCTCATTCATCAAACCTTTAGTGAGCTCCTACTGTGTGTCCATCTCTATGCTAAATTGCTAGAGATAAAAACAAAAAGCAGTCTTGTTACAAGTTAACCCCACCAGGACACTTTTCTCAGTTAAAGTAGAACTCCCTAGCTTTGATGCAGCCTAAAATACAGTGGCAAACCCTAACCTGGAAATCTTGTGCAAGTACTTATAATGGGCATGCAAATGATCCTGACTTTGCTAATACCAGTGTTTAAGATTACATTTGAACTGAAAAATGCAGTTTAATTCTCATAAACAACAAGCTGAGCCTTGAAAAAATGGCCTTAGTCCGATAATGACTGAAATAGAGGGAGATTTGCCCAGAATGCAGTGCAAGCTCTTTGGAGGGCACCTAATGCTGCATGGGGAAAGGGGAAGTAATATCTGAGGAGGGTCTTGGAGGATGAGCAGGAGTTGTGAACCAGATGAGCAAGTGGGAGTGAGGGGAGTCAGGCAGGCATTTCTAGCAGAGAACAGCTTGTACAAAATCAGAGGTGTTGGCATTATGCTTCTGGGGAACTGTGAATAATTCCTATCACTGAGGGTTGAGTGTGCGGGGCAGTGTTGGGGGTACAGTTAGACAGGTGAGCAGGGGCACTTAAATAAGATCCTTATGTATGGATTTTATTCAATTCAAAGGTAAGCCACCAGAGGAACTTAAGTACAGGAGACCCAGAGGTATTGGAAATCTACCATAGTAACTGATGGACAATGCATATACTGTGTTATTTTATGATTTTGGTTTTGATTTAGATTTCCTTTGCTTCCCAGCATTTAGTTGATAGTGCATTCCAACGTGGTCTTTTTACGTATACCTTAAATTTTGTTGTAAAGAAGCTATATGGTTGGTATCTTTTACATAATTATGTTTGTTATTCTTTCAGGCAGGCCTTTTCCTTCTAGGTAAATTTCAATTATTGGTGATATGTATATATTTGAGGTCTTTGTCCTTGTTTTGTGTTTAACTTAAATAATCATGATGTTTTAATATTTCTTGAGAGTGATAGCAAGTGGGAGAGGGACAGAAAGAGATTGAGACTGAATCCTAAGCAGATTCTGTGCTATTAGCATGGAGCCCAACATGTGTCTTAAACCCGCCAACAGTGAGATCATGACTTGATCCTAAATCAAGAATCGGATGCTCATTTATCGACTAAGCCACCTATGTGCCCCAGTATAACATATTTTTTGACCAGGGTGGTTTAAAGATTTTTTAACTTCAAAATGTTCTATTGCTGTTTGTGTGTTAGTATTTATTTAACGGCATCATATCAGCCTTTCCGTTTATATACATATTGAAGGGGGGCAGTCTACCCAGTGTACCTAAAGTGATCACACATGAGCCAATTACTTGTGTCTAGATCCTACCTCCCACCTGATGAATTATTCCTTCCACCATTCAGCCTGTGTTCATTAAATACCCACTATGTGCCAAGTCCTAGTCTAGACCAGGGGTTACTGTAGTAAACAAGATCGACAGGGTATCGCTTTTATTAGCGCTCCCATTCTCATGGGAGGGAAGTAGACTATAAGCCAATAAAAATAATGAGAACTGATAGCATAAAAGAGTAAGGAGGGTATGGGTCGGGAGGGAGCTCTTCAAATCAGAGAAGTGGTGTGAAGAGCTGATACTTGAGCTAAAAGCTCAATAGCAGGAAAGAACTAGACTTGCTAAATCTGGAGATACAAAAGTGCATGTATAGGAACAGCAAGTGCAAAAGCCCTGAGGTAGAAACTAGCTTGATGTTTTCAAGAAACACGAGGAAAGCTAATGAGGGTAGAAGTCACTGATAGAGGGGGGAAAAGTGACTCTTAATAAGTCAGAGGATTTGACATGGTCCCGCGCATGTAGGGCTTAGACTCCATCAGATCCTCATTATAAGAATGTTGCTCTGTCTGCAGGTGGGAAATGGGTTGAAAGGCAGTGGGAGAAGCAGCAGGCCAGGAGGGATATTATGGTAGCTTAGATCAGGACATGGTAGCAGAGATGGGGAGAGGCGGATTGAAATAAAGCTGACAGAGTGCTAAAAAGGGCTTTGGGAGAAAAAGATGAGACAAGAAGACTTAGGTGTCTGGCTTATGTCATTGCGAACCATTTATTGAGAAGGGGAACATAGAACCTAGTAGCTAGGACTGCAGAGCTCCTCAAAAGCTCCTGAATACATAGCTTCCGGTCCTTAATTTTATTCAAGAGGACACAGGTAAGCCACCCCATTTGGATAAAAATTCAAGCTCTTCTAAAAGACAGGGATTCTCAACAATCCTCTGCAGTCTATGTCAGAGTTTAACAGCGGTCACGACACTGTTTGATATGCATCTTAAATCCATTGTGCAGGTATATGTCACTCCCTCTGGGTCTGTCAATAGAGTCAAAGCATGAGGTTACCCTCCACTGGATCCTAACCTTTTTTAAAATTACTTGAGTAGCTGCTTCGTGAAAACCTAAAAATATTCTGTCATTAAGGGATCCAAACTTGTTTCAGCAATTAAGACAAAACAGTCTCCTTAAGACTGGATCCCTATGCTGACAAAACTGACCAGGTTGCAAACCCGATCTAAGAGGCACACAGGGAAATTAATGGGATTAATGGGCAAGAACGTATGGTGTCTGCCCCACATGACTTTTTTTTGTAGTAAGATTGGCCCTGAGCTGAAGGAAGAGGGGGAACTTTGGGCCCCTTGTTTGTTTGTTTGTTTGTTTTAAGTTTATTTATTTTGAGAGAGAGAGAGAGAGAGAGAGAGAGAGAGAGAGAGAGAGACCACTTGCCAGAGCCAGAATGAGCAGGGGAGAGGCAGAGAGAGGGGGAGACAGAACCCCAAGCAGCCTCTGCGCTGACAGCAGAAACCAAGATCCTGAGCCACCCACGCTCCCCGGTCCCCTTGATTTAAAGACGTAGAATACTACACCTGGGCGGCTCATTGGGTTAAGCAGCAACTTTGGCCCATGTCTTGAGCTTGTGGTTTGTGAGACTGAGCCCTGCATTAGGTTCTGTGCTGACAGCTCAGAGCCTGGAGCCTGCTTTGGATTCTGTGTGTGTCTCTCTCTCTGCCCCTTCCCCATTTGCACTCAATCTCTCTCTCTCAAAAATAAATTAACACTAAAAAATATTTTTCTTACTTCAATATGGATTCTATAGAATAATTTGACCCCAAGTTTGAGGTCAGTTCCTGGGCATAGGCCCAGTTTGTTTTTCTCCACAGTCGTTTTTAATAAGGATAAAATTCTTTCTAAGCTTTATCTTTAATCTTTTAGTTCTCTTTGTTCTTTTAAAAACTTTTAGAACTTTCTTTTATATAGTAACACAGAATATCCAAGGTATGGTCTTTCCAGAGCTTCAGAGCAGGGGCAGGGTTTGGTTTATAAAACAAATCCAGGGATTCATCTACAAAATTATAGATGAGCATGAATATGTCCTACCAGAGTGATAGCCCTGTTAATAATAATAAACGTTCCATCTATTACAATTCTTCAGTCTCCCCATATTCCAGAAGGTCTTGGTGTCCCACTACTTAGCACCTTACTTACTTTACTTCCAGGCATTGAAAAAAGTGGTCTAATTTTGTCTGAGATCTTTGCAGTTGAAAAAAACTCCAGCCAGTTCACATATTAGCCCAAGTCAGGAATTACTTGCGGCAGAGATAGAGCCCAGCTTTGTGGATCCTGGAGCTTACACAGTTTAGGAAGCTCTTGATGAAAAAGAATGTAAAAATATCTTCTCTTTTGCACATTTTACAAAAACAGACCTTGGGTTTACAAAAACAGACCTTGTGTGTACAATTGCTTGAATCCCAGGAGAGCCTAGAAAATGCCTGGACCTGAGATGGTTTCTGAAGCTGCAGGTAAAAGTCTTCTGATTTGCACATGGACACATTTATGTGCACTTCTTTCATACAGTAGACATATGTGAAATCACCACAATAGACACTTTAAATATTTTATAACTCAGTGTCACCCACCCTCCAATAAAGCAATACATAAATGAATAGTAGCTGGTACTAACAGAGAATGTTAATTGAATGAATGAATGGCAGAGGCCCTTTTGTGGGCTTTTTTGGTTTGAAAAGTAATGAGAGGGAGAAAGCAGTCTAATGACTTCTATGAACCAAGACATATTGGAGTGTCCTATGATTTTTACTATTAAATAGTCTGCAAGTCAAGAATATCCTTTTAATACAGTGATCAATTAGGAGATTTCATAGACTGTTTTCTGCCTAATAACATTTAATAGAAAGTCTGTTCTAAGAATTGGATGTATACATAAGTCTGAATTAGAGCAGGTTTAAGTTACTGGCGTTTGCTCTGAGAGAAGGCATCATAGTTGATGATGTCTGGACATGAGCAGTGATGAAGTTCATCCAACAGAGTGTCAGTCTTTGCATGTAGGCTCTCCAATAAATGGGAGAATTCTGGAAAAATTTGTAGAGAATAATCAAAACATGTTGGCATACTTTGTAAGAAAGTGAAAACAAATTGTCTTTTGAAATAACAAAACTACCTACTCTTCTTCAATACACATATCCTTTCATGAGGCCAACTTTTTGAGTCATTTTCTTTGCTTAAGAATTACTTACCCAAGGGCACCTGGGAGGTGGCTCAGTCAGTTTAGCTTCTGACTCTTGGTTTCCACTCAGGTCATGATCTCACAGTTTCGTGAGGTCGAGCCTAGCTCTGCACGGGCAGTGTGGAGCCTGCTTGGGATTCTCTCTCTTTACCCCTCCCCAACTCCCCCTGCCTCTGTCTTTTTCAAAATAAATAAACTTTAAAAAAAAAAGGAAAGAAAAAGAAAATTGCTTACCCAGATCATTAACTGGTAAGAATTTAGAGATCAGTCACATCCTGTGTAGACCCACTTTGATTAATGTTCTTTGATTTCTAAACTAATTGTATTCTACAAAATGCTTTCGGAGAGAGGAACTAATATCCACAAAATACTATTTCACCTGCTTTTGAAGTTTTGGTTTTTCTATAGCTTTGAGCCCTCTCCCACTTCACCTGAGGAGGTAGGAAGAAAAACTCTAATATATCAATAATTGGCTTAGATCTGAAAGCACTTTGCTGCACAGATGTAATATTGTACAAAGGTTTCTGAAGTAAGGAGTATTTATTTAGTTTAACTGTACCCAAACAAAACATTAGGTAAAAACACATTGAAATGGCACTTAAACCAATGCTGGTGCCCAAACTCTGTTATTCTCTTACATTTGAGTGTAGGGCGAATCCAGTTGTTAAATTATCCCATATTGAGAATCAGTGAATGAATGTCTCCATAATTGCCCTTGCTTTTCCTGACTCTTTCAGTTCGAACAGTTTCAGAGCAGGGGAATGAAAAATATTCTTATTCAAAAAGAGCTTTTAAGATTGAATGCTATAATTAAATGCCGATTGTTCTTCTAAATAGATTATTGCAGATAAAAAACCTAATTGTCTCCGTTCTAGTGGGTTTTAAGGTTGTGCTGAAAAGCAGAGCCAATAGGTGAGACCACACGAGCGTGTACCACCTGTGCTCCTCAGCATCTCACTACTTGGAGGTAGAGCCAATTATAATACGTAATTTTTTTTCCTGAAGAACTTAAGTTGATCAGTTTAAAAAGAGATGTACACAGATGATTCGCAGTTTGGATTTATGACTCAGTCTATGCTGTGGAATAAAGGGCCCCATGGATATGGGATATTGGTTAGGTTGACGAATATACATTCTTGTGGTCTTCAAGTGGGGAAGATTTGATCCATTGTTGATATAGCTGTTTTGATAAGCAAATACTTATAGAGGGATAGGATGTAACTCACTTATCAGAAATCAAGGTGAGGGAATAGAAGGAATCTGGAAAAATTAATCTTTCCACTTTGGGATGCTTCTTTTTAAAAAAAGATTTCTTTAATGTTTATTTATTTTTGAGAGATAGAGTAACAGAGTGTGAGCAGGGGAGGGGCAGAGAGAGGGAGAGAGGGAGACCCAGAATCGGAAGCAGGCTCCAGGCTCCGAGCTGTCAGCACAGAGCCTGATGTGGGGCTCAAACCCATGAACCGTGAGATCATGACCTGAGCTGAAGCCTGCTGCTTAACCAACTGAGCCACCCAGGGGCCTCTGGGATGCTTCTTATACTAGGAAACCTATTGGCTTCAAAGCAGATTTCTAGGTGTGAGTGCTTATAGAAACCCTGAATTCGAGAAAGCATTTTGGGGAGTGGAAGGAGGCATTTTTTTTTTAGTATTATATTTTCTTTTTTTCTTTAAATATTAAAAGAAATTTTCATTTATGAAAATTTATGTTCATTTATGTTTGAAGGAGAGAGAGACAGAACATGAGCGGGGGAAGAGCAGAGAGGGAGACAGAGAATCGGAAGCAGGCTCCAGGCTCTGAGCTGTCAGCACACAGCCCGGTGCGGGGCCCAAACCCACAAACTGTGAGGTCAGGACCTGAGTCGAAGTCGGACGCTTAACCGACTGAGCCACCCAGGTGCCCCAGTATTATATTTTCTTACCCTATTATGTAGCAATCAGATATCTTTTGCAATTATAGTTCTGCTGATTAATAAATTAATGGTGGGTTAGATATAATAGCAATTTTGCTTCGATAGCAAGACAAAATTTGAGTGATTTGAGAATGCATGATTTATAACATACGTGAGAAACTTTTGATCAAAATGCCTAAAGGTCAAGTAATAAGATTTCATAGAAAACTTGCGGGAAAAATGTTTCATACCCCTTCCCCCATAGAAATCTGTTTTTAGTTAATACGGAAATGGGAGTAAAATATTTTATTGAGTCTAAATATAGGCTTTCATATATTAAAAGAAAAGCTATTTACAGGTAATTTGTTACTAAATAAAATCTTGGAGGAACACTTTAAATTACCAAAAAGGTAAGGTAACAATAAACACAGGAAATATAAATGAATAAAGTGTTCACAGAGTCATGCTGCTCTCTGGACTATAAATAACCCCCCAACTCTGCCACTATTATTAGCATGTATGAACAAAAGAAGATTCCAGAAATAGAAAGGGGAAGAGCATCTCTCTGAGCCTTATATTCCATGGCATAGGAAATGTTTCTAGCAAGCTCATGAATTTAGGGGGTTAATTGATTTTTAAAAAGGACATTTCCATGCTGTCTGTTTGCCAAGGAAATTCTTTTACTGGCATGTTTGTAAAATTGGCAGGCTGATGTTTCCTCTGGGTGACACAAGGTGTGATGAAGAATTTTATCTTTACTTCCTTACTAAAATCGGCACTGATTGCTTGCCTTTTTGTTAACTTATTTGGTTATTGTTATCATCAGATTACATCTACGGACGATCAGTCGATGCCGTTGAAGCTGGTGCGTGGTGGGCAGCCCTGGGAAGGAGCCAGGTCTCAGTTTCACCAGGGCCACCAGTAAGCTCTATGACTTTGGTCAAAGCATTTATATACATCCCTGGCCCACAGTTTCCCAATTGATTAATGTAGCAAATATATATTCAGCCCCAGTATTCCAGGCATCATGCTGAGCAATAGGGATACAAAGTAAGTAAAAATACCTGGTCCCTAGTGACAAGCCCCCCATGGCTGGAGGAACAGGCTTGTGAACACATAAGCAGAATTCACAAAGAATGTGTCATAGAGCTGACAGGTGTGAGAACATGGGGCAGAGGAAGTCTATGTAAGGAGCTCTGGGATAACATTTCTATTTTGTCTTATTTTTTAGAACAAACAGATTCACATGCATGAATATTAGAGATCTACACTTCTCATTTCTGATTTATTAATTTGTTTCTTTTTGATAACTAAGTTGTGAATATGATTATTTAAGAACCGATGATGAAATTGTAGTTGAAAGTGACAGAAACACAAATTTGATGTACTTTTATTTTTTAAGTTTTATTTTTTTAAGTTATTTATTTTTGAGAGAAAGAAAAACAGAGCAGAGAGGAGAGGGGCAGAGAGGGAGGGAGAGCCAGGATCCCAAGCAGGCACCTCACTCTCAGCACAGAGCTGGTCATGGGGCTTGAACCCACAAACCACGATATCATGACCTAAGCTGAGATCAGGGGTCTGACACTTAACAAAGTGAGCCACCTACGTGCCCCCAATAAGATTAAAAAAAACCAAAACATCAATTACTTATTCACAAACTATAGATGGGGTATACTCTGATGAAAGCGATCATCTTCTTAAAAAAATTTTTTTTAATGTTTATTCATTTTTGAGCAAGAGAGAGACAGAGCATGAATGGGGGACAGGGAGCCAGAAACAAAGAATCTGAAGCAGGCTCCAGGCTCTGAGCTGTCAGCACAGAGCGAGACACGGGGCTCAAACCCACGATCTGCGAGATCATGACCTGAGCCGAAGTTGAATGCTTAACCGACAAAGTCACCCAGGCACCGCAAACGAGATCATCTTCTAGGCAAAATAGGTAGTAGTAGAATTACCTCTCTGCAGTAGAAATTTGTTATTTTCCTGTGACCAAATAACTCTGTGATTATTTCTTTTTTTTAATGTTTGATTTATTTTTGAGAGAGAGAGAGAGAGAGACAGTGCGAGCAGGGGAGGGTCAGAGAGAGCGGGAGACACAGAATTTGAAGACAGGCTCCAGGCTCTGAGCTAGCTGTCAGCACAGAGCCCAACGCGGGGCTCGAACCCATGAACTGTGAGATCATGACCTGAGCTGAATCAGATGCTTAACCAACTGAGCCACCTGGGGCACCCCTCTGTGATTATTTCATTTAGCAATTTATTTAACAGATATTTTTGTGTGCCTGCTATGTGCAATGTCAAACAAGATAAACAGTATCTTATACAATATGTTCCAATTTGGAATGAAACCTTTAAAAAGTACATGCAAGTCAGATGTTGACTACATGGCCCACCCACTTTTGTAATATGTGACCCCATTGTTAACCACAAAAAAGAGGGGAAGCCTCTGTGCTTCAGCAGTATGCAAATTAATTTTGAATATGCAAATAATCTGAACACACATTGATTTAGAATTACCATCATGAAAAATTTTCACTTCCATTATTGTTTTTGTTAAAAGTAAATGCCATTCAGAAAAAAAGTGTAAAACAGAACAGAAATCTGTCCCTGCACCATGCACTTGAATGGTTATTAAGGGGCTAGCATAAACCGTTACCTTTATAGGTTCAACTGCAAAGGTCCCATGTCTGTGTCCTGTGTCCACCTCTCCATCTATCCCATTCATGCTGGCTTTTCTCCCTGCTGCTTTTTGCCTTCCTCCTTTTAACAATTTGAACGAAGGTGAGGATATACTAGCCAGGAGTCTTTTTGAGCCCTCGGTAACCTGGTTTTCAGAAAATGTAAGCATGGTAGTTTGAATTTAGAATAAATGCAAATGTATATAAAAGCTCTTCCGTTTTCATTTGATTTTTTTTTTTTTTTTGGTTAAGAAACAATAGTGTTTATTTATCATGTTTGGCTTACAATTTCTTTGGTATTCAGTTCTTTTAATTTTAAAAAGAAACTAAATTCAATAACATCTTTAAGAAACAAAGTAGTTTTCAGTTGAAGGTGGGTGGGTGAGGAAGTTATATGAAGATTGAGTGGGAACCTCAACCCAAGGACATAATAGACAAGAAACAATTTTTTTTCTCCCTTTTCTTCAGAAGTAGTCTTCCGCATGGTTTAATGTGCTAACATAACCCCGGTTCCAATATTTCAAAAGATACAGAACTTCCCAGCATGATGATAAAGTTTTCCTGTGTTCCAATAATAAAACCTCAACGTACCAGTGATTTCCAGTTCCTTTGTGGCTCAGCAACTTGTGAAGACCAACTAACTCCTAAGTACTCAGCCTGCAGTATCAGTGTGGGAGTCGGAAACAGATGTTCACGGGACAATGCCATTTGTTGTCACTGTCGATACTATGTGGCAACTTTCCCAAACGAAATTGTTTGTGGATGGAAAAGAATGTAAGCAGTGATTCATGCCCAGGAATTTTTTTTTTTTTTTGGCTGCAGACTAACCATATTTTATTTGTTTTAAATCATAGAACATTAGTGGATTAAAAGTTTTAGGATAACTTACTATTAGAGTATCTTTTCCATTTTTTTTGGGGGGGGGTTCAGCATTTCCTTCTAAAAAGAGTGACTATTTTAGGTGGTTTACTGAAAATATTAAATGCCTTACTTTTATCTGAGAATTCAGATAAATGAATGACATGCCCTGAGCAGTATTTTGTTGATAATTTGGAAGGACAGAGAATTCAAAATAATCAGACATTAAGTAGAAACATATTTATTGGTAATATTTGGCATTGCATGACCTTGGTTTGAAATTTTCATGACTATTACAAAGGAGCATCCCTGACTCGTAGTTACTATAAGAGACAATGGATTTATCTGTGCAAATTAAATATTAATTTATAGAGAAGCTTAAAATGTGCACACAATGGAATAGACACAACAAAGCCTACTTAAAAATTAGACTCCCCATGTGCTATGGCACATACACAAACCATCTTTATCAGGAAGAAAACCTAACAAGAATTCAAAGCATAATATCCATCATTTGAGTGCCGTTTTTATAAAAACAAATTTTAATCCACAAATGAAAGTCTTTTAATGTTTATTCATAACAACAGATGCCTAAGGCCATAATTATAAAATGTTTTATGTTCTTTTAAATAATAGGTATCTCTTATAATTAGGTTTCTACATCACAGAAAAATTATTTTAAGAGACATGAAACAAAATCTGACTTTTAAACAACAGCCAAAGGAAAGATTGGGATCACAGATAGTCGGAGGGTCCTAGACGAGGAGAGAGATTCTGGAGTCCCAGCTGCTCTACGTGGTCACGTTAATAACCCAGGGTCATGTGGCCCTCTCTTGCTCAGGCTTCTTTGTCTCACCTGCAAGATGATGGCTCGGGGTAGATGACTTCTGGATTCGTTCATGCTCTCACAATTTTTGATTCTAGTTTAGTAATAAAACCTTTCAAGACCTCAAATTTTACTTTCTACCATTCGCTGTTAGTGACTTCTTTGGACCACCCACTCATTTGAGTATTTCATGAGAGCTATTCTTAATCTTCCCTGAAAAATGCAGAAATAGAAAATTTTTGCTTGCAATCCTAGGGCTTCACAGACCCCTTGAAGCCTCAGGGTAGTCCCTGCCTGAGAACTCGGGAGCTCTCTAAAGAAGGTTGGTGTCCTCATGTTTGTGTGAGCCTTTAAGAGATATTTAAAAATTGCTCTAAATTTCAGCACCTGAACTTTCCAATTATATTTGAGGCTAAGAGTTTTTACCTTTTGACATTTCTAAGTTAGAAATTTGACATTGGTGTCAGCAGGAAAACACATTAGTCGACCAACTAAGGACCTGTGTAGTGCTTGAAAGAACTACTGTGTGTGCACAACTAGAGGATAGAGTTACAGATGATGCCACTATATCCCGGCCAGGGTAAAGCTTTAGAACAGGAAATGAATGAACTAAGGCATGCTTCCCTCTTTCCATCAATAAACCAAAACTGGTTATTGTTGCTGTTCTTATTTGGTGGAAAATTCTAATCTAATTAAATACTCCCACTGAAAAAATATAACGTGCCTACGGAATACTAGAATATATAGAGTGACAAGAGAAAGACATCACTGAAGTAATAAATGCAAACCACAGATTAGTTCTGATTTACATTTGAGAATATTAAACTGCTAATTTCCTTCCAGTATACATGCTTTTTTAAACCATTCATGGGTGATTCCTCATTTTCCTAAATTGTCATTTGGACAAAACTTTGGACTCTTAAAAGTGCTTTCATAGATCAGATCTAATCTGATCTTTTAGTTGCTCTCTCTTTTTTTTTATGTATAATACATAACTAAACCTATACGATTCATTTTAATGAATAGTGTTAAGTCTTAAAAATGTACTAAACCATAATTTCACCTAGAAAATGTAGATGCTTCTGGGAAATTTCTTTTTGCCTTCATAACTAGAGCTTTTAAATTCTCAAACTGAAAATTCATTTTTCAAATTCTATTCATTTCTCTGTATTAAGGTCAAACTAGATAGATTTATGTTGCTTGAGTTGGCATTCACAGAAACTTGCAGGCATTACCAAGAAAACAGATACCCTAATCCTGATGTTACAGGAAAGCCCCCAATTCTACTTGACAGAAATGATTTCAATTAGGGAGTCCCTAGCCTACCTTTTCTATTTCACTAGAACAAATGTTATTGGTATACGAGGAAATCCTTGGATACCAGATCGCCAGCTCACTCTGTGGAGCAGAGTTACTTAGAGCTCTCCGAATCCCATCTTTGATCTCTGGTGATATTTTTCTCTGTTATGTCACAGAGGTCACCTGGCTCATGTGTGACAAACTGCCTGCATAAGTCACAGTGCCAGTGGCAGAGATTTGTAACCATGCCCCTGGTCCATTGCCTTTGAATTATTTCACAGGCCCGCTGCTTTACATTTACACTGTGTCGGAAGATGAACAGGGGAAGGGAGTAAAATCAAGGGCAGGGTCTCATCCTGAAGGACAAGGGGAAACAGGTGGAAGGTTAATGGCCCTGGAGCGATTCCACAAGCCTCTCAGGCTTGATATATGGGCCTCGGGCCTAAAACGGGCATTGGCTTTCAAAGATATATTATTTCATTTGAGGAGAGACATTCTGGAGTTCCTGCATTTGTCTGCTGATAGATGATCCTCTGTCCACAATTGGTTATGGCGTGTGAGTTTTCCTTGGGTCTGCTCCCGTACATAAAAATTTTGCTGAGCTCTCCAACCTTTCACATGCCTTTAAGAATGGGTCGTGTGCAAGCCTGTTTGGCAGGCTGTTGGATTTTTGTTGCTGCTATTTTAGTAGTTCCTTTTGAACCATGAGGCAAGTGGGGGATGAAAGACACTTCTGTTCATTCATACATAACTTGATAAGAGTGGCCTTGCCCCCCCCCCCAAAAAAGGGGGGTGAAAGCAATGTTGGGAATCAGACATGTGTGTCAGTCGGGGAAGATGAGCTCCCTGCAACGTTCAGTCATTTGGGTTCCAAAAGTGGCTTCCAGAAAAGATGGACGCCACCAAACAGCTTTGGACTTTGTAACTGTTTGCACTCTCCTTAAGATTTTAATAAATACATGGCTTACACTATTTTATTAGTGTGTCCAGAAAGTTTGAGGTGATTTGGGACAAGGGGGTGAACCGCTAGTTAGAAAAAGACGCTTTACACAGAGACTGATGATCGATTTGCCCTCCAAGATCCGCCGGGCAACGCAACCAAAAATGTGTCTAATGGCTCAAATGTTACAAATGAATTGGTCACTAGATTCATGGAACCAGTCTCTCGAATTAACCTTGTGTGGCCTTTAAAAAGTTGTCCTACAGAGTCTAAGACTGCAAAAGTCACTTAGCCCCTGCCTCCAAATGTTCATAGATTAAATATTCATTAGAGTATTAGGAATTCTAATATGCCTTAATTTATAAGGATTCTAGAATCAGTTATTAACTGTGGTTTGGGGTGTGTATGTGTGAAACCTTTGACTTCATAATTACTGGTAATTGTTGTACTAGCCTTGGCAGTAAGAGAATGCTTCATTTTTGATAAGCGTTAAGTAAAAATGAGCTTTGTCATTCACACTCTAAACAAAAGGTGAGTTTCCAGTTCTCTTGTGTTCTACTGCCCTTGTGTTTGGTGAATACCCACATCACCTTATGAAGTGTCAGAATTCTATTTGTGGGCATTTTTAACCTGAATAGCTTTGTTAAAAGCAAATTCTTCCCTTGAAGAAACTTTCCATTACCATTATAGATATATTGGTATTTATAAGAAGTTAATATTGGACAACCAGTCTGATAAATGAATACCAATAGGAATTTGATTTTTGAAGTAGAGACACTGATTATGGATACAGATATGTATTTTTACAGGGCATCTGTATCATGATCCTTTTCAGACAAAAACCCAGCCCTTAGTAGATAGTTGTAGAAAGATACAGTATCTGGCCGTTGACTCTGTACAAGAGGGGCTATAAAGATGTTCTTTTCTTTTCTTTCCTCTAGAATATTGTAAAGCGCAGGTTAGACCAGAAGTGGGGAGACCGGAGAGATGTGTTTAGTATGTGCAGGAAGGAAATGTACTAGCTTTTAAAAAGGAAGGCTTCAGAATCACGAATTGTATAGAGTTAGATGATGAGTGTTAGCAGTTAAGAGAATCTGCTTTTCCACTTGTTGCTTGGGTAGATGGATAAAAGGCCGCCAAGGACTTCAAGCCCCAGTTGGGGGTACCATAGATGAAGTAATCCCGGCAGAAGGGCAGGTCCCAAACCACACAGGCATGCTTTTCAATCACAGAATTTAATGTGGTTGTTTTAGTCCTTTTTACTTGTGACCTAAATACCTCATTTTCATGTTTGAAAAGTTACCAACTTTACTTCAGTCATATTTACCCTTCTTCTGTGGTATTTCCCAGTCAGTAGACCACAATCCTGTGGGTTATGTCAATGCCTAAAGCAAAGATCGAATCAAAGGATCTGACATAATGGAAGCTCATTCTGAATTAGTAAATAACGCCAGTCTTCTACATCTGTCAAAGTCCTCCAGCTCAGATGGACACCTCCATAAGCTGATCCATAGGAAGCCAAATACTTGCAAACAGTCTCTTAATTGCTCATTTGCAGTTGGACAAAATGCTAAATGCAGAAGGACTTCAAAGCCAATGGAATCTGCATTGAAAACAGGATCTCAATACACATAGTCGCTTATTGTTGCAAAATTAGAATAACAAATGTTCCCAGCATGAAGCCAACATAAACTTGCCTGAGTATTATTCAACCTGAGACTTATTCAACTTTTTTTTTTTTAGCTGCAACAGAAGAGGCATACTTAGCACTCTGTTAGCTATTCTATACTGTTCATTTTAATGATATATTTAGGTCTCCATCACGCTTTGTATTTTTACGTGTAATTACCCGTATTAAAAAAAAACACTCATTAGTGTTCTGTTCCACTGACTTAATTATGCCCTTAATTAAATCTTGACTAACTGGGGGTCACTGCAGTGTCAGTGGGATTTGTCACTGTTCGTCAGCAGGTGTCTGGTTGCATCTATTTCTGGTTTTCCTATGGTTTGAATCTATTTAAGAGCTTGCTTTTTTTCCTAAATGCCGGAGAAGGAAAGTTCTCATTGGTGAGAAGGAACAGCATGTATTTGACCAATAACTCCTCAAAAGCTTGTTCGTAAGAGGACATTTTTTTATTAGTGTAGGAGAATCTCTGGTTTAGGGGAAAGATGTTGAAAACAGACTTGGGTACAACAGATGTACTTTTAAAAAGATCAGCGTGTTTACATTTTTAGATGTTATGATCATATCTACACATACAATTCTAAAAGTTTCTTAAAGAAGGAAAAATGTTTTTTGTTAGGAGAGTATCGCATAAGGTGTTTTGTACCGGGGTACTTGTATTAGTTAATGATTTGGTTCACATTTGTCACTGTAAAAATATAAATCAAATTACAAAAATAGGAATCAAGCTGAAAAAAATGTCTTTTATGAGTCATATAAAATTCAATTCATTCTTTGGAAGGAGTTTTAATAATAAGACTGCCACACTTTCACATTAGAATGTTTTAGACTCATGATTTTAGTACATTACTTAAGGGAGATATAATTCCCATGTTTATGTACATAATAGGCACCTAATTTTGATCTGAGTAATTGATTAGTCCAGTAAGGCTTTTATAATTAGTTGTCAGGTTTTCAACATAAGCCCTCAAAACACCTGCTGTGAAGCTACAAAACTTTTACATTTATTAATCAGTTTTTATTCTAAAAGTATATCCAAACTACCTGAAAAACATTTATATTTTTTTCTGGAATTAGGATGGCCTTTCTAACATAAGCCCTAAGAAAGTAAACTCAGATTATATGTCTCTGCATTTTTTGGTTTAGGAAGTTTTGGACTGTGAAATCCTGTTATTTAAAATGAGATTTATTTTCATATAAAGGCAAAAAGTCACTATTTTTCTACCAATTAAAATGTTTTTCAGAACCCAGATTTAAGTGAGACAAGAAATGACAGATAACAGCCTATCAACAACATACAACAGTATTGTGACCTTGTTGTCATTATATTTTGTCATTACACGAACAATTTAATTTTTACTGGTTTACCTACAAATATGGCAAGCCAGAGTCAGAAGGAATTTTAAAAGAAAGATATACAGTAGTTCAACTTAACTGTATTTCTGAAAGTCAAATCATTTCATTTCATCCTAAAGCATTAATTCCAGCTGTCTCTTCCTTTTTTTTTTTAGTTGTTATCTTTTTTTATTGAGCTATAATTGACATAACATTACCATTAGGTTTGGGTCCAGCTGTCTCTTCTTAAATAACAAATATTCTCATTTGTTAACCAAGTAATTCTCAGTGCAGTTCTTATTTGACATTTCTTTCAAGTTTTCCTATGACTTTTAAGTAATTTAAATTTTTAATATGTAAGTATTCATGGTGTTTTAAACCGTTTAATGATAAGAATTGTTATGTATTCTGTGGATTCCTGTACAGCCTTTTAATGGGTCCTGGGTGATGAAAGACTAGGTCATGTGTGTGATCACGAGTAACTGCTGAACCAACATGACCTCAAGATTTTCTCACATTTTTATAATTGAAGTTATTAATGCACAGTTTATACTGTACATAGGGTTGGTCAGGTGTTTTTTTTT
Organism: Suricata suricatta; assembly: GCF_006229205.1. Lineage (NCBI taxonomy): Eukaryota > Metazoa > Chordata > Mammalia > Carnivora > Herpestidae > Suricata > Suricata suricatta. The sequence goes on from NC_043702.1 coordinate 146,278,248, forward strand.
TTTAAGTTTATTTTGAGAAAGAGTGAGTGAGAGTGAGTGCATGAGTCAAGATGGGCAGAGAGAGAGGGAGAGAGATTTCCAAGCGGGCTCCATGCTGATAAAGTGCAGAGCTCAGATGGGGCTGGAATCCATGAAGTGTGAGATCATGACCTGGGCCGAAATCAAGAATAGGATGCTTACCTGACTGGGCCACCCAAGCATCCCAGTCAGGTTTTTAAAAAAATATGCTTATTTATTTTGAGAGAGAGAGAGAGAACATGTGCACGTGAGTGGCAGAAAAACAGAGACAGGGAGACAGAGAATCCCAAGTGGGCTCTGTAATCAGCACAGAGTTCAATGTGAGGCTCGATCCCACAAACTGAGATCATGACCTGATCCAAAATCAAGAGTTGGACACTTAATGTACGAGCCACTCAGGTGCTTCTGGTTGAGTATTTTTAAGATTACTTTTCTTATTCAGTATATATGTACCGAGTGCCAGTTGTGTGCCAGTTAACATGCAAAGAGCATAGACAGAATCTCTTCTCTTGAGGAATATATTTTATTCTATGTATATATTAGGGATTATGAATATTTTTAGAATACTTACACTAACATAAAAAAGCATTCTAGGGGCACCTGAGTGGCTTAGTTGGTTAAGTGTCCTACTTTGGCTCAGGTCATGATCTCATGGTTCATGGGTTCGAGCCCCATGTTGGGCTCTGTGCTGACAGCTAGCTCAGAGCCTGGAGCCTGCTTCAGATCCTGTGACTCCTTCTCTTTCTGACCCTTCTCTGCTCATGCGCTCTCTCTCTCTCTCTCTCTCTCAAAAATAAATAAAAATGTTAAAAATGCAAAACCTTAAAAAAAAAAAAAGCATTCTAATTTAGCAAGTAGCCTAATCAAAGATGGAAACTGCTGGTAATGGAAGGTTCCTTCTCTGTTGGAGCCTCCAGAGACCTCCCCAGTTCTAGCCAGTATACATTGTGAGTTCAAGTACATTCTCTGGCTATGTTCAAGGATAATAGTGATCCTTTCTGAAGCACAGATTCAGAGGAAAAAAAAAAGACTAAGGAGAATAATTTTTTGGTAAACTTATGGCTAGTAACTTTCTGTAGGTAAACTAATCACTGCTACAGGATATCATATGTGTAATCATGAATAAACAATGATTTTTAAAGCTTGATGGAATCCTTAGGAATATTTTTTCATGTTACCCATTTGTAGACTTTCTGTTCAACTCACAAAGCTCCTGTCTGTGTAAACTTCATAGACCTGCCATCATTCTTAGAGAAGAATGAGTTATATTGTGCAGCTTCATTAAAAAATGCATGTCTTCTTGTAGTAACCTCTCTAATTCATCGATTTGATAATACAATAACATTGAACATTTTTGGCATAACAAAATGAAGTATCAAAATGTACTGTACCCCTAAATACAAAACAAATCTACTTACCAAAAGGGAGGTCCAGTTTTCTACCTACAGAATAACGCTGTGGTTTAACACAGCTAAAATCTGGTATAGTGAGCAGTTGTCCACCAGGCCAAGTGACTCGAAGATGATGAACAGGCAGAAGTATCCAGGTTCTTTCCCGGAGGAGGTTGCAGTGTGAGTTCCTTTCCTGCCTCTGCGGAGTTATTGCTAATCTGGGAGTAGCCCGCCTTTCTCTTGAAGATAGAAGGAGGGTCAGAGTTTCCCGGTTGTAGGATTTAACGCAAATCAAGTTGCTGGGAGTGTGTGTTCAAGTAATAGCAATGTCTTCTTTCCTTAATCAATGCTTGAAAGTCTCTGTTGCTAAATTAGAGTCATTTGGCAAATACTTTGGCATGGTGCGAGGCACAGGCCAGTTACTTCCCTCCTACCACAACAGAGGCCTCTTGATATAGAAATTAGATGGGATATGGTCTTAGGAATGTGACTTAACTGTAGTATCCTTGTTCATAAAATAGAGATAAAATACAACTTACATGGTGTTTTAAAAATAGTATTTGTAGAGTGCATGGTCCTAGGACCTAGTCAGAGATGAATTAGAAATGGTCTCTATTTCTATCAGAAAGGAGGATGCTCACATGTGAAAATTATGTGGGAATATGCTATTGTTTTGGGGGGGGGGGCTGTAAGATGCTTGAATGCTGTTCCTGAACTTGTACCTCAATCTCACCAAAGCAAGAATTACATTTTGGAAATTGTACTACAAGAAACCCCTGCTAAAGACCAACACAATTTATTGTTCAAACCAACAGTAATATTTATTCAGGTATATTTGATATTTGCTTTATAGCTAATGGGATTTTATGAGACAGTTTTCTTGAGTCTCTAGTTCACATTTCTCCTCAGTCTGATGTAGCTCCTCCTTAGTCCCTAGTCACACTGAAGGATGGAAGAAGGAGAGAGTAGTTTGTGATCAGCCCGTCTAGTCGAACTCTGTGGTAAATATACTGAAATGCTGGTTGGAGTCAGGGTGGAGAGAAGGAAAAGAATTACAAGAGTCAAATATGACTCATTCACTGTTGTTCAGTGACTTTCTGTATTCTTTTTATTATATTAGTCTGTCAACCAAGGCTTATTTATGCCAAATAATGATGTCTTTTTATTAATGGAAAGGTATGAGGGTGGAGAGAGAATGAGTTCCGGAAACTTTTTTAGAAATAAAATAACCTCAGATAATTACATTACAGTATGGTGAGTGCAATAATGAGGTCCCCAAAGGAGAGGAAAAGCTCAACAGTGTAAGTCCCTTTTCTCTCTATAAACCTAACCTGGATTAAAATTGGGGAGAAAGATACAAGTGTTAGGCAAATTTTAGTTTCTGAAGTAGATGAAGAGGCTTTATTCCGGTGATTTCTGAACTTGACCTCTGATTTTTGTCTGCTTTGTTCTCACCACATGTCTACCCTTCCTCTACCAACACGCACCCCCATACACCCCTCCTCCATCAGTACACACTCACCCCTGCACCAACACCCCCCCCATACATCCCTCCTCCATCCGTACACACTCCCCCCTGAAGCAACACCCCCCATACACCCCTCCTCCATCCGTACACACTCCCCCTGCACCAACACC